>NW_021604790.1:4759902-4833691 GCF_004785775.1 Grammomys surdaster | reverse complement strand
AAAGAAAGAAAGAAAGAAAGAAAGAAAGAAAGAAAGAAAGAAAGAAAGAAAGAAAGAAATGCCTCAGAAAAGTTGCAGAATTCTATGTCTTTGTGGGTGCTACTCAGTGAGAGAGCTTACCATCAGGTAGGTGACTTTTTAAGAGCTGAAGTTTATCTTTATCCGTGTCTTCCAATACCACGTCTTCTGGAATATTTTTCACCTCTTCAATACCTAAATCTTTTGCTACAAACATTGGGAAAACAGGTAAATGTTTTTGATCTTATCCAGAACATTTTATTCATTGTAGAGTGTTTGGGTAATTTCACTTGATTATGAATTGACTACATTTGTATGGTTTTGTTTTACTTTACCAGCTAGATTGCTAACTCAGTTTATGGTAAATATCAAACATAAAGCGAAGTCTGTAAGAAATACTCCAGGGGATAAAGACTTGTTAAGATATGGTTATGAAGTGTTCAAAAATATTTGTTGTTAAAATGAAGATAATTTGAATTTCAACTCTAGACAACTGAACAAATGCATTTCCTTAATAAACAGCACGGAAACAGATGGATTCATCCAGCTCTTTTGTTTTTGTGGTTTGGGAATTGAATACCAAGTGTGCACACAGAAAACAAGAGCTCTGTAATTGAGCTGCACTCCCAGCCCTAATGAATTTCTTACTAACCTACAATTGCTGTGATGGAATCCAACAAACTTTTGAATGAAGTCTTTCCACTCTCTGTTAAAAAGAAAATGACAACCATAACTTTCTTATAATAGTGAAGACTTTAGAAAATGTCACGTGATTAAAGTTGGGAGATGAAGAGCAATCAGAATAGACAGACTCTGCTCATCGAACACAATCACAAGGGTTGAGAATCACTCTATGCTGGGGAGGGGCCTCCGTGCTTCAGGACAAGACTGCTGTGAGAACATAGGTAAGTGCTCAGGCCACCTCTGTGTGAGCTTAGGGGGAGTTCGAGATGCTCCCCGGCTGTATATGACCTTCTGTCTGAAACAGTCACATGTCTCAGATCGGCATCTAGGGTGAAAAGACACATCTCTTTTTCCCACACTATCCTAATCATCTTTATTTAGTCAATCTTGGAATGGCTAGACCCACAAACATGTGTTAATAGTAAGGAAAATGGCTATATAAACTTCTCTTAAATTTTTCAAGTAGAAAAGGAAGGCTTTAAAAAAAAAGCCTCTTTTCTTTTCTACTCATTTTATTCACACAATAGGTGGTGCGGATGGGAGAATAACACCTTTTTTTGTTGTTGTTGTTGTTTTATTGCATGTGTGTAGGTGTTTGGCTTACATGTATGTATGAGCACCATGTATATGCAGTGCCTGAAGCACTCAAAAGAAGATGTTGGACCCCCTGGAACTGGAGTTACAGGTCTTTGTGAGTCACCACGTGGGTGTTAGGAATTGAACCCAGGTCCTCTTTGAGAACAGCCAGTGTTCTTAACCACTGAGCCATCTCTATAACCCCAGAAGGATTAATATTTAAAGAATTTCCTCTTGGCAATTTTTTTCTCTCCTTGAAATTTTCTTAAGTTAAATTGTTTCTGTTTGTGTCCATCCTGTGGAACATCCTCACAATGGTCTCTTTTCTAAATCTCCAGTCCAAAAGTGCATAATCAACAATCATTATCAATAGAGAAAACGGAAATGGCTGAAATATAATTTTTGATATGGAGAGATGGATCTTACTATTATCATATGCTTGCGTGAGTAAAATCTTAGTGAAAACCAAGAATGTTGGAGATTCCTGCGAAGAAGCTACCATTATCAAACATTCAAAAACAATTTAAATATATCTTACCATCAACCTGCAGGTTTTGCTTAAGGTCACTCATTTGACTTTCTGAAAGTTTCACATTTATGGTTTGCAAAACAGATTCCAGTTCCTGAACATCCATATCCTTTTCTATAGGAAAAAAAATGTAAGCAAACTCTAATCACTGTCTTACTTAAAGGCCTTAGAGTGATCCTAACACAAAGACCAAGGCCCAAAGGAGACTGCCCAGCTGTACCAGAGACATCAACACCAGAATGACAACCAGAATATCTTTCCTAATCTGGTTTTTGTTAGCTGGTTGGTTTGGCACTGCTTAAAAATTCATAGTTAACAAACTCAAAATTTGTTAACAAAAATTACCATTTGTTTTTATCTCTTCAGTGCTCATATTGCATTATCAACCAATATTATAATGTATGCAGACTTTTATTTATTTTTTAAAGAGCTAGCATGGCATCTAATTGTTTCATTTCCTTCTTCACAGAACAAACATGACTATCTGTAAGGATACATGCAAATTTCTAAAAATAAATGTACACATGGTATCAGAATACAGACAAGGGTGTCAGAAATCACAATCTAATTATTAGAAAGTTGCACAAACATAAAGCACGAGGCTCTCAGATCCATCTGCCTCTCCTCCCTGCCCCACACTCACCTTCAAAGTCTTCCACACTCTCAGCCAATTTCTTTTGGTAGAATTCTCGAATGTCTACATGCAAGGTATAAATCAGGTTGCAAGAGATTAATTTAGTCATCCTGAAAGCAGTACTTCAGAGTGATAGGCGTTATGGCTTGTCGTCAATATTTATAATATAATTGCAATAAACAGTACAGTTATAGAACAGAAGCCCCTTCTATGGACCTCTATACCTGTTCATGTCTTACCCCTCTTGGCATCCCACCTATCTCTAATTTCTTTCATTTCTCCCCTTTAATTGATTCCCACTCAATTTATTTTATTTCATTTTTCCCAGCTTAATTCCAGAGACGCCTGACCACTGGTTTCTAAAGCACAAACAGGCAGTTTTTTGGCTGATGACTGGATCAGTGATTGCCAGACCAGACAGTCTGAAAATTTTTGTACAGTGCACTTGAACTTACTTTTTAAAGGGGAGTTACTAGAAATTTATTCTAAAGTTTTGGAAATCTTTTCTTTTTGAAAAATTTCTGGCAAGGTAATGGCATTTTACAGGAAAATGGTGTACATCCTCACGGAACAGATGTAACTGTAAATTATCTTAAATGCTATGCAATTTAAAAGTCTTACCATCAATAGAAATATTTTTTAGCTCTATGCTTCCTCCAGAGATACTCCTTAAGTGCAGAATACTTTTTATATCAATAAGATCAATCTTTTCTCCTAAAAGAAGAAAATACAAATAAATAAGACTTTGACTAAAGACCAAAAAACTGTAAGCACACACAGACTTTCATGCTTACACAGTATTAACTGCCATACTGACAATAAATGCACAATGATTCCTACCCATTTGCATCAGTAGTGACACAATTCCCACATAGAAATGTGGCTTATTTTCTGATTCTTAGTCAAACTAGTAATAATGATAGGAACATATATATAATATATATATATATAATATATATAGGAACACATATATTATATATATACAACACATGTATATATATACATAATATGCATATATGTATATATGTATATACTATATTACTTAATGATACTGTCATATACAGTTATTTTAATTATGAGACAGCCTATGCTTTATTATTTATTTATTTATTTATTATAGGCAGGGTCTCACTAAGTAATCCTAACTGGCCTGGAATTCACTTTGCATACCAGGTTAGCCTTGAATACACAACGATCCTCCTGTCTGTCTTAGTGCTGGTATTAAAGGTATACACTACCACACTCATCCACTATTCATTCTTTTAACCCATAATAATGGTTTCTCTGGGCCTATTGATGAGGAAGGGCCCCGCTGGCAGACATTCATAGGATAAAGAGGATGCCATCACCATTTTGTACAGCATTGCCTAATGTAGACAATGGATAATCAGGCCCTAAGATATTAGATAGGACTTACCATGATGCAAATGTTAAAAAGAATAATAAGTAGATAATTGAATGACTTAGTATACTAAAATTAGGGTAGAGAAACAGGATCTTAGACTCAGGATACTTTCTCTTAAACATTTTTCAGCTTTTACTGTATCATTGATTTGTTGAAATCAGTCTTCTTTTTGGTTATAGGAAAAGGGAAGAGTTCACCATACTTCAGAGAGAAAAGTCATGCAGCCATGTGATATCTCAGGCAGAGCACCACATGCCGCTTAACTGAGCAACTAAAGTTGAGAACAGATTTAGAGTGTTGAGCTAAGAGTATTGGGGAGGGCATGCTAGCCACAGGAGTTCAATAAGGCAAGTTGAAATTGAGCAACATTTATGTCTATGTTTTGTATCTGTGGATTCAAGGGAATCTGGGTGGGGGCTGGTAGTGCAGCCCATTCCCGGAGCTTAGGTGGGGGTAGTAAAAGCTATATACAACACTCTTGCAAAAGACCTGAAGACCTGGGTTCAATTCTCAGCACCCACATAATGGCTCACAGACATCTATAATTTCTATTTCAGAGGATCTAATGCACTCTTCTGACCTCCGCAGGCACCAGGGACACATGTGGCAAACAGACATACATGAAGGTGAACATTCATACAATAAAAATAAAGATAAAAAATTAAAAAAGTAAAAAAGGACAATTTATAAGAGAAGGGCAACATTCATTTGAAATCTAATGACTCAAGGAAAAGCTGAGGGATCACTAACTCCCAAGATTTAGTTTATCGTACTCAGATAATGATACAGAAACAGCAGCTAGACTACCACACAGGGTTTCCAATTACTATGCACATTACTCTACCATAGAGAAGTTTTCATTGTGTTAGAAGGTTGCATGAGTTCAGAGTATTCAGTATCCCTAATACATGAGAAATTTAATATTAACAGTACACACCTTCATATTGCCTGTGACAACCAGATGTGTCTCCACATACAATAGCTCAAACCCACTGTAAGAAGAAAGTACTTTGGTCTGCGATGGAGCACTGAGCAGATCTTGAGCTTCAACTCTGCATCCAATAATCCCACAAAACCAGAGGAGGCCGGATTCCCAGAAGCTCTACCCCTAACCCCAGGATCTTAGGTAAGGAGGCAGCAACACCCGCCACAAACAGGGAGTAACTGGGACCCACGGGGACCCAGGAACTTACTCCTGGCCTGGGGCACTGGTTCCTTCCAGTCTGTACCTGAGCACTGAGCAGATCTTGAGCTTTAGCTCTGCACCCAATCCCACAAAACCCAGAGGAGGCTGGACCCCCAGGAGCTCTAACCTGCCCAGGATTTTAGGTAAGGAGGCAGCAACATCTGCCCCAAACAGGGAGTAGCTGGGACCCACATGGACCCAGGAACTCAGTCCTGGCCAGTGGCACCAAGAACATAGGATCATGGGATCACCGGACCCCAGGAGATTGGTCACACCAGGACTTCAGGATCCTAGAGGCAGCCTGACTCCCAGGACCTCTTATGCCCAGGATCTTAAGATCACAGGATCCCAGAGACAGCTGGACTCTGAGGAATTCTGACATAACCAAGATAACAGGAAAGACAGGCTCCAGTCAGAGACAGTGAGTGCAGGTAGCACTAGAGATAACCAGATGCCGAAAGGCAAGCGCAAGAACATAGCATCAGCAACCAAGGGTACTTGGCATCATCAGAACCTAGTTCTCCCACCATAGCAAGTCCTGAATACATCATCACACCGGAAAAGCAAAATTCAGATTTAAAACCACTTCTCATGATTATGACAGAGGACTTTAAGAAGGACATAATACTCTCAAAGAAATAGAGGAGAATACAGGTAAATAGGGAGAAGCCATTAAAGAGAAAACACAAAAATCTCTTAAAGAATTAAAAGGAAACACAATCAAACAGGTGAAAGAATTGAACAAAACCATCCAGGACATAAAAATGGAAGTAGAAACAATAAAGAAATCTCAAAGGGAGACTATCCTGGAAATAGAAAACCTAGGAAAGAGATCAAGAGATATAAGCATCATCAACAGAATACAAGAGATAGAAGAGAGACCTTCTTTCAGGTGCAGAAGATACCATAGAAAATACTGACACAACTGTCAAAGAAAATACAAAGTACAAAAAGCTTCTAACCCAAAACATCCAGGAAATCCAGGACACAATGAGAAGACCAAACCTAAGGATAATAGGTATAGATGAGAATGAAGATTCCCAACTTAAAGGGCCAGTAAATATCTTCAAAAAATTATAGAGGAAAACTTTCCTAACCTAAAGAAAGAGATGCCCATGAACATACAAGAAGCCTACAGAACTCCAAATAGACTAGACCAGAAAAGAAATTCCTCCCATCACATAATAATCAAAACATCAAATTCACAAAACAAAGAAAGAATATTAAAAGCAGTAAGGGAAAAAGGTCAAGTAACATATATAGGCAAACCTATCAGAATTATACCAGACTTCTCACCAGAAACTATAAAAGCCAGAAGATCCTGGACAGATGTCATACAGACCCTAAGAGAACACAAATGCCAGCCCAGACTACTATACCCAGCAAAACTCTTCATCACTATAGATGGAAAAATCAAGATATTCCAAGACAAAACCAAATTTACCCAATATCTTTCCACAAATCCAGCACTACAAAGGATAATAGATGGAAAAGAAATCAGGAGGGAAACACAAGGAGGGAAACTACAATCTAGAACCCAGGATAGCTATTCTCAACAATAAAAGAACTGGGGGAATTACCATCCCTGACCTCAAGCTGTATTACAAAGCAATAGTGATCAAAACTGCATGGTATTGGTACAGAGACAGGCAGGAAGATCAATGGAATAGAATTGAAGACCCATAAATGAACCCACACATCTATGATCACTTGATCTTTGACAAAGGGGCTAAAACCATCCAGTGGAAAAAAGACAATATTTTCAACAAATGGTGCTGGTTCAACTGGAGGTCAGCATGGAGAAGAATGCAAATTGATCCACTCTTATCTCCTTGTACAAAGTTCAAGTCCAAGTGGATCAAGGACCTTCACATAAAACCAGATACACTGAAACTAATAGAAGAGAAGGTGGAGAAGAGCCTCGAATACTTGGGCACAGGGGAAGAGTTCCTGAACAGAACACCAATGGCTTATGCTCTAAGATTAAGAATTGACAAATGATACCTCATAAAATTGCAAAGCTTCTGTAAAGCAAAGGACACTGTTAATAGGACAAAGTGGCAACCAACAGATTGGGAAAAGATCTGTACCAATCCTACATCTGATAGAGGGCTAATATCCAACGTATACAAAGAACTGAAGAAATTAAACTCTATACAATCAAATAGCCTGATTTAAAAATGGGATACAGAGCTAAACAGAGAATTCTCAACAGAGGAAACTCGAATGGTTGAAAACCACCTAAAGAAGTATTCAACATCATTAGTCATCAGGGAAATGGAAATCAAAACAACCCTGAGATTCCACCTCACACCAGTCAGAATGGCTTAGATCAAAAACTCAGGTGATAGCAGATGCTGGTGAGGATTTAGAGAAAGAGGAACACTCCTCTATTTTTGGTGGGATTGTAATCTGGTACAACTTCTATGGAAAGCAGTCTGGCAGTTCCTCAGAAAATTGAACATAGTGTTACTTGAGGGTCCAGCTATACCACTCCTGGGCATATACCCAGAAGATGCTCTAACATATAACAAGGACATATGCTCCACTATTTTCTAGCAGCTTTATAATAGTCAGAATCTGGAAAGAACCTAGATGTCCTTCAACAAAGGAATGGATACAGAAAATGTGGTACATTTACACAGTAGAGTATTGCTCAGCTATTAAAAACAATAAATTTGAGAAATTCTTAGGCAGATGGATGGAACTAGAAAATATCATCCTGAGTGAGGTAACCCAATCACAAAAGCACACACATAGTACGCACTCACTGACAAGTGTATATTAGCCCAAAAGCTTGCAATAACCAAGATACAACTCACAGACCACATGAAGCTCATGAAGAAAGAAGACCAAAGTGTGGGTACTTTCAGTCCTTCTTAGAAGGAGTAACAAAATACTCATATGAGCAAATATGGAGACAATACATGGGACAGAAACTGAAAGAGGGGTCGTCTGGAGACTGTTCCACCTGGGTATCCATCCCATGTGCAGTCACCAAAGGTAGACACTGATGTGGATGCCAGGAAGTACATACTGACAGGAGCCTGATATAGCTGTCTCCTTAGAGGTCTGTCAGACCTGACATATACAAAGGTGGATGCTCACAGCTAACCATTGAACTGATCATGAGGTTCCCAATGAGGAATGAGAGAGAAGACTGAAGGAGCTGAAAGGGTTTGCAGCCCCATGCAGAGAGCAACAATACCAACCAACCAGAGCTCCCAAGGTCTAAACTGCAAACCTGGGAACACAAAGGGAGGGACTCATGGCTCCACCTGTATAGGTAGTCGAGGTTGGCCTTGTCAGGCACCAGTGAGAGAGGAGGACCTTGGTCCCTGGAAGGCTGGATGTCCTAGTGTCGAGGAATTCAAGAGTAGGAAGTCGGGAATGAGTGGATGGGTGGGGACACACCCTCATAGAAGTAGGAGGAGGGGGGATGGGATAAGGGGTTTTGGGTGGGAATGGGGAAAGGGGATAACATTTGAAAGGAGATCCTTGGTCCCATGAAGGCTGCATGCCGTGTGAGGGGAAATTCGAGGGTGGGGAGGTGGGAGTCGGGGATGGGTGGGGGCACATCCTCATAGAAGCAGGAGGAGGGGGGGATGGGATGGGGGTTCCTGGACTGGGGTTGGGGGGGAAATGGGGTAAGGGGAGAACATCTGAAATGTAAATAAAATATCTAATAAAAATAAAAAAGAAAAAGAAAAGAAAATGACCAGCTAGGAAAAAAACAACAAAACAGATAATGGAACTGACAATTGTAGTCGAGAAGTTGAGACTTTTTGTCAACAATTTATTATGGGGATTCCTTATAATCCTCAAGGACAAGGTATTCTGGAAGAGGCCCATGAAACTTTAAAACAATATCTTCATAAAATAAAAAAGGCGCCGGTATATCCCCATACACCACAAATTTATTTAAATCAGGCTCTTTTATCTTAAAATTTTTTTAAAAAAATTTGAATGCCAAGGAACTTTCTGCTGAGTGTCTATGGCACCCTACAGCCAGGCATACTTATGCCTAGGTCAAAAGGAAGGATCAACCTACTGGTTATATGGCATGATCCCAACCAGGTATCTAATATGGGGAAGAGGGCATGTTTGTGTATTTTTCTGCAGGATGATGAAGGAGCATGGTGGCTACCAGAATGATTGGTGAGACATGCTGTTGCTGAGACAAAGAATAATGCTGACCTGTGAGCTTGCTGAGTGCCCTGACAAGGGTGACTGAGAATCAGTATTGGACACATGTTCCTGACCCACCTTTACTTGCCTATATCCCAGATGGGACAAGCTGCCTTGTACCAAGATTTTAGACCTTGTGGAACAGAGAATCAAAAAGAGAAGTTATTATGACTCTTATATTTTTCTTAAAGGTGACCAGTTATTTGGACTCAATCATGTACTGGTCTAGAAATCAACCCAATATTGTAAATAACAGTCTTCACTTGGAAGGCTGAATCTGGACATTTTCAGAGACATATTTGGAAGTTAGCTGCAGTTCTCTATGATGTTATGATAGCAAGAGATAAAGTTGGGACAGGATCTGGATTGCAAACTGGATGTTTTAACTTTGCATAGTGAGATTGTGAATTTAAAGAATGCTGGTCTGAGGAGCTTTGGTGCTGCAGATAATGCTGATAAAATTATCCATGGCTTGGGGTCAGTATTTCCATTTTGATCAAACCTCAAGAATGGCATATATAGCTTGATCGTGCTAGCCTTTTTTGTCCTGGGAATACTTTTATTCTTGCCCATCATGTTAAATCTTGTCTCTAACAATATCAACATATTGGCAGCCAAAGTACATAACTTGAAACTGAAAATGAACCCCCAGACAGAGTTATTAACTTAACAGGCTGGCAAGCCAAGGATGGGTAAGATTCTGCACAGAACCTTACTAACCTAAGACATAAGTGTATTGCTTTTGATAATGCATATTCAATGATGGGTAAGGAAGGCATTCTTGTCAGAACCATCTAAGACAGTCTCAGTCTGGTTTATGCAATAAAAAAGGGAGAGATATAGAGAGCTTTTGGGGCTGCCTGGCAGGAATCTGACATTGGTCAAGGACAAAGAAATGGGCTGCTTGGAAGGAATCTGACATTGGCTAAGGACAAGAAAATGGACTGCAGGCAAGAATCTCACATTAGGCTAGAACAAAAAAGTAATTTCAGGCAGGAATCTAAATCCTAGGCTAGAACAAAGAAGTAATTACAGGCAGGAATCTAAATCTTAAGCTAGAACAAAGAAGTAGGCTTCAGGCATGAAAATGACTTTGGGCTAGGACAGGGAACTAGACTCAGATATTTTGGACATCCTGATAAGCCCTTAGAAATAATGATGACGGGAGTGATCACAGGACTCTGTTTATTTTCCTGCTTGTTCTTTGACTATCTGGGTTTATTGTCTTGCTTTTTCCTTGCCTATTTGCATCTATTATATTGCTAGTTCCTCAACCTAGAACTGACCTTAATACTTATATGTAATTAAAACGGCATAAAAGCAAAAAAGGAGGAGGGATGGGATATCGGATTAATGGGTAGGGGGATGGGGAAAGAGGATAACATCTGAAACTTAAATTAAAAAAAATCAAGAAAAAAAAAGAAAATAACTTGAGAAAAATGTAATCAACATTATGGTTCAAGCAATATTGTTTTCCTTACTTCTCATCAATTATTGCTCACATCCCTTTATTACAAACTCTGAAAACATTTATTATTTATTACTATGGTCAAACGGCACAGTAATAAATAATAATTTGGTTTCTGTCAATTGCTCTGATGTCTAAGATTAATCATAAAATATGAGACATAAATTAAGATATATAATATAATAAAACAGAGTTGAAGAAAAGTTAGTCCACTGAGCATTTTTTTATACAAGCATGAGACCTGAGTTCAATCCCCAGAATACACATAATAAGCCTGATGGTATACCACTTGTAATGCCAGTATTGGGAGGCACAGATAAGCAGCTCTCTGGGGATCAGTGCCATCCAGCCTAGCCTACCCAGCAGGCTCTAGACCAGTGTGAGACCTGCTCAGAAAAACTCGATAGAAGGCTGGATAAAAGCTCAATGATTAAGAAAACTTGCTGCTCCTACAGTAAGGGTTAGGGTTTTTTCCCCAGCACATACATGGTAGCTTCATTAACTTCATTTCTAAGGGATCCAATGCCCTCATCCAAACTTTGTAGGCACAAATGTACATGTAGGCCAATACACATAGCATAAATAAAACTTTTAAAACATTTTTAAGGATCCCGAAAATAATTAAGGTATACAACACCAGAGGGACAACACTCAAGGTCATTCTCTGGTTGCCACAAGCATATTCAAACATATGTACCAAATACACACACACACACACGACTCACACACATGTGTGCACCCACAAACATGAATACACATATAAAGATAAACAATAGATAAATAACTCTGAACATTTTCAGAATATAGGAAATAAATACAAAGTTTTCTTTCTAAAGAAAATTATAAAATGGAACAATGACCTGCAGATAGAGCTTTAGTCTACTCTC
The DNA here is from genome assembly GCF_004785775.1 of Grammomys surdaster. NCBI lineage: Eukaryota > Metazoa > Chordata > Mammalia > Rodentia > Muridae > Grammomys > Grammomys surdaster. Next base: position 4,822,116 of record NW_021604790.1, on the reverse strand, counting down.
TTGCTATTCCTGAAGATTACTTTTTATTTAATGAAAACTAAGACTTACATTCATACTAAGAATAAATTCTTTCCTAAATTCTGCAAAAGCCCTTTTGATGCAGAGGGCACTAGTTTTGGAAAGTCCAGTATTCATGATTGCAGATACAGACTCTTCAAAAGAATGGTGGTTTCTCTAAGACTCACCAGGCAGGTGTTCTGTCAGCTTCTCTAGGGATTTTTCTGAGAGGTGAATCTGCATCTTCCCCATAGCTTCGTCCAAAGTAGTTACATCAATTTTTCTTCCTTAAAAAGAAAGAGAGATAGAAGGGAAAGGAGACAGTTTTTAAAAAACATAGTCATTTCTGCCTATTATTAACTTGATTGGCAAGTGCTACTGAGGTAAAGTATATAATTTATATCTTTGTATTGTAATTTAATATCTTATAGGGCTATCAGAACTTTAACTTAGCTTTTCTAGCTATCCAGGAAAAAAAGTAAGATAGCTAATTTAAAATCTATTCCCTATTAACTTATTTTGAGATAAACTGAGATAGCAAAATACAAAAGTATTTTATGGTTTAGAGAACAAAAATCACAGCTTTCATACTTTTAAACATAACAAGAAATTATTATCAGTAAAAAAAAACACAGACTTCATACTTTTAAACATAGTAAGAAATTATTATCAGTTCCATTAGCTTCCAGATTTCCCCCCTTATGGAGTAACTGTTAATCTTTCTTTTACCGCAGTGTGTGTTTTATACCTCTTAATCTGACCTTTTTCATTTTAATATTCTTCATCTTAGTTTTCTTCTCCTTATACCTATTTACTCCTATTTGTTTTCTCTCCTCACCACCCCCCAACCACCCTACTCTTCTCTAGTCTTTGGAAAACAATTATCATGGTGAGAAAAATTTTTTTGATAAAGCAAAAATACAACTGGAGAGATGGCTCAAGTATGAATAGCTCTTTCAACAATGTCATGAGGACCAGATTTCAGATTCTAGCACTCACATAGCGGGCACTCATGATAGATAATAGAGGGCTCTTTAAATCTCATGATGATTTAAAGAAGATATAAATAATTTCTTTAAAAGATATGCAGGAAAACACAATCAAGCAGGTAGAAGCCCTTAAAGAGGAGACAAACAAATCCTTTAAAGAAATACAGGAAAATACAATCAAACAGGCAAAGAATAAAAGGTGCCAGACTTAAAAATGGAAATAGAAGCAATAAAAAAAAACACAAATGGGGGCAACCTTGGAGATGGAAATCCTAGGAAAGAAAACAAGAATTATAGACACCAGCAACAAGATATAAAAGATAAAACAGAGGATCTCAGGTTTAGAAGATACCATCAAAGAAATTGATACATTAGTCAAAGAAAATGGCAAATGTAAAAAGTTTCTAACTCAAAACATCTAGGAAACTTGGGACACTATATAAAGACCAAACCTAAGAATAATAGAAATAGAAGAAGTTGTAGAAGAAAACTTCCATAACCTAAAGAAAGAGACAGCTATAATCATATAAGAAGCTTACAGAACACCAAATAAATTGGGACAGGAAAGAAAATCTTTCAGCCACATAATAATAAAACACTAAATGTAGAGAACAAAGAAGGAACATTAAAAGCTGCAAGGGAAAAAGGCCAAGTAGTATATAAAGGCAGACCTATCAGACTTATACCTGACTTCTCAACAGAGACTCTAAAGGTCAGACAATCCGAGACAGATGTCTTGTAGACCCTAAGAGATCACAGCCCAGACTACTATACCCAGAAAAACTCTTAATCACCACAGATAGAGAAACCAAGACAGCTGATTACAAAACCAAATTTAAATAATATCTTTTTTACTAAACTAGTCATATAACACAAGGAGGGTAACTACACCCAAGAAAACACAAAAAATTATCCCAAAACCAAAAGGAGAATTACACACACACACACACACGAAAACACTTCCAACATCAAAACAACAGAAATTAAATCACTGGTCATTAATATCTCTCAACATCAGTAGACTCAATTCACCAATAAAAAGATGCAGGCTAATAGAGTGCATACCTAAACAAGCCCCATCATTCTACTATATACAAGAAACACACCTCAGGAACAAAGATAGACACTGCCTCAGAGTAGAGAGCTGGAAAAAGGTTCTCCAAGCAAATGAACTCAAGATACAAATTAGAGTAGCCATTCTAATACCTAACAAAATATATTTCCAACCAAAAGTTATCAAAAGGATATGGGGAAGGACATTTCATATTCATCAAAGAAAAAAAAATCACCAAGTTGACCTCTCTCTCAACTCTGAACATCTACGCCCAAAATGCAAGGGTACCTACATTTGTAAGAGAAACTTTATGAAAACTCAAATAGTAGGGGACTTCAACACCCCAATGGACAGGCCATCAAAACAGAAACTAAACAGAGAAATGATAAAACTAACAGATGTTATGAACCAAACAGATTTAACAGATATCTACAGAATGTTTCACTTCAAAACAAAAGAATATACCTTCTTCTCAGCACCTCATGGAAGCTTCTTTAAAACTCACCGTATAATCAGGCACAAAGCAATATCTCTATTTGGTCAGAGAAGAAATAAAGAAAGAAATTAAAGACTTTCTAGAATCCAATGAAAATAAAGGTACAACACACCCAAACTTATGGGACACAACGAAAGCAGTGTTAAGAGGAAAATTCATAGTACTCAATGCCTTCAAAAAGAAATTGGATAGATCTTATACTAGCAATTTAGCAGCACACATTAAAGCTCCAGAACAAAAAAAAGTAAACACCCAAGAGGAGTAGATAGCAGAAAGTAGTCAAATTCAGTGCAAAATCAATGAATTAGAAAAAAAGAGACCAAGACAAAGAATCAAACTATTCAACAAAATAGAAACAGAAGGACGACTACCTAATTCATTCTATGAGGCCACAGTTACCCTGATACCTAAACTACACAAAGGCTCAACAAAGAAAGAGAACTTCAGATCAATTTCACTTATGAACATTGACACAAAAATACTCAATAAAATTCTTGCAAAGCAAATCCAAGAGCACATCAAAACTATCAAGTAGGCTTCATCCCAGGAATGCAGGGGTCATTCAATATATAAAAATCCATCAATGTAATCCACTATGTAAACAAATTGAAAGAAAAAATCACATGATCATCTCATTAGATGTTGAAAAAGCCTTCGAAAATATACAACACCCCTTCATGTTAAAAGTCTTACAGATTCAAGGCACATGCCTAAACACAAAAAGAGCAATAAACAGCAAGGCAATAGTCAACATCAATGGAGAGAAACTTAAAGCAATTCAACATTAAATGGAAAGAAACTTAAAGCAATTCAACCAAAATCAGAAACCAGACAAAGCTGCCCACTCTCTGCCTATCTATTCAACATAGTACCTGAAGTTCTAGCTACAGCAAGTAATAAAACAACCAAAGGAAATCAAAGGGATACAAATTAGAAAGGAAAGAGCCAAGGTACCACTATTCTCAGATGATATGATAGTATACATAATCGATCCCCAAAATTCTCCCAGAGAATGCTTACAGCTGATAAACTTCAGCAAAGTGACTAGATATAAAATTAACCCAAAGAAATCAATAGCCCTCATTTATACAAATGATAAATGACCAGAGAAATAAATTAAGGAAACAATGCCCTTCACAATACACAAATAATATAAAATATCTTGGTGTAACTCTAACCAAACAAGTGAAAGATCTGTCTGAGAAGAACTTCAAGAAAGAAATTGAAGATTTCAGAAGATGGATCTTCTAAAGAATAGTAGGATTGGAAGAAGGTCTTTTTATTGGTGAATTGATTCTACTGATGTTGAGAGATATTAATGGTCAATGATTTAGTTCCTGTTATTTTGATGTTGGAAGTGTTACTCTGTGTGTGTGTGTGTGTGTGTGTGTGTGTGTGTGTGTGTGTAATTTTCCTTTTGGTTTTGGGATTATTTTTTGTGTGTTTTCTTGGGTGTAGTTACCCTCCTTGTGTTATATGACTGGTTTAGTAAAAAGATATTATTTAAATTTGGTTTTATAATCAGCTGTCTTGGTTTCTCTATCTGTGGTGATTAAGAGTTTTTCTGGGTATAGTAGTCTGGGCTGTGGTCTCTTAGGATCTGCAAGACATCTGTTTAACATAGTGAAATGGCCATCTTACCAAACACAATCTACAGATTCTATGCAATTCTAATCAAAATCTCAACACGTTTTTTGTTTTTTACAAACTTTGAAAGAGCAATTCTCAACTTCATATGGAAAAACAAAAAACTCAGGATAGCCAAAACAATCCAAAACAATAATAAGAACTTCTGGAGGAATCACCATCCTTGACTTCAAGCTGTACTATAAAGCAATAGTGATAAAATTGCATGATATTGGTACAGAAACAGACAAGTTGATCAATGGAATAGAATCAAAGAGTCAGAAATATTCACACACACCGATGGACACTTAATTTTTGACAAAAAGCCAAAATTATATAATGGAAAAAAAGAAAGCATCTTCAACAAATGGTGCTGATCTAACTGGATGTCTGCATATAGAAAATGCAATTAGATCCATATTTATCACCTTGCACGAACTTAAAATTGAAAGGCTTCTCTAAGGTGAAGGACACTGTCAACAGGACTAAATGGCAACCCACAGATTGGGAAAAGATCTTTACCAACTCCACATCCGATAGAGGGCTAATATCCAGTATATACAAAGAACTCAAGAAGTTAGACTCCAGAGAACCAAATAACCCTTTTAAAAATGGGGTACAGAGCTAAACAAAGAATTCTCAACTGAGAAATCTCAAATGGCTGAGAAACACTTCAAGAAATGTTCAACATCCTTAGTCATCATGGAAATGCAAATCAAAACAACCCTGAGATTCCACCTTACACCAATCAGAATGGCTAAGATCAAAAACTCAAGAGACAGCACATGCTGGTGAGGATGTGGAGACAGGGGAACACTCCTCCATTGCTGATGGGAAACTTGTACAACCACTCTAGAAGTCAATCTGGTGGTTTCTCAGCTATACCACTCCACCCAAAAGATGCTCCAGCACACCACAAGGACATATGCTCCACTATGTTTATAGCAGCTTTATTCATGATAACCAGAAACTGGAAACAACCTAGATGTCCCTTAACTGAAGAATGGATACAGAAAATGTGGGGGGGGTTGTTTTTTTATTGTTTTTGTTGTTATTGTTGTTGTTGTTTTTACATAGTTAAATACTATTCAGCTATTGAAAACAAGGGCATCATGAGTTTTGCAGGCAAATGGATAGAACTAGATATATATCATCTTGAATGAGGTAACCTAGACCCAAAAGGGCATGCATAGTAGGTACTTACTGATAAGTGGATATTAGTCATAAACTGCAAAATACCCATAATACACACTACAGATCCAAAGAAGTTAAACAAGAAGGAAGGTCCAAGTGAGGATGCTTGAATAACACTCAGAAAGAACAAAATAGTCATAGGAAGCAGAGGTAGGTAGGAAACTGGTTAGGAGAGGGGAGGGGCAGGGGAATGTGAGGGGCAGGATCAGGTATGAGGAGAGACAGGAGAGAGGCCCAGAGGGCCAGGAGAATGAATGGAAATCTGCAGATACTGGGGGCAGGGGAGTGGGGAGAATCTATACAGTAAGCCTGAATTTTCTTTTTCGACATTGATTTTGTTCTGTTTTCCTAATACTTCAAATTTCTTACTAAATACTACTTTGTTTATTATGCAAATCTTCCATAGAGTTAGAATGGATTAAAGGAAGCATAAATATACCCTCTGGATACAGATGTAGTGTGGCTAGGAAGAAATTTTAATGTCTTACAGCCTTCACTGATCTTTAAGGGCCTTTGTATCATCACCCATATTAAACTTAGCAGGGTAAATCTTTCAGGCCCATAAAAGGCACGAATAACGTCTCACCTAGTGATGTGGAGATTTACTCAGGCAACCTGGAAGCTGTCCTTTCACAGAGACAGAAAGAACTCCAGCATGCTGAGTTTCCTTTTATGCTCCTGATCTCATTTTTCCCATACCTCTTTGCCCCATTTAATCCTACTTTAAACTTTGGGGCTCTCAATGGATTGACGTCTAAGAACCAGTGAATCCCTGGTCTTTGACAGTCTCACCCAGTATGCACTGAGCTTTGGGCATTCTCATCCCCAACCCCCAAAATTACCTGTCTCCTCTATGGACACCTTCACAGCAGCACTTTCGCATTCTTTCCCCCACTGAGTCTAACTAAGGTTGTTTGCATGAGTAGGAGTTTAGTTAGTGTAAATGAACAACTTATCAGGGACTTCACCACTGAGGAAAATGATAGATAACCCCATCCCCAGTACCTAGCAACTACCCACAGTCTCCCTTCAGCGACGGGGAGGGCCTCATGTAGCCCCACACATGCATGATGTAATAGCAACAAGCCCACTCTTGATTAGGTAACCCCAGCTGCAGTGAGTTCACCAGTACAATGAGTTAAGAGCCATTCTTTTTCAGGTATGGTGGGGTATCGAAAACTAACAGTATCCATTTCTTAGGATTTCTTAAGGAAAAAAAAACCAGTAATCCCTCCTAAGGTTTCTTTTGAGTGATTCTCTGCTTAAGTGGGATATAGGATTGCACTGTAAATGAGCTGGGGGAAATCAAGCTGGTACTGACTCAGAAGCCTTCTCACTGAGTAAGCTTTTAATAGTGATGGAAGGTGCTACCAAAGCTGCTGAGGGAGACATGTTATCAACAGTCTTACCCAGCCGTGAATCCTTCCAATTGCCACAGCAACTGGTCCATGGAGAAAGTGTCCATTGGTGCAACCATGGCACTAAAATTTCAGAAGTAACCTGCAGCTGTCTCATTGGTCTTGAAGTCCGTATGGTAGGAAGGAACTCCTATCTGGAGCTGCAGACCTAGCTAAGAATCTGAGGCTGAAGAGGTCCAAGGCTCCAGAGGAGAACCTCCTACAACCATGTTAAAACCAGATACTGATTCCAACTGCCTTCTAACTGCTTGTCTTATATCCATGTATGAGGAAAGCCCTCACTCTCCTATCAAAGAAGCTTCTTTTTTACAGCAGACAGACTATTACAGAGAACTGTAATGAATCCAAGTGCAGAGAATAAGTAACTGTTGAGTGCCTATTCCCAAGTGGGACATTGATAATGTAATCCCTATATCCAAGGCTCGGGAAATATGACAGAAGAGGAGGAAGAAAGATTTTCAGAGCCACAAGACCAGAAGGAATATTGTGAAATAGTGTCTTCTGGATATGACAGGGATGAAATTCATGAAACTCCCAACAATATGGTCCTTGCACAAAACCACAACAGTCTACAGTCGAGCCACAAATGGGCAAAGAGAAGAGCTTTAGGCAGTTAGCTGATGAGGGGAGACAGTCATTTTTCTTCAAGGACAACCCCCCCAATAAGCTATCTATGACCAAGTGGTCAATCCTACATCCAGGTACATATAGGCAACACTAACTGGACTAAGTAAGTCATATGCATATATACATATATGCATATAGGGTTGTGTGTGTATATATATATAATGTATATAATACATATATACATATATATATTAAAGGATCAATTTGAGAGAAGGTTGTGGAAGGCACATAGGAGGGAATGGGGAAAGGTGGGGAAGATATGACAAAAATATATGCTAATTATGCATGAAAGTCACAAAAATAAAAACCAACAAAATTAAAATTAAGCCAGTACATTACCTCATTACCTATTTAAAAATAAGAGAGAATAGGATTGTAGACAATATTCTAAATGAACACATAAATTCCTCTGAAGAACATGACTTGTTATTTCATATTCTCACCTTCAATTGACAGGTTATCCATCAATTCCGAGGGTTCCTGAATTTCAAGTTCTGATTCTTTGTGTTTAGAAATGCTTTTCCTATCGACATCTCTTCCTTCAAAGCAAAAGAAATACTTTTGGAAATATTGTGCATAGGCACAAATTCCTCTAAAACATACACACACACACACACACACACACACACATCTTACTGTTACTATAGAGACTCAGCCTTTCTGATTTTTGAAGGCATCTCTTGAATTCTAGAATAATTTGTAATTTAAGGGTGAAGCAAAAGACCATGTAGCTGTAAATCCAATTGTTTCACAGATGATTGGTTCTAGGACCAGCAGCAGAACACAAAACACAGGGATGCTCAACCCCTTATAGGACATAGCAGAGTATTTGGATATACCCTATATGCAATCTTCTAGACATTTTAATCATCATCTTTAGATTAATCAACTTTAATTCTAATACAATGTAAGTATTATAAAATATAAGTAGACATGATTTTTTTTAGATTTGTATTTCTTTATTTCCAAAAGAAGTTTTAACATCCTGTTTTGAAACTGTTGCTGTGTTAGTACAAAATTATAGATCAAGATCACAAAGGTATCTTAAGAAAGAACTTAAAGAAATATTCCTTATTCTAAACAATAATATAATTGGTTATTAAAAAATACAGATATTTGGCCTAATACATGATCAATTTGTTACAGCTTTTCTCTATACATGTTCTTGTATTTCTTTTGAGTTTATATATATAGCCCATAAAAGGTGTGTTTACTGTATTAATAGACAGCTCATTTAATGAGAAGGTAATATACATAATTAGATTAAGTAGATATGATTATTAAGTGTCCAGCAAAAATTTAATGAATGAATGATAAAAAAATCACTTTACATTACTAAATTAAAAGGAAAAGGTTATTCTTACCAAAACTAAATGAACACTATCAAAAACATCAGCTTCAAGCTCCAAATTCTCTTGAGGGTACAATGCTATGGAATCACTTACTATGCACTGCTAACTTTGAGGCTGACTCAGGAAGTTCCTCAGGAATCAATTTGAATGCCATGTTTCCAAGTAGACTGTCAAGATTACGGACATCAACTTGCATCCATACAAAAGACAGAGGCCAGAGGAAGTGAAATACAAGTCAAAATAAACTAATCATAAATCTCTATGTACCATGGTTATCCATGTCATCATAAAAAGATGCCCCAAGCAAGGTCCTTCAGAGTTAGAAGGAATTGTTTCTAAACTGAAATCAATCTATTTGCTTTTATTAAATACTGAAAATAAACATATGAGAAAATATAGGTTAAAAGATAATAATTAAATAAATAAATAATAATATATATTATATTTATAAAAATATAAATAATTAAAATTATCTATAGCAGTTAAATACCAAATCTAGACGTTTTAACACAGATAATTAAACAAATGGTAGGATTAATTTTGTCACCAAATCTCAAGCCATGAGGTTCTCTCAAAATTTGATGCCTATCTCAGTTTTGTTACTTCTGCTGCTGACATTAAAATAAACCTAAAATAAATAGGACATCTTTTAAAAATCAGAGGAAATTACTTAGTATATATCAAGCACTGTTATTGAAATTAATTATATATATACATACATATATGTACATACATATATATACATACATATATATGAAATTGATATGAGGGGCTGGAGAGATGGCTCAGTGGTTAAGAGCATTGACTGCTCTTCCAGAGGTCCTGAGTTCAATTCCCAGCAACCACATGGTGGCTCACAACCATCTGTAATGAGGATTCAATGCCCACTTCTGGTGTGTCTGAAGACAGCGACAGTGTACTCACATACATGAAATAAACAAACAAACAAACAAATAGAAATTGACATGAGTAAAATTAACAAGAAAGGAAGAAAACAAAGCAAAGCACTTCCACCAATTTGCTTCTCATTTTATTTTATATGCATGAGTGTTGTGTTTCCATGTATATCTGTGTGCCAGTTGTGTGCCTGGTGCCTGTGGAGGTCAGAAGAGGGTATCAGATCTCCTGGAGCTGGAGTTATGAGTGTTTGTGAGCTATGATGTGGGTTCTGAGAATCGAACCAAGGTCCTCTGGAAGAGTAGCCAGTGTTGTTAACCACTGAGCCATCGCTCCAGCTCTAATCCAGACACTTGATATGTATTTCCTTCACTGTCAATAGCTTTCACACATTCTGACAACCTATTCTTATATATTTCCACTAGCTATTAGGAAATGCATATCCCAAATGATGGCTGAAAATAGCTATTATGTTCAAGTAATCAAAACATCTTATGCTCACAAATGAAACCATAAAATTACTGTTCCCAGAATGGGCCCATCTCAAAATAATATATAGACAGAATTCTTACTATGATGTGTCAATTCTTTAGCACCTGAGACAATTATCAACACCAAATAGATTTAACAAAAACATTTCCTTGTTTCACTTTTTTCCTACTACAACCCCCTTTCCTTTATCAGTATATTTATACAACTCCCTCCTGTTAGGGGATGGGCTGTGTACTGTGTATTCAGATGCTGATTGCTGTACCCAGAGATCTGGTTGCAGTCCTGACATTGGCATGTCATGATATTTAGAGCACCTCCTGTCTCAATGATGTGTAAAAATTCTTTTCCATCTCCTCTGATTAGTTAATTAAGAGTTGGTTCGGCCTATAACTGTGAGAAGAGAATAGGGCAGATCTTCCTATCCCAGTCTGGGGCACGCAAGCAAAGGGAGGGTGAAGGGGAAGAAAGAGAAGAAGGTCCAGGAGGATTCACCATGATGCTGCGATGAGAGAACAGCCTGAGGACACACATAGAGCAAAAGCAAGACAGGGCAAGACTCAGATTGCAGGTAAAGGACCATGTGGCTGAGAAGTGGGCATCCTTAGAGGGTTAGAATACATGAGTATCTGCTCAGCATAGTGCCTTTAGCTTGTTAATAACTTTATTAGGCCTCTGTGCCATTTATTCAGGAGCTAAAAATGAGCTAGAGCTGGCATAGAAACACCCTGTCATTACTGGAAAGCAAAAGAGGTATAGAAGAGCTCCAGAATCACACCTACACCCTTGTCCTTCCACTGCCCCATAGTCTTAACCCAGTACAGCTCCATGGAATGAAAGGTAGTCATCAGCATTCCTGGTCCCTGATTTAGAATTTGAAAGATTTAGAATTTGAAAAGGTATGTGTACATTTTAAGTGACAGTTTATATATTTCTAAATAATAAAGTTGGCTCTATCTGAGATTGCAGATATTTACTATTATATTTCTTATTTATAAAGTTACATAATTATCATAGTTTAATTATGTATACATAGCATATATATACATATACATAATCATTGGCTAGTGCATGAGGGTGCAGTCACAACTCCCTTATAACTCTACAAACATGGGCAATGCTGAATAACAGCCTTGATGACTACTCTAACTCTCTTGAAGGTGTATCAGCTGTTTTAAAAGTTAATTTTAGAAATGTTCACCGTGAGATGGAAATGACTTCTCACGCTCCAGCTGTTCTCTAGATGCTCTCTCTCTCTCCACAACTCTTATGACCTCTTCCATGTCACTGACATCAATTTCTCCTCCTCCAAGGAAAAACAGAGAAATATGAAATGTTTTCTTAATTATAATCCCAAAGGATGAAGGACAAGTTTAGGCACAACAACTTGTTAAACAATAAACATTAAGTTGCAGATACAGAGAATCATTTTAATTTTAGAAAATTTGCCACCATAATAATGATGATTATAAAACAATTTCTCACACTTGAAATTCAAGTCACTTAAAGAGTATTTGTAAAATTGGTACAAATATATATGTAATTTGGTGTATATAATTAGAGTAAAAATCAAGAGTGAAAGATTTATGAAAATGTACATATGTTTAAAAAGTAAGGAGTATGTTTCTAAATAAACCACATGTCAAACATATTCTAAGTGGATGAAATAATATGTATTTAATTTAATCACAATTAGAACTGTGGAATAAAGCAAAGATATGTTGAGAAAAATTAGTCTTAAATGTATATACTAAAAAAGATGAAAAGACAAATAACCTAGATTTTATCTTTAAAAAAAAAGAACAGCAAACTTATTCTCTCCTGAAAGTAGTAGAAAGTAGATAATAAGAGAAAAGAAAGGATTAAAGAAAATTTAAACAAGAAGAATTGATATTGCTTAGAGTTGAGTGTTGGAAAGAAAAGCAAAGTTGATAAATACCTGTACCGAGTGACAAAGAAAAGAGACAGTTAAAGAAAACACAAAGATTAACACCAGAGTCAAAGGAGCTATCACTACCATTCCAACAGATACTAAAATACTAGTAAGAATAGTATGATTATTGCACAAGTAGTTTCACTATTTATAATAAAGAAATAAAATCATAACAGAGCGCTATTTGAGAATGATGGAAGTAGTATAAGATATATTGATCGTCTATATAGCTATGCTATAGCAATGCCAGTGAGACAAGAGAGCCACAGCATGGAGTCTTATGTTTATTATTTTTATTGAACTGGTACTTTAAAATCTTCCCATACAGAAATGCTTCATCTCTAACATAATCAAACACAGACTCCTCCAGTTAATAAAAAGAAAAATTTTTCTGTTTTAATTTTATACATCAGAATACCTCCAAATCTAAGAATAGTAACATTACAATAAAATATATGACTAGAGAATCATACTTTTACATTCATCAGACTGCAAATACAAGGGTAGTTTTATTAGCATAATGGCTCATAACTGCCTCAAATAGGAATATCCTTGACAATAAACTATAAGAATCAATTTTAGTATGTTTATATAATGGAATATTACAGCAATGTATTCAGGAACAATCAACTAATTAAAAATCAGTCCACACTCCAAATAAAATACTTAGAGGTCCCTATTTGATTACAGTTTATTTGTAATATTTAACAATGAAAATTAATAAACTATTGCTACATGCAATGGTATGAGTGAATCTCAGAGAATAACATATGACATTGTTGAATTTTAAAAGTAATAAATAGTGGACTATAGATTCGGGATTCTATTTATACAAAGTTGAAACTGAAAACATCAATAATTCTGTGGTCTGAAACTTGGGATAGTAGTCTCTTGGTCTCCATGGAGATACAGTTCCTGAACCTTCTATAAATAACAGGATGGCAAGATATTTGAATAGAGATATCCAGTGTTCATCTCCTTAATGAATAAAGAGGCAACAACAAATAAATAGCTAACTTTTGAGAAATCCAGGAAAAGAAAGACAAGAACCTTATAGGTATGAAAACCTGGAGACAGGACAGTGAACAAAAACTAAAAGAAAAAAAAGCATCCCAGCAACATGAAATAATAATTAAAAATCTTAAAACTGCAAAAAGAGACAAAGAAGGTCATTATATGATGAGCAAGAGATCAATTTTAAAATATATAATAACTTTAGATATATACATAGCCAACAGCCAGCTATCAATTTTATGAAACAAACATTATTCTATCTAAAAAGAGAGATAGATAACAAGATGATACAATGGAGATTCTTCAATACTCATGATCATCAATGAACAGATAATTCAAAACAAAGCAATAAATGAAGAAACATCAGTTAGATGATACTATAGTTTTAATGACACTGATACGACATTTTAACTAACAGCTGCAGAATACACATTAGTTTCATCAATACATAAAATATTCTCCATGAAAGAACTGTATTATTATACCATAAAATAAGTATAAATACATTTTCTAAAAATTTTATCATATCACTTATCTCTTAGGGCAAAAGGATAAAACTAGCAAATTAAAATACTAGCCACCTTGAAAATTATTCAAATACATAGATACCATGCTATTTAATGAACAATGGGTATAGTGAGAATTTTGGTTTCTTTAAAAAACACAGATATATTAGAAGAATGGGTTGTCATTTTAATCTCAAGTGTAGGATAGTGGGCTGCTTCAGATTGTTCCCAGTAGCTATCTATGATTTGTTTCATGCTCTAGCAGAGGCGTGATTTTGTCAGCTGTAGATAGTTTCTGTAATTGTGTAACATTTGGAGTGCTGAAGACTTTTCAGTGGGTATATAAATGTTAGAGCCCCAATAGGTGGGTTGTTCTTGTTGGCTGAAGTGGGTTGTTTGGTTGTGGTTGATTGCTTTTGGTTGTGGTTTGTTAAGAAGTCATGCACAAAGAAGAAACAAGAAGAAATTAGATATCCTGATGATGAAGATCAAACTTGCCCCAAAGAACTCAACATCCCTAATCAGCAGGAAGTTGTCTAATTTAATGTCATCCCCTTTCCTTTCTATATTTTTTCTCCTCTATCTAGTATTGGAGGGGTTTGAAAAGGGTGGAAAACACGATAGAGAAGGGTAGAAGAAAAGAGTACCCATGAAGCAGCCAAAGACCACCTATAAGTAGCACTCAGATGAGGGGCTAGGCAAAATGAGAAATTTGATTTCAAATGCCATAGAGGAAATGGCAGGGGATAGAGGAATGGATATTCTTTTTCATGACACTAGCAAAAAATTCACTGTGGTTGCTTCTGCTGGATATCCCCTGCTTTGCTCCCAGAAAGGATTTTCTGGGTTTTTTTCTTCTTCCTATATTCTGTTTCAAAAAAGTTTGGGAGAATGGCTAAGCAACTGGAAAAAATTGCAATGGAAATGAAGGAGTCTGGGAAACATCAAATGGCTGGAATGAGAAAACAAAAAGGGTTGCTCTGCTCTCTGATTTCTGAAAAAGTAGCAGAGTTGGTTGTGCAACTGGAAAAATGCAGTTAGAAATAGAAGTGCTAGGGAGGTAAGGAGCACTGAAAAGGGAAGAAATAAGAGGCTCAGACCTGATGACTGAGCAAGAGAATGAGAGTTTTCCTCATGAAGAAAGAAGGGAAGAAACTGTGCTAGAAGGCAGATCATGGCTCTGTACTTTCAGGTTTCTAATGCCTAAAGCCCTTGGGTGGGGCAAGGAGCCCAGTGAGTGGCCAAGAGGAGGAGGAGACCATGCAGGATGACAGGTTCAGAGAAAAGATAAAGCAGCCTGTTTTGAAAGAAAGATTTAATCTCAAGACAACTGTGCCATCAGAGATAGAGAAGGGGTGACCTGGGGTTACAAAATCACCATCAGCTTTCCAAGTAATTGTATAGCACATGCTTGCTAATGAAGTGTAACAAGGTTATTGCAAGATAGGATGACAGCCTATGGAAATGATAGCTCTAATGCATTTTAAAGAGGTCATGATTTCGTATGGGATGCACTCTCCTTATGTGAAACAATTTCTAAATAACTGGGCTACTAAAAATAGAATTATTCCCTAAGACATGAAGGCCCACAGTTACAATTGTTAACATGATGGAGAGGAGAAGCCACCAATACTGAACAGTGAACAGAGCAAGGGGAATGAATATAGTCAAAGACCAGTTGCTAAGTGAAGGACAGTTCTCTGATATACAAAAACAAAATTATATTTGATGATATTACAATAGAACAGTGTTGTTTAGCAGCTTTAAGAGCTTGAGACAAAGTTGAGGAAATGCTCCACTTCATTTACAAAGATTGTACAAGGCTCTGGAGAAGTCTTCACTGATTTTTTGCAAAGATTAGTCTCAGCTGTGAACACAGTCATATCAGATCCTGATACAAGACAGGTGTTGATAGAAACCTTGGTGTATGAAAATGCAAAATAATGAATGTAAAAAAATTATTAGACCATTAAAGGTACAGGGAGTACCCATGGATGAGCAGATAAGGGATGTGACTGATGTTTCTAAAGTGTACCATGCTGATATCAAAGTCAAGGCACAGCTAGAGGTCTCTGCTATCAAAATGCCATGAGCTTCAATTGTGGGAAATTCAGTCATTTGCAAAGTGTCCAAGCCACTAAAGGTCTCAGATATCAAAATGCCTGGTGTGTTAACTTCAATAAATATTGTATTTGCGTCAGAAAAGTGAACAAACCATTTCTAGCTGTAATGGTTTTTTCAAAATACAAACTGGAAGGAAGGCTTTCCAGGGTTGTGCTGATGATGTGGCAAGGGCTGCTTTTGGACCAATGAGTGTAGGTCCAAGAGAGATGTCCAAGGCAATTTCTTACCATCAGTAAATGACTTTACAGGCCTGGGTTGAGGCCCCACAGCAAAATGAGCCATTTCAGACAATAACAGCTGAGAATCACCAGGTTAAAAAAAAAAAAACCTGTAGCATTAAACCATCCTATATACTATAAGGATGCATTAGCATCAGAATAGAAGCCCGCAAAAGCTTTTTACTGGGGACACAGGTTTGCTCATATTTCAATAGGAAATGAAAAGCTATGGATACCATCAAAACTTATAAAGATTAGAACTGAGCAAGAGAGGAGACCTGAAAACCTTGGCCACTGATCCAAACAGCACTTATCTCATTGAAAATGTCTCTGTTCATAATTTCTCATTGAACACAGTACAATGAATGGCTTAAGACAGGAGGAAAATTTAGTGAGAATTTTGGTTTCTTTAAAAACACAGAAATATTATAAGACTAGACTTTTATTTTATTTTAATTCCAAGTGTAGAACATGGAGCTATTGTCCCCAGCAGCTGACCACGATTGGCTTCGTGCAGGTTTTGCCACCTGCAGAGTTTCTGCAATTGTGTGACGTTTGTAGACTTTTCAGCGGGTCTATAAATGCTAGCGCCCCCATAAGATGGGTTGTTGTTAGCTGTGATGGGTTGTTGGTTGTGATTGTTTGCTGTTGGTTGTGGTATGTTAAAAAGTTGTATGCAAAGAAGAAACAACAAGAAGAAAAAATTAGATGTCCTGGTGTAAAGATCAAACTTGCCCCAAGGAACTCAGTGCCCCTAATCAGCAGGAAGTAGTCTAACGATAACATCACCCCTTTCCCCTCTCTTCTTTTTTCTCTCCTATGTAGTGTTATGGGCTTTCAAAATGGAGGAAAGGGTAAAAGAACGAACCCACAAAGGGCATGCTAAAGATTATTAGGAACAAGAAGTGAATTGTTTTGAATTAAGCCAAGTTAGGAGATATATAACCAAGATGCAAAAAATTGAATAGCATTTTTCATTCTTCAGTATCAATCTTTCTGAAAAGTCAATTATGAGAGCAGTTCTACTCATAGTGATCGAGTCAGTGTGGAAATAAGTTTAACCAAGGAAATGAAAGGCCTCTACAATGAAAATCATCAAACATTGATGCAGGAAACTGGGAAAGAAAAAAGGGCACTTTATGTAAATACTAATGTAATACTGTAAGAATGAAGACACAGTAAGACTGTAAAATGTTCATATTACTTAAATAGATCTATAGATTCAGGGAAATCTCCATCAAAATATCAATGTCATTTTCACATAATTTAAACAAAAACTAAAATGTACTGGAAGCAAAATAGACCACAATTAGGCCAGCAATATTAAACATAAAAAACAAAGTCTGATACACCACAACACCTACTTTCAAGACGTGCTACAGAACTATGGCAACCAAGATAGCATGGTACGGGCACACAAATCTAGGTGCATATTTGAAGAGATGAGATCATTGTTTCAAGAAGGTGCACATGCTTCTTCTGGTTGCAGTGCTATTCACAGCAGCCAAGGTATGGAAATAAACCAGGTGAATGGATAAAGAAATGGAACATGTATACAGGACAGAAAATTGCTGGGCATGAAAAATGAAATACTGTCACTTTGTAGCAAGCTGCATGGAACTGGAAGACACTCTGTTAAATCAAATAAGAAAAGCAAGTCCTGCATGTTATTTTATAAGTGGAAGCTTTTAAAATGTTCGCTTGAGTGTAGAATAGTGATTATTAGTCACAATGGCTGGGGAAGGATGATAGGAGGTTTAATAATGGTATCAAGACAGAAATACAATGAATAAATTCCAGTGTTCCACACCGGGGTGAGTATAGTTTGCAATAGACTATTTCATATTTTATGAAGATCTAGAAGAATCAGAAAGTTCCAAATAAAAGAAATAATAAAGAGATTAGAATGTTAATTACCTTGATTTGATCAGTACATTTTGTATACATGTGTTGAAGTATCAACTTATGTGTAAGCACAATTATTATATCTTAATCAAAATTCATTATTTTTAAATATTATAAAAATCTGGACCTTTAAGCCTTTATGTATGATGACCCGGCATTTACATACAACCAACTTTTCAAACAACTCTACATTATTGGTAATGCCTAGTAAAATGTAAATTCTGTATAAATAGAATATTAGTATGTAAAAGAATAATATTGAGGCACTAAAAAGTCTGTACTTTCAATACAGATAAATTTGTTTTCCAAAAACCTATGATCATATGATTGAATCAGTGTGTAGAAATTATAGTTATGAGGGTCAACTGTAATTACCTCCAAATAGCAAAGGGGAATGTCTATAAAGTGAGACCAGAATCTTCTAGGTTATCTGTTAATATCTCATGATCTAAGTGAAGGTTAATCAGGAATATTCATAAGTTCATCTTAAGCTCGTTACATGTGCATAGTAATAACTTTATATCATATCTCAATAAAATATTTACATATAAACCATAACTTTGTGTAAAGAATTAGTCTAAACTTTACTTCTCACTTACCTGTAGTAACTTCTAGCAAATCCACCAGTGAGTCCACATCTATCTTCCCCTTAGCTGTAAGATAACATTCAAGCAAATGGATTTTAAATAATGTCAGGAACTAGCCAAAGTTTGATATCATAGGTCATTATTTAGGTTAACTTCAATTGCATGGTCCTTCAATCTCAAGAATTAATTCTATGTTAGTAAACTGGCCCTTGACCAGTAAACCATGATCTCTGGATTGGGAGAAATTATGTTCTTTCTTGGTTATGATACTTCCTCGGAAGCATGATATAAAACACCATCTATGCAAGTTAATTGGTGAAGACTCTCAGTTCTGGTAATGTCATCAATCTTTGTCCAGAAAGTTAAATACAACTTGTTCCCTCTCAAGCACGATGGAAATCCTAACTACTGTCAAACATGAATATGAAGGTGGGTGCAAATGAGGGGCAAAGGTCAGGAGACTAAAAAGGAGCTCATGAGATCATGGATTTCTGTCTGCCTGCCTACCTGCCTGTGTGCATGCATGTGTGCGTGCATGCGTGTGTGTGTGTGTGTGTGCAGCACTGTATGTGGTATGTGTGTATGCTGTGCTCTGTGTGGTATGTGTGTGTGCTGTGCTGTGTGTATATGTGTGTTGTGCTCTACTATGTGTGTGCATGTGTGAGTGCGTGCATACATGCATGCCTGTGTGTGTGTGTGTGTGTGTGTGTGTGTGGTGTGCTGTGTGTGCAGAGGTCAGAAGACAGCATTCAGGAGTTGATTTTCTCCACCTGGCTTCTAGAAATCAACTCAGGTCATCAGGCTTGACAGCAAACACTTTTTATCCACTGAGCCATCTTGGTGGCCCAAGATTATACATTTTTTAAAATGGAAAAATCTCCCATGCTCATGGATTGACAGGATTAATATAGTAAAAGTGGCCATCTTGCTGAAAGCAATCTACAGATTCAATGCAATCCACATCAAAATTCCAACTCAATTCTTCATAGAGATAGAAAGAACAATTTGTAAATTCATTTGGAATAACAAAAAAGAGGATAGCAAAAACTATTCTCAACAATAAAAGAACTTCTGGGGGAATTACCATCCCTGACTTCAAGCTGTATTACAAAGCAATAGTGATTTTAAAAAAAAAAACGCATGGCATTGGTACAGAGACAGGTAGGTAGATCAATAGAATAGAATTGAAGACCCAGAAATGAACCCAAACACCTATGGTCACTTGATCTTTGACAAAGGAGCTAAAAGCATCCAGTGGAAAAAGACAGCATTTTCAACAAATGGTTCTGGTTCAATTGGCAGCCAGTATGTAGAAGAATGAAAATTAATCCATTTTTATGTCCTTATACAAAGCTCAAGTCCAAGTAGACCTTCATATAAAACCAGATACACTGAAACTAATAGAAGAGAAAGTGGGGAAGAGCCTCAAACACATGGGCACAGGGGGAAAGTTTCTGAACAGAACACCAATGGCTTATGCTCTAAGATCAAGAATTGACAAATGGGACCTCATAAAATTGCAAAGCTTCTGTAAGGCAAAGGACACTGTCAATAGCACAAAACAGCAACCAACAGATTGGGAAAAGATCTTTACCAATCCTACACCTGATAGAGGGCTAATATCCGTTATATACAAAGAACTCAAGAAGTTAGACTCCAGACAACCAAATAGCCCTATTGAAAACGGAGTACAAATCTAAACAAATAATTCTCAACTGAGGAAACTCGAATGGCCAAGAAGTGCCTAAAGAAATGTTCAGCATCCTTAGTCATCAGGGAAATTCAAATCAAATAACTCTGAGATTCTGCCTCACACCAGTCAGAATGGCTAAGATCAAATACTCAGGTGAAAGCAGATGCTGGCAAGGATGTGGAGAAAGAGGAACACTTCACTCCTCGATTGTTGGTGGGATTGCAAGCTGGTACAACCACTCTGGAAATCAGTCTGGCAGGTCCTCAGAAAATTGGACATAGTGCTACCTGAGGACCCAACTATACCATGCTTGGGCATATACCCAAAAGATGCTCCAATATATAACAAGGACACATGGTCCACTATGTTCATAGCAGCATTATTAATAGCCAGAAGCTGGAAGGAAGCCAAATGTCCTTCAAAGGAAGAATGGATACAGAAAATGTGATACATTTACACAATGGAGTACTACTCAGCTATTAAAAACAATGACTTCATGAAATTCTTAGGAAAATGGATGGAACTAGAAAATATCACCCTGAGTGAGGTAACCCAGTCACAAAAGAACACACATGGCATGCACTCACTGATAAGAAGATATTAGTCCAAAAGCTTGGAATTCCCAATATACAATTCACAGACTATATGAAGCTCAAGAAGAAGAAAGATCAAAATATGGATGCTTCAGTCCTTCTTAGAAGGAAGAACAAAATACTCATGGGAGGTAGAAGATGGGAGGGACTTGGGAGGAAGAGAGGAGGGGGAGGAGGAAGGGGACAAGATTAGGTATGGGAGGAGAGGAGATGATATACAGTGGGTCAGGAATTTGAACAGAGGCGTGTAGAAATGGAGGATGGGGAACTGAGGGTAGACACCAGCAAGTCTCAGATGTCAGGAAAGCAAGAAGCTTCCAGGACCAAACAGGGATGAGATTAGCTGAAATGCCCACAAGGGGGAGGGAGAACCTCTAGAATCATATCCAGAGGTTAGGCAAGGCCCCCAGTTGCTGTATGGGGCCATCCACTCATCTCCAAATTTTTAACCCAGAATGACTCTTGTCTAAAGGAAATACAAGGACAAAATATGGAGCAGAGATTGAAGGAAAGGCCATCCAGAGACTGCCCCAACTGGGGATCCATCTCATATACAAACACCTAGCCCAGATACTATTGCAGATGCCAAGAAGTGCTTGCTGACAGGAGCCTGTTATAACTGTCTCCTGAGAGGCTCTACCAGAGCCTCATGACAAATACAGAGAGGCTCATGACAAATACAGAGGCAGATGCCCACAGCCAACCATTGGACTGAGTACAGGGTCCCCAATGGAAGAGTTAGGGAACGGACTGAAGAAGCTGAAGAGGTTTGCAACCTCATAGGAAGAACAACAATATCGACCAACCAGACCCCCCCAGACCTCCTGGGGACTAAACCACCAACCAAAGAGTACACATGGGGGGGCCCATGGCTCCAGCCGCATATGTAGCAGAGGATGGCCTTGTCGGACATCAATAGAAGGAGAGGCCCTAGTTGCTGTGAAGGCTTGATTCCCTGGTGTAGGGGAATGCCAGGGGAGTGAGATGGGGGAGGTGGATGGGAGGGGGAGCACCCTCATAGAAGCAGAGGCAGGGGGAATGGGATGGAGGATTCCAGAGGGAAAACCAAGAAAGGGGATAACATTTGAAATGTAAATACATAGAATATCCAATAAAATAAAACCATTTATTTTGAGATGTTACAGGTACACCATGAATTTGTAAGAGTTGTGTCATTAACAACTTCTGCTCACTATCTAGATTTGACTTTTATACTTTGCTACACTTTTTCATGTTGGTCCATCCACCTTTCCGTTATATGTATGGTAATCTGAGGAAGAAGCGGCATTATAGTGAATGAAGCAGATAATTTATGATATGAACGGTCAAGAACAAAACACGTTCCCTTAATACCTTAGGCAATCACATGTGTGAGGCAGTGTTGAAGAACCAGTAGACCAGACAGGAAAACATGAAATTTCATTTTAAATAGTCCCCAACAGATTCCTGTCTATGGACTAGCCAGTGGGAATGTCTAACAGCCCTTTGTGTATCCCATCCTGAAGCCCAAGTCAGAGGTCTACATAAAACCTATCTGCATGTAAGTGACTGGGAAAGGAATGGATATCAATAAGATTTTCAGAGACGGTATGTAAAATGGAAAACTAGAGATGAATAAGACAGACATTAGGAGAATGGGATGGACATGGAAGAAACAAAATGTCAACACCAAAATCATCACAATTATCTGATAAGAGAGAGCGCCAATAAGTAACAGTGACTAAAGACTAACAATACAAGCAAATCACTGGTGTTCTCAGATAAACCTCAGTAATACTAGGCAGGGGTCAGAGACAGTTCTCAGAAACACATGGGAAGTGTGGAAAGGCGAGTCATTAACTTTCATTCCTTTCTCTTCCCAATGCTTCATTCTGTTCCCCAAACATTCACTGAAGTAGAAGATCATCTTAGAGTCAGACTAGGCAAATGCATCACATCAGGTATAGCTTTAGAAGATGAAGACAGCCTTTGCTCTCATTCTATGACTGGATTTTCTGAAATTATGCATTCTTTTTATCAGTACAAAAGTAACTAGTTTTCAGAAATAATAGCATATAAACCCCAAGAATGCTTGAAACGTTATTTTTCTATATCTAAAGTTAGTCACCATCAACTGAGAGGTGTCTTTTCAGCTCTTCAACTTCTCCTTCAGTGAGTTCAAGATCCATCTTCTCGAGCACAGTGTCCAGGTCCCTGATATCCATTGTCTCACCTTAGTAAAAAGAAAAACACGTAAGTTCTCACTAATGCTCAAATGTTTCTCATTTCTGCATATGCGTTACAAGTTTTTGGCAAGAAGACACTATTCAATAGGGTTAGAATTAAGCTTACTCCCAGCAATTCTTATTGTGGAAAAACAAAGATGCCACAAGTTTCTGAAAGTAACAAAATTACCTTCCAGTGCATTATTTCTATAAGAAATAGGAAGTTGTCAAGATATAAGAAATTATTACGGCTGGAACAAGGACACATTGGTTTGAGAATTTTTCTCTATTATTTATTACTTACTGTGATTTTTTTTTCAGTATTCTAACTTGATTTCCAGTTTTCCACTGTATAAAATTCAATGATCCTACCTGCCTCACAAGCCTTCTGTAAGTCACATAAAATGACTTAGAACCCCACCAAGCACATGTCAGGTGTGCGATGCACTTTAGTAACTACTTGTGAGTCAGAATAGGGCAGATTTTCTGTTATAACAGAAGTCAGGCTCATTGCTACCTTAGCCAAGTCACTGATCGCTTCTCTACTCAGGGAGCCCTAGGCCAATGCTCGTGTGAGACCCTGTCTCAAAATACAACCTGAGGCCGACCTTTGGTCTCCATACGCGCACAAGCACCAACATGCACACAAATGTGCAAATGCACACATGACATGCACAAGCACATACAGAACACAGAGAGCTTCCTGAAGTAAAACAAGTCAACTAGGAAAGTACCACTGTTTTAAATCAGAAGAAATTGGGTTATTTTAATGAGCAGAGTTGAATTCAGCTGTTGTACCTTTCAGGGACCTTCTTCATAGCCAGGGTAAGTGAAAGGTTGAGAAGTAAGTTTTTTGGTTTGTTGTAGTCAATTAACATGCCATTTTAATTCTATATATACTTTACTTTGTCGTTTGTTAAATTTCAATATGCTATTTATGCATGCCCATCAGCTATTTTTTCTTTCATAGCTACTTCCTGATTTTACCCTCTATTTTCTTCAGCATATATTCATATATTCATATATATATATATGTATACATACATATATATATATATGAACTAAACTCTAAATATATATACGTGTGTGTGTGTGTGTGTGTGTGTGTGTGTTTGTAGGTCTGTCAGCAGTTCCTTGACATTGTTAGTATTGTTTAATTTTGATTGTAAAAACAGTGAGTGAATGGCTTGTTAGAACCAATATACTAAGTATTTGTATTCCACAGACATTTCACCGTAAATCTCCTTTGAGGAAAAATTTGGCAACCCAACATTTCCCTTTCCTCATCTGTGATATTCACTGATATGTTCCCTAGAATGTTTTGAATGTCATTGGAATTAATTTTTCTCTCATCTTAAAGGCTAGGAATCCAGCCCAGAAAGATGTTTAAGAATTATTTAACAGAAGGCAGAGCAAGATGGCTGCAGAATAACACTTGCCATCCATCTTCTAACAGAATCACCAGTCTAAATGGTTATTCATACATGAACTACCTTCAGAAGAGCTAAGGAAATCAAGTGAGAGGAGACAGGAAGGAGGGAGGTGATAAACCACCCCTTGTCTAACTCCAAGAAGCATGGCATGGAAAGAGATGCTTCCCACTTAAAGGATAGGAAACTACATGCAGTCTTCAGGATTGGAATATCACACTGGACAAAGCCTGTGGCCATTTGGCCACGTGATCATGGACCTAGCTTTAAATCTGTCTCAATGAGCAACCCAGGGAATACTTCCACCCTTCCCTTCCTCAAACTTTTGCTACCACAGCTTAAAGAGAATCCAATGGCTAGGGCTGGGACAGAGAAGTAAACATAAGACTTCATCTTGGAATTCAGTGCAGAGTGACCGAAACCCAACATTGAACAGACCTCACTAGCTCCTGTCCCCTGCCTGTGGATAGAGCTTCCAAACTGTGTCAGACAAAGACCAGTGCTACAACAGGATGGACTTGCATTCTGCATAGCATTACCCCAGCAACCTATGGCAGTTTCAAGCCATGTAAACAAGCACGTCATCAGGCAGGTCATAACAGAATAGACCTTGTTCCTCCCTCTGTACTGCATTGATTTCAGCAATCTGTGGGTAATGGGTATGACCCAGTGCTGTAGAATTTATAGCCATGAGACTGCCCAGGTCCTACTTTCCAAACTCTGAGGCAGTACCGCACAAAAAGATTCATTCCTGCTTTCAGGAAGTGGAGGCAGGGTATGATTTGTTACTTTGGTGATTAAAAATGGACACTCATAATGAATCCAAGCCCTAGGGAATCTTGCAGTATTCTTGTAGTATCTGAACACAGGTTGGTGGCTATGTATAAGGCGTCTGGGTTACCCTGACCCGGGGATGAACTATTTTTTCCTCTTCCAGTCTAACCTAAAAACAACTGCAGATTTGGGATAAACTTGGGCTTGCAGCAGTCTCTAGTGTTGAAACAATGACAATGCACCAGTGTGGACTGGCTGAAAATCCTAATCTGTGGCACTTCAGTGCTGAATAGGAGCAGGGATCACAAGCTCATAAGACAGGCAGCCCTCCAGGATTTCTAGAAGGAGGAAAGTCAAATTATGAGGATTGGAGTAAAAGCTTAACCTCCAATGCGAGATGATGCTGTATTCCCCAATTCTCCAAAACTGCCTGGAACCATGATCAAGTTTAAAGGATAAAACCAGGAAGCAAAGACTAAGGATAGGTGCTGAGGGTGAACTGTTTGATAAGGTGCTATCTGTGTTTGGATCCCCAACATCCACATAAAAGCTGGATACTGCCCCACTTGTTTGTAACCCATCAGGGTAGAGATAGGAATATCCCTTGGGCCAACCTAACCAAGTGGTGAGCTCCGAGTTCAATAAGAGACCCAGACTTGGGGAATGAGGTAAAGAATTAGAGACTGATTGAGGAAGACACTTGATGTCAATCTCTGACACCCCACCCACCTACCCCCCCCCACACACAGAGGGGAGGATAAAGTGATGGATATCCACAAAGAATTTAAAGAATTTTAAGAATTTAAAATAGCTGTTTTAAGGAAATTTAAAGAACTTTAATAAAACAGAAAACCTATTCAGAAAACATAACAGATTGAAATAATTTTTTAACAATAAAGCAGAAATCCTGGCACTAGAAAATAAATTAAATATAAATTGGGAAGGTTCAAAGAAGTCAGCAGTGAGGTTCAGCTCAACCAAGTCTCTCTGATAAATTCACCAAATTCACAGTGGCTAAAGAAAGAGACATTTCACAAAGAAACAGGAGAAAATTAGGCCAGTTGCAGGCCAGAGAAAGATCGTCTCAAAAAGCAAGATGGATGGCTTTTAGAAATGATATCTGACAGGTTACATGAAGCCCATAAAGAAGGAAGACCAAGTGAGGGTGATTCGGTCCTTCTTAGAAGGAGCAACAAAATACTCAAGGGAGCAAATATGGAGACAAAGTGAGGGACAGAAACTGAAGGAGGGGCCGTCTCAAGACCACTCCACCTGAGTATCTATCCCATGTGCAATCACCAAAGGTAGATGCTGATGTGGAAGACAGGAAGTGCATGCTGATAAGAGCCTGATATGGATATCTCCTCAGAGGCCTTCAAGAGTCAGACATATTCAGAGGCAGATGCTCACAACTAGCCATTGAACTGATCATGGGGTTCTCAATAGAAGAGTTAGAGTGAAGACTGAAGGAGCTGAAAGGATTTGCGGCACCATAAGGAGAGCAACAATACCAACCAACCACAGCTCCCAGGGTCTAAACCACCAGCCTGGGAGCACTTAGGGGGCGATCCAGGGCTTCAGCTGAATATGTAAAAGTGGAGGGCCCTGCTGGGCATAGGTGGAAGAAGAGAACCTTGACCTCATGAAGGCTGGATGCCCCAGGGGGTGGGAATTTTGAGGGTGGGGAGGTGGGAGTGGGGGGGGTAGATAGAGGTTACATCCACAGAGAAGAAGGAGGAGGGGCGAGGGGATTGGGGGTTCCGAGGGGGTGGTGGGGGATGGGGTAAGGGGACAACATAGGAAATGTAAATAAAACATCCAATAAAAAAAAAAAAGAAATGATATCTGAGGGTTGCCCTCCACCTTTTACACACACACACACACACACACACACATTGTTTGTCTATAACAGGGTCTAGTCTAGCTAACCCTTGGACTCTTAATCTTCCAGCCTCAACTTCCCAAGTGCTAGAATCAGAGTCATGAACAAACACGGCTGGAGAAAAAAATATAATTTACATGCATTTTTATTATTTTTAATTGTATGTGTTTGTGTGTATATATGTGCATGTGAGTATAGATGGCCACAGAGGCCACAGACATAGGATCCCCTAGAAATGGAGTTACAGGTGTTTTAGGTCATGTGATATGGGTGCTGGGAGCCAATCCTGGGTTTTCTGAGGGAGCAGTATGAGTTCTTAACCTCGGAGCCATCTTTCCAGCCCCTTCCAAAATATTTTTAAAGCATCAGTGTCTCAGCTTTATATCAACTTATTGCCTGGAACAGGTAGAGCTTCACTCAGTGGTTTACTAAGTTAACGATCGTGTCAACCTTAGGACAAATCACAAAGTCCACAATGAAATTCACAAGAGGAATCTGCAACCGCAAAGTCGGACATAAGACACTGAGATGGTTTTCAGTGTGCTCGTATTTCTATAATTCTTCCCCACACCATAAGCAAGTGAGAAAGGACATACCATAAAATAATAGTACATATATCCTATACTATTAACATACCACAGTGCAAAGCTACATTATGCCATTAGATCAGTGATGTAAGAGCTTAAAAATACTCTTCTCCAAACCCATCATTCTGATGCTTTCCCTGAGCTCTAAGGTCTGATCTTTTTTCTTCATGGAAGAAAATGAAGCTTTGAAAATATCTAGCAAGCCATGTATGTTTTTAATTACAGACAACAGAAGTTATTTCTAAACAAGACATTAGTTGATATAGGACATCCACGATCAAGGTGCCTGCAGACTCAGTGTCTAGTGCCAACCTTGTATTTGACAAGATTTTTGTTTTGTTTGTCAAATTGCCACAAGCTAGTCTTTTGGGAAGAGGGATTCTCAATTTTGAAAATGTTCCCCAGACATAAGCCTGCTAGCAAGCCTTTGAGACATCTGTCTTGATTAATGGTCGATCTGGGAGGGCCCAGTTCACTGTGGATGGTGCTACCCCAGGTCTTGGGTGCAGGCTGAGCAAGCTATGGAGAACAAGTCAGTAAGCAGCGCTCCTCCACAGCTTCTGCTTCTGTTCCTGCCTCCACATTCCTTACTTCCTTTGATGATGGACTGTGATGTGGAGCTGTAAGCTAAGGTAAACCACAGTCAGGGTGTATCATCACAGCAACCCTATCTAAGACAGATGTGTTCCTACTTGGCTGTACTATCTAGAAAGTAAGCCTGTGTAGTAGTCCCCAGGCATATTCCCTATAGTAGTACAGCAGAGAACCATCTACTGGGACAAATCTCTAACACGTTTCATGGGTAGAATCATGGCTAGTCCAAAAAAAAGTGCTTCTTTTAATGGCTGTAGAAAGTTTTATTGGCATTGGCAGCGTTTGTTTGAAGCTAATTCAGCTCCAAGAGCTGCAGCGTGGAATATTCTTCCAACAGTTACTCCAGTCCCTCCTGTTGTCTCAACTTGGCAAGTATGTTCAATTGTTGGTAGGGTGATTCCCAAGGTTGCATATGGCATCAGAGTGACCATCCTGGAAGAGCTAGAGTACACCCTGGGGCACCGGAGCTGGGATTTCTCTTGTGTAAGTTCATAGTGCCTTCCAGAGTCATGTGTTATCTCTTCGCTCTTATATTAGGAAAGATTCCCTTAACAACTTCCTGTGGCCGCCATATCATTTCTGTTGCTGCTACTTTCCTTCCTCACAGTGCCTGCATTCCTCATGCTGCATGAACTCCAGCTGCTTTCATTGTGAACCTGTTGGTGATGCAGCCCTTCCATTCTTCAACGTTCTTGGAAATTCGTCGAACCTTGCCTCCAGAATGACTTGGTGCTCATGGCAAGTTGCCTTCAGCTCCAGCTCGGGCTCCGGCTCCAGCTCAGGCTCCGGCTCCAGCTCAGGCTCCGGCTCCAGCTCTGGCTCTGGCTCCAGCTCAGGCTCCGGCTCTGGCTCTGTTTCTGGCTCCAACAGTTATTGGAACCTCTTACTGTTATGGTCCAAGAGGCCTGCTGCTGCTTTTCCATCTCAGTGATTGCTTTCCAGCCCACAGCATCTACAACTTAGAGAAATCATCTTATACTTCATACTATATAAATCTGGGTGGTTGCTCCAGATCCTTGTGAAATTGCTGGGTGTTTTTTTTTTTTAAATCTTCTCCCAAAGTCCCTCTTCATCATCTAACTGGTCCATAAGCTGCACATTCAGAGGCTAAGGAAAGGTGATACGAAGAAGAAGAAGCCTTCACTGCATCTGTGCAGAGCATTCCAGGCAGGTAACTTTTAACATATAAAGCTCAACCCGGGTCAGTGAGAAGGCTCATTTGGGCAAATGTTTGTTGCTCAAGCCTGATGACCCAAGTCTGAGCTCCAGATCCCACATTCCACAGTGGAGGGACAGAACCAACTCCCAAACGTTGCCCGCTAACCTCCACATGCACACTCTGACACATGCACCCACACACATCCACACACATGTATACACACATGCAAACAACAAATACAATTTTTATTTGGAAGCTGAGCCTTAGGAAACCTAAAACTTTCAAGCTCCTAGCCTCAGCCCCCTGAGTCCTGAGATTACGGGCATGCACCACCATTCTTGGCAAGAATATCTATTTATAGCATTAGTATCTCCTCCATCTTGTATCTTCTTACCTGAAATATGTGGAACTTCCATCAATGGTTTGCTAAGTTGAACTGTAAGGCGAAGTACAAACCAGAGATCACAGAGAGATTCACAAACAATGCAAAATTCTTAATTGTGAAACAGAACATAGGAAACTAACATGATTTTCTTTATAGTCATATTTCTATATTTCTGTCCCATACCATAAAAACATGAGCAATGAGCTCTCTTAAAACAGCACACACACTCTTTTGTATTAAGTAATGTTAAACTACATTAGGACACTCAAACAATGGTTAGAAAGTTTCAAAAGCTGTGGTAAAGGAATGGTTAAGTGTGCTTGCTGATCTTGTCGAGACTGGAGTTCAGTTCCCAGCATCCACAGCAGGCAGTTCACTGTCACCTGGAACTCCAGCTCCAAGGAATCCAACGGTCTTCGCTGCCCTCAGTAGGTACCGGCACTCACATGTACACACCCCCACACAGACATACATGCAATCAAAAATAACAACAACAAAAAAAAAAACCTTAGAGTAAAAAAAATCTTTTCCAAATCCATCGTTTTGGCTGGTTTTTATAGTGAGCTCTCTAATATGATTTTTTCCACTCCAAAAACGGAGAGAGAGGGGATAGACCCCAGGGCCTTATGCTTGCTTGGCAAATGTTCTATCACTGAATTAAACCTTCAACCCTGTGAAATTCTTAATTGTGAACAGAGTCTGGGACAACTTTCAAAATCACAAATCAGCCCTTGTTCCATTCCACCAAATCAATGTGAATCAGGGTTTACAGGCATCACAGTCTCCCCCCACTCCCAGTATTGTGTGTTTATGCTTGTTACTCTCCCTCCCCTCCCCCTCCTGCTCTTTCTCTCTCTGTGTATGTGCATATTGTGTGTGTATCAACATAGAGTGTCTTCAATTCCTCCATCTCGTTTATTGAGACTTGATCTCCCAATGAACCTAGAGCTAACCAACTGGCTATCTGGCTGGCCAGTGAGCCGCATGATTTCACCTGTCTCTAAGATTACAGATGTACACTCCATGGGCTTGTGCTTGTGTAGGAAGTACTTCACCAACAGAACTGCTTCCTCTGCACCACACCAGGTTGTTTAAACTGATTATGACCATATTTCATCTTCAGTGAAGATCTCTGTTAATCTCGTATTTCTAACTCCCAAATTATTTTTATTTGTACTTTTACCTATTTTTCTTTTATCCCTCTGCTAGAATGCACCACTAGGGACAGACACCCCCTTGTTCATATTTTGTAACTTCCTTTTCCAGAACGCAGTATAAGGTGCACAGTTTTGTGTCTTTGACTTTAGATTAAGGAACACAAGCTACCCTAAAATACCATAAAAGTGGGGCTTAGTTCAGCTAGATGGAATTTTTTATTTTCAGGCAGGATTTTCTTAAGATATGTTCAATTGTCTTTGGGGAGCTCAAATTTCAGAAGTGTGAAATCATAAACCCACTCTGCCAAGTCCTGAGGAGCGGGGGCCCCAGAGTGCTCACAATTACCTTCTGAGACCTTTTCCAATTCTTCAGGTCTTTTGTCAGAGAAATCCATTCCCATTTTCTCCAAAATGGTGTCAATGCTAGAGACACGGGCTTTCCCCACTAAGGAAAGAGAACAACCTTTGAAACCTCCACAGCACAAGAACAATGTCCGTATGCTATTGTTACCATGTTCAAAATTCATCCAAGTAAAAATGAGATTTGGTACCAGAATCGGAAGCAAACTTTATTCGATTCAACTTATGTAGATGAAACATCTACCTGGCCAGTTTTAAAAGTAAGCTGGCTGCAGACTTCAGCTCGGGCATCACTCTGTCAGGAAGGCACTCTGTAACTATCAACTCTAAGGTAAACCAGCCCTCTGTGGCTGTTGGCCATAAAACTTTTTTCTTTAATGGCATTCTCGTTTTCATTTATTTTCTGTTAATTTCTGCACCAGTTATCAAGAAACTATGAGTTTCACAAATACAAGGGCATTCTCTGATTCCACACGGCATATCATACACCTAGAGAGGGACCTAGAACTTTAAGACTCAGTGAAGACTGCTTGAATAAATTATCAAACTGAAAGTAAACAATCCAGTACTAAAACTTTAGCTAAATGAATAGATTATTTTGTTGTCTAGGCCACTAGAAAGTGGTCTACACTGGTTCCTAGTAAAAACTGTAATAAATGTTGATTTTCAGAATGCAAAGAACCAAACCCCTGTATGTCACATCTGTTAAATAACGCATTAGTACAGATTAAGATTTCTTATTTTAGTGATAATTTTGCACTCACCCTCTTTTTTAAGAATCTCGACTTTATCCAGAAGTACATTTAGAGCTACCTTTCCATCAGCTATAATAAAAAAAAATAATTTTAAAACCAAATCCACTAATATACTTTAAATATATAAAACAAAGAACTGACTTAAAATAAGGACACTGCAGTGGTAGAATAAGGACAAGATTCTACCCATGAGCCTTCAGTCTATCCCTACTTCTAGTCTAAGAAATGTTGGATGGAGTTGCCTACTCTCTTCCTCGTCTTCAGCTCTCCTTGTTGTCTTTCTTTCAGGCCTTCTCCAACCTTCTATTTCTACTCACCAATATTTTCTTTTATCTTTATCTTTTTATCTTTATCTTTTTATCTTTATCTTTATTTTATGTTTATGTTTATCTTTATCTATCTTTATCTGTTTTCTTTTCCTAAACTAAGTCACTCCCAGTAGAGACTTCTGAGGTATTACTTATACCTACCAGTTCTATCAAAGAATTAAAAAAGACAATTTTAATGAATTCACATCATATTTTGATCTATATGTTTTCCTTTTGTAAATTCTAATTAAAACATGATTACATTGTTCCTTCCCTTCCTGTCCTTCCTCCAGCCCCTCCCAAGTCCCCACCCTCCAACACCTTAAGCATGTCTAGATTTTAAAGGCCTAACAGCATAAAAATTAACCTTTGAAACTTAAAGTGAATTAATTCAAACAGGGTTTCCAAATGACCATTCTAAGTGTAGCAATGGGGAGTGGATGGCATTGAAACATACATTTTCTTCCACTGCTTTGAAGATCTTTGACCTCCTCATATGGGAAGTCAATACTTTGATAAATTCAAGTTCAAGATACAATTTTTCTGAATGTGTCACAAAGTTCCAACGCAGAGAGATAAATGTAGCTGACGCCTCCTCATACAGATGTCTAACACCCTTGGATAATACCCACAGCACAGAGACACTTACTGTCAAGTGGCACATGCTCTTGCAGATACTGAAATTCTTCGCTTGTGAGTCCCACTCCCATCTTCCCCAGAACTCTGTCTAACTTTGCAGTGTCAACCTTCCCACCTTAAGAAAGATGAGACAAATTCTTTTTTACATAATTCATAACGGTGTTCATACACATGCACGTAGAATGCTTGGGCACATACATTCTACCTCTAAGCATTTGCTTCCCAATACAAAGTAAGGTTGTCTGATGAAATGCTTTTCAAAGTTGATACAGAATATATGTCAAAGTCAAAAGGAGAACCAGATGTCATTAATCCTTTTCAAGGTCATAAAAATACCTGATAAGACTAAAACAAAGTTTTAAAATGTGAAATTGGTAGTTGTCTACCAATAAATTATATCATGAAGAAAATAATACAATCATTTTGCTATTGGTTATTACCTAAACTAAGGATGGTATTTGTCCCCTCTAACAGTCCATTTTTCTAGATTTCCAATTAGTTATTCAGTCACTAAAATAAGTTGATTATTGAAGCTTTATAAAATTAACATTTCTATGCAGTTCTAAAAAAAATGAAAACCAGAGTAAATATATGATCTAGAAATAGATTTAAAAGATGTCTTAGAAGATGTTCAATGTTACAATGGTATAGAATCTCTGCTGTGGAAGAAAGTATCAGTAAGTGTAGATTATCTATCCATCAATAAAAAATTATCACTTTGTAACCCAAAATAGTATGTACAAAAACCCTTAAAAGTCAAATTTTCAATTCATAATATATGAGAACAGAAAACAATATACTGAAGGATAAGTATTGTTATTTTCTTACTTTGTTTTTCTAGTTTGGGTGATGGTCTCTTGTTCTTTTTATTTCTTCTATATAGTCTCCAAGTTCGTATATTAAGATTATACATGCTTATAACCATAAGTAACATTAAATTATTAAAATGATATCACAATGACTTAAAACTGTAATTTCATTCCTTTTACTCACTTTTCAGAGTCTTGATAGTATCTACCAGCTGAAGTTGGCTTATCTTCCCTTCAGCTATAGGAAAAGAAACACAGACTCAAACAAAGCTGGTAATCATACTGGAACTCAAACCCGAATCATCATAACTTCTAAAAGATAGTATAAAAGGCAACTCTGCAAAATCTGGTTTGCTGTTACTCACTGGGCCATCTCATTGGTCCCGCTCTTATCAACTTAGTACACAGTTCACCATCACTCATTATAGTTATCGTGAGGTATGTCAGATCTCCCAGATTAATTTTTCTTCTCAAGTTTATTTTTAAGTTTATTGTATTAGTATATGTTGAACATGTTGCTAACTATTGTTTTATTGTCTATTTCTACCCATGAGTTTGACTCTTTTTTAGCTGAAATAAGCCCCTTTTATTGAAAGTAATTTTTTATACACTATTCTGATCATGGTTTACTCTCACATCTCCTTTCAGATTGTCCCCACCTTCCCACCCACCCAACTTCATGACTTCATCCTTCTCTCTTTAGAAAACCAACAGGCCAACAGACAAACTGAGATAAAAACAAACCAAACAAACATTAAAAAAAAACAGAGAAAGAAAATGCAAGAGAAACACATACTCATGCATACACACACACACACACACACACACACAAGGATTCCACATATAAGTGAACTCAGGTGGTATTTGTCTTTCTGTGTCTGGTTTATTGCCAGGAGCCATTTGGGAGAGCTAAGAGCTAGCAGATGACTTTCCTGGAGATGGCCCACTATTTTTGCATGGTCTTCAATGGGTAAATTCTAAACTGAAAGGCCTTCAGAAATCTCATCTCAGGATTCATTCTTAATGCTGATATGCCTTTCTTGTCATTAATAAATTAGTCTAATAATTCCTGAGCTATCCTATTGGGCAGATTTTCTGCAGATCAGTGAAGATATACTCTCTTGTAGCAATGCCATGTAGACAAATTGAAGATTTCATAATTCCTAATAATGATTCTACAAAATCCCTAAATTTATACTAGTAATTAAGAACCCTCTATAGAAAAGTCTGCAATTGGGTCTCTGTAAATCTTCATGTGTAATGAGCTAATTGCACCAAAATAGAAAGAAGGCTTAAAATGGATTTATGATCAGGAAAAAATATTCCTTCTGGGCTGGCTGGGAAACCATTATCTGATAACTAAAGGTCCTAAACTGGGAATGAATAATTTATTGTAGGTGCAAATAACAGGAGATAAAATATTATCTGGTTTATCTATACTGAACTTCATACTAATGAGACACAAGGCAGAGGATTTGCCTCTTGACAAAACTACGCTAAGTTAGACATAAGAATTGTTTTAAACCCTTAATGAACCTGTGGAGCTAGTGACAGAAAATGTTTAATTTAATAACTAGTCTTAATGAAAACACATGTAAATATTATTTCTGTTGTAACTTATTCAATTCATGATTTGGATTTAGGATTGAACTTATTGTGAACTTTTTAAAAAGATGCTTAGAATGCCATGTGATCATGTACCTGAAAAAGTATAAGATCTAGAAACAATGACAATAAGAGTGCAGGGAGAGCCAGAGAGAGAAGACAGGCTTCTTCTTACCATGAGACAGGATTTTTCTTAACAGTGGGTTCCTTCTCATTCACAAGGACAGGGCTTTTTCATACTCAATAAAAAGATAGCTTTTTCTTTCTCTGAGCAATAAAGGTTGGAGCTTATTTTTCATCTAGAATGAGTGAGTTCTTTCTGTGCTGGTGCTTGCTCAATGAAACCTTCTCACAGGGACTATTG
The DNA here is from genome assembly GCF_004785775.1 of Grammomys surdaster. Lineage (NCBI taxonomy): Eukaryota > Metazoa > Chordata > Mammalia > Rodentia > Muridae > Grammomys > Grammomys surdaster. The sequence continues at coordinate 4,786,392 of NW_021604790.1, read as the reverse complement.
CTCCATCCACCACCAAATGTGTGTGTGTGTGTGTGTGTGTGTGTGTGTGTGTGTGTGCGCATGTGTGTGAAGTATAGTGTATATATGTACATATGCATAAATTCTTGTGGAATAGATGAGACAGGAGGTTGGGTTCAACAAAAAACATGAATGTGTCTGGGTGTATGTATAAATGTGTGTGTTTCTGAGCATACTGCCTGTATAAAAGTTTTTCTTTCTGTGAGCATGACTTTCTTTTCTTGGTTAATTACTCCAAGTCTCCCTCTCCCCTGGCCAGTGAGAGGTGAGGCTTCTGGGCAAGAGAGAAAGGAGCCTTAGCAATAATCCTCTACCAAATTCCCCATTGCTATACAGCATAGGTTAATTGCCAGAGAATTATAGAATACTTTTATAAAGTAAGTATTAAGCTTTCCAGTGTTTATTCAAATGCAGAGAATAATAAGGTAAATAATAAGAGAGGTAAAGAGTTAAGTCTCCCCAGTGCCTAAATGAAGCACAGGACAGTAATATAGTGTTAAGTATTTAGTGCAGAACAATAGGAAAAAGTTAAAAAAAGAAGTTAATGTTAAAAAGTTAAGTTTTGGCCTGTGTCCCATGCTGTGCCCTGCTTCAGCTCCTAAGGCCAGGCAGGCCCCTGGCAGTTAATGTCACTATGCATGCTGTCTTTCAGGTCTATCATGTTATTGTAGATGATAAAATATCTTCCTTTTCAAAGGTTGACTCTAGCACCCTACTGTGCACACTTATATCCGTTTGTTCATTAGAGACACTGAGGTGTGCACAGTGTAGATAGTGTCATGGGATCTAACTCTCACAAGTACATGAAAATGTATTTGTAATTTAAAATGGCTCTTTAATTACAGTCCTTGGTCCAGTCACTTTTGGAAAGGACAAAGCATGATGCTGTTCACAACCAAGAAATTCTTTGGCGGCTCTTCCTACACTTTGACCTGTAGGATGAAGTACAGACTCTCTAAGACATAGCTTTGCCTACTTTTATAGCTCTAACTTCCTAAAATAGATTAGAAAAAAATCCTCATCGGATCCAATCCCTTAAAGTTGCCTGAATGCAAACATCATTTCCTTCAAACTTTCCTTCCTTCCCACCACACCAAAAAATACTGTGGCACGTTTTAAACTTATTATGTAATTTTCTTCATATTTCACCCTGCTTCCAAGTAAATTATACATTATTCACTAGACTTATCCCTTCTTTGTATTTCTTGAGCTTAGTATAGCTCTTAGCATATAATATATGAGCAAATTAAACATAAACCACAAGAATTAGACCTACTTTTTTACATGTGTACTTCGACATTGCTAATTCAACTTGAAGGAATATGGATAACTAATATTTATTTTAGACTGTGTGACTTTTTTACTCTTTAAATAACTGTAAAATCATTAGACTGCTCTACAGCATGTGCTATGAATGTTTCCTTTACTACCGTGACTATTTAACCTAAATATTTTAAATGTCATAAATTCTACAATACAGTGTTCTTAGTAACTTGTAAACAGAGCTTCAGTGGACCATCTCCTCTTGTTTCCCACTTGCTTGTCTATCTCCTCTTCCTTTCCTGTCCTTTTTTCCCTGCTATGTTAGGCTTCCTAATGACCTCAATGGCGTTTCTGCATACCTTGTAGTATTAGGGTCCAACTGCTTTATGCTTAACAATCTTATTATTTATTTAAATGTCCAAATTATAATTAAACACATGCAAACAACATTCCCTCCTTTAGTACCAGATATTTCTGTATACTTTTAAAGTAACTAAATAATAAATGGAACATATATTAAATATTGTTGTTCAATATCAGTATTCCTTATAATTAACTCTGAAAGTCATATTTGAAAGGCATTAAAATAATTGAAATACTCACCACTGACTGGGAGATGTCTGAGTAGGTTGCTTTGTTCTTCTTCTGAAAGCTCAACACCCATATCATCCAGGAAGTTGGGCAGATTAGCAGTATCAATTTTTTCTTTGAGGATATAGAAAAGTAAATCATAAAAAGGTAATTTTATAATGGTTTCTAGTTATGAAAATACAAAGTTTTACTGTTGTAAAGAATAAAAAGTGAAAATTGTTCAGTAGAATAGTCAGAGCAGAAACTGTTCTTCACAATTGTTCTCTAGTGGATCATGGTAAATTATTAAGGACAGGAAAAACTGAGCATTATACAGTAACACAGACAACAAGTTATATGATACTACTAAAATATTCCACACATTGAGTTTTCTATGGATGTTTTATATCATTAGATCATATTAACAATATAAATCTTCATTTTATCATTCGATAATCTTAAAAAGCATATTTAGGCTAAAATAAGATGAACCCATAAAATAGGATTTTTTTATTTCCATAAAAAATATTCTCAAAAGTAACCTAATGTGTGGCAATGATGATGTGTGCCCTTGTTAGTCTCCTTCCCAAATCCCCTAGACAGAATTTAAATGGCTTTCCATCCCTATCCCTCTGGAGCCCAGTGTCTGTGTCAGAGAAGATATGTGGCCCCTGACTTTGGAACTAGCTTATGTGACTCACATGATGACCTCAAATTCCATCCATTTTCCTGAAAACAACACAATTTTGTTTCATTGTATGGCTTAATAAAGCCTTAATATGAGAACATACCACATTTTATCTACTCACCCACTGATGGATGATTCCATAATTTGGTGACTGTGGTTAGTGTCCCAGGAAACATGGGACACAAGCATCCTTATGGTAAGCTTTCTTTTGTTTATGAACACAGCCATGGATCACATGGAAGTCTTATTGCTAACATTTTCTTCCGTAATTCCATACCTTTCTACAGTGACTGGACTAATTTACATTCCCACCACCAGTCAGGTCACATTTTTTGTCATATATTTCATTGAAATATATGCTACCCTGTCAAATTCAAGAAGATACAGCCATCCAGTAAGATACTGACAAAACTGTAGAACACTTGTGATCACTAAATTTTAAGAAAACTTTTTTTTATAAAAAGCATGCAACTAGCCGGGTGGTGGTGGCGCACACCTTTAATCCCAGCACTTGGGAGGCAGAGGCAGGCGGATTTCTGAGTTCAAGGCCAGCCTGGTCTACAGAGTGAGTTCCAGGACAGCCAAGGCTACACAGAGAAACCCTGTCTCGAAAAAAACAAAACAAAAAAAGCATGCAATTTATGTATAAAGATAATTATTTTGGTATTGTTATTTTAACCAACTATCATGTGAATATTTTTATTTTTTCTAATTCTAATTTAGTAAATATTAATAGGTAAAGCCTATATGAACAAAAGCTCTTTAGGAGCTTTAATAATGCTTAAGAATATAAAAAGGTGAGACATCAAGAGGTTTGGCAGTTACTACTATAAATATAAACAGCACTGTATGTATAGTATTTAAACCTATAGAATTGATTATGAAAGAACTAAGACTGGGTACTTTTAAAAGCAGTTTTCTGTAGGAGAGTCACATGAGGAAGGTGCAAAAGAGATGATTTCTTTTCCTTTTTAACTTTTGCTTGCCATTTTTTTAAGATTTATTTATTTATTTATTTATTTATTTTATGTATATGAGTACACTGTTGCTCTCTTCAGATACACCAGTAGAGGGAATTGTGAGCCACCATGTGGTTGCGGAAATTGAACTCAGGACCTCTGGAAGAACAGTCAGTGCTCTTAACTGGTGAGCTGTCTCTCTGTCATTTATTTTTCTAGTTTTTTAAAATGCATATAGGTATTTTGCTTGCATGTATGACCTGTGTCTTCAGACCTCCTGGGACTGGAGTTACAAACATTTGTGAGCTGCCTGTAGGTGTTAAGAATCAAACTTGAGTCCTCTGGAAGACCAGCTGATGCTCGGAACCATTGAGACATCTCTCCCAAACCTCTGCACCTTAGTTTTCAATCACATCAATAGACAAATCCAATTTAATAAAGAATCAAATTTTTATAAAGAGATACTAAAACCATAATTATGGCAAGGAACTAGGGGGATAGGAACAGTGATAAACCCGTTGTAGGAATCTAAATTAATCCAGCCACTATGGAATTTCTTTGGGGGAAAAAAACCCACAGAAGTTTTCATATGATCCAGCTTTATATTTCTAAGTGTATATCCAAAAGTATAAGGTCAGCTATAATTAGGTACCATGTTTTTTATAGCCACACACAATAGCCAGGTTACAAGATCAGCAAATGTTCATCCATGAATTAACAATACAGAGAGAAATGTGGTTGATATGCACAGCAGAGTTTTATTCAGCCTTTAAGTTTTATTAGCAATAAAGAAGGCAGGTTTTTTTTCATTTGAAGTAAAATGGATGAAAACTAGAGATCACCACGTTAAACAAAATAATCTATACTCAAAAAAATTAGTCTCATAAGTGGACTTTATGAAACTTAAAAATAGGAAAGGGACATAAAAGGAAAAGGAGGGCTTGTTGGGAATAAAAGAATTGGGGGAACGGAAACACAACAGGGCTAAATAGGTGGTGGTTCTGATCAACGTATGTTACATGCATGTTTGTGTAACTAACATACACTTTAAAAGAATCCAATCCACAAAATAAAAAGAAAATTAAAGTGATAAAGAATGAGCACAGTGCTCTTATCTGTATCATGTGGTCACACGTGGTCTCACGTGATCTCACGTGGTTTCACGTGGTCTCATGTGGTCACACGTGGTCTCACGTGGTTTCACATGGTGATGTACTTACCTTTGAGCATCTTCACAACCCCAATCAATGTTTCCATATCTATGCGTCCATCATCTAAGAAGTAAATTCACATACTCTCATATAGTTCACATAAATTCATGTATTTCCCTACCTCTTATAGCTCCGTTTCCCCACTGCTATAACAGAGAACCCAACAGCACCTGGCTCAGAGCTCAAAAACAACGACGTGCTTAAGCCCATGCCTAGCACACGGTATATCCTCAATAAATGACTATAAGTAAGGTCTATAAAAATAAGCTATGAGAATATGACATGACTTTCATTTGCAAAGTTACAGGTTATGACCGTATAAACTAATATTACCCTCTGGCTTCTATATTTTCCTGATAATTATCTGTGTAGAAAGAAAACCTGAACTATACAGTGTATTTGTCAGTTTTATGTCAACCTAACACAAGCTAGGGTCATTTGAGGAAAGGGATTCTCCAACTGAGGAAAGTATCTATAAGATTGGCCTATAGGCACATCTGTTGAGCATTTTCTTGATTAATGACTGGTGTGGGGGAGCCTAGCACATCCCACTGTGGGTTGTACCAACCCTGACATGCAGTCTTGAACCGCATAAGAAAGCAGGCCAACCAAGCCATGAAGAGCAATACTCCTCAATGGCTTCTACCTCCGTTCCTACCTCCAGGTTTCTGACTAGACTTCCTGCCCTTACTTCCCTCAGTCATGGAATGTGACCTGGAAGTTGTAAGCAGAAATAAACCACTTCTCCACTATGACTTTTTGTTTTGGTGTTTTACCACAGCGATAGAAACCCAAAGACAGAAGTTGGTACTGAGAGTGGTTTACTACTGCGACAGACCTGACAGTGTTGTTTAGGGGAGGATTGTGGAAGGACTTTGGGAAAGCCATCACATGCTGAGCTGTTGTGGGAACTTGAAAAATAACTGTGAGAGCAATCCAGGTGATGAAGGCCTGGCTTGTGAGGTCTTAGAGGGGAACTTGAGAGCCCCTTAAAGACTCTATCAGGGCTGTTCAATCCTTTGAGTTAATAATCAAGAAAAACAATAGGTAGGCAAAAACTTAACCAAAGATATTAAAGACCTTTATAGTAAGACTATAAGACACTTAAGAGAAAACCTGTGGAAGACAGTAAGAGATGGGAAGACCTCGAATTATTGAGTAACAGAATTGTGTAAAATTGGCCATATAAACAGTAGCAATCTACAGACTCAAAGTTGTCACAATAAAAAAAAAATCCAGTGACATTCTTCACAGAGATAGACAAAACAATGTTAAAATGTATATGCAAACACAAAAGACTCAGGATAGTCAAAAATAATCCTGAGCAAAGAGAACAATGCTGGAGGTATCTTAATACTATACCACAAACTATATTTAATCAAAATAGAATGATACTGGCAAAAATCCAGACATGTGGGCGAACAGAATAAAAGAAAAAGCCCAAGCAGCTATAGCTGTTTCATTCTTGACCATGCTACCAAAAACATACATTGAAAAACCCTCCTTATCAAGTGGCAACTGGTGCAAGAGAAACTGGATATTCATCTGTAGAAGAATGTTCCCCATCTCTCACCCTGAACAAACACTAGCTCAAAATGGGTCAAAGACCTTAAAGCAAAAGCTGATAGCCACTGGAGGCTTTTTTGAAGAGCAGGCTAACCTTTTAAGAGCTGTGCTTTAGGGATAATTAACCTGGCAGCAGAATGAGGCAGTTACATCCTCTCACCCTGTCAAACAGTAAGAAGCAAGACTTCTGTGATTGTATAATGATTGCTTTCGATGCTTCAAATTAATATTAGAACCTCCCACAGAGAGACCTCAGAACAAACAACCTAATAACATTAACTACTATGAGGTGTTTTAGAGCCTCACCAGGAACTGGCAGGTGTTCAAACAGAACCTGCTTCTCCTCGTCTGTGAGCGTTATGTCCATGTTTTTCAAAATGTCATCCACACTACCGGATTCAATCTTTTCACCTGAGGAGATAAAGAAAATATGAAATCATGTAAAAGTAGGATGTCTATGTAATTACTACGTACTCTTTGAAATAGAAGAAAACCGTTCCTGGGTCTCTGTTACACTTTCCAACTTGAGATGTGGTTCAGTGGCAGAGCACTTGCTTAGCATGAACAAGGTCCCGAGTTAAACTCCCACAATTGTGAAAATATCAAAAGGAAAGCTTTTAATTCAATATAATATCTTGGTTATATAATTGTCTAGTATGCCCGCTTTATGGTTCTGGGGCTGGAACTTAGGGCTTTGTGCGTGCTAGGCCAGTATTCCTCCAACCGAGCTGCAACTCCAGCCCTACAACAATGTTTTGGATTGCAACAATTAATACAAATGAGTCTTCAGAGTAGGAGTATCTACTGTGCTTCCTTGTGTGCTATAAGCCTAAATGTTTAAAATGTATTTATAATTGTGTATTAAATTCTCTTAGAATTAAAAACCAATAACATAGCATCACTATTTTATCAGACATCGAACAGCCCAAAGAAATGAAAGGTCTAATAAATAATCAGCAGTGACAAATTTACATGTAAAACCCACCATTAAAAACTAGTATTCAAGAAATAAAATGGGTGTTTTAAATTACTGTGTTGTTTCTAACGTTTTACCAAAGAATGTATATTATTTAAAATATCTTAAAAGAGTATTGTCACAGATAGTATTATTAGTTCAAATTTTCAATTTTGGAGCTGGAGAGATGGTTTCATGGTTCAAAGCATTTGCTCTTGCAGAAGACCCAGGTTCAGGTCCCAACTCCCACAAAGTGGTTTACAGCCATCTATAACTTTAGTTTTCAGGGGATTTAATGACCTCTTTAGGCCTTCAAGATCACCAAGTACATGTGTGGGGGGCAGAGTTCAAGGTCAGCCAGGTCTACAGAGTGAGTTCCAGGACAGCCAGGGCTACACAGAGAAATTCTGTCTTGAAACAACATAACAACAACAACAACAAAACCCCAACAAAAAAAACACATTTTTTTAAATGCAAGAGACATTTTGTATAAAAGTAAAACAGAGGAATGAGATTGTTCAGCTGGTAAAGGTACTTGATGACCCAAGTAGGATCCTCAGTGCCTATAGTGAAAGGTGAGAGTCAACTCCCACCAACTGCTCCAACTTCTACAGGTGTGCCATCCCACATGCATGTGCACACACACAAGCACAAATAAATAAATAAATGTCAAGAATTAAAATAAGAAGTGTGGCCCATGATAAAGAGTTCACACTAAGAAAAATAAATAGAATAATATAAATGAATAAATAAAGAAGTAATTTTTTACATTAAACAGACAATATAAAAACATGAAGAAAAAACTTTCTTTCATTATAATTTCATTTAACAATTGAAAAATGAATGATGGGGTCAGAAAATTAACGTTTGGCTATCACGGTTGTGAAAATAGATTCAAGTCTACATTATCAAAAGACTGAACACAGTATGTGAAAGTTTGATGATAATTAAGATATTTAGCTGCTTTGAAAGACTCTTCCAGATTTCCTCAATATCTATAAAGGACAAAGAGCATACAGAAGGATGAAACATAAGAGTATCACCTAAACATAAGAATAAAGTGACCATCAATAAAGGGAAGGCCTAGCATCATGCATTTCTTGATACAATGCACAGAGAAGATGTTGCATCGTTACTGATGTACTCGGGTCAAAAGGATGTGATTCAACTTCTCATGAGGAAATTAATGACAAACCCAAGTGAGGGTCAAAACAGGCACTTTGTATCCTGTTAGGGTCATAAAAATACAAGGAAACAGAATCAAAGGAAACGCAAGAGAGACCCATAAGTAAATACAATGAGTGACCCTGGATTGGACCTCAGATCAGGAAACCAAGGAGCAGTCGCAGCTCAGCGTCTGCCTCACAGCTCACGGGCACCTCTATAAACTCACTGCTCCTGGCATTAAAGCTTCAGACAGCTCTAATACTCAAACAGCACCTGCTGGAGGATTTCTGTTTTGATAAAGTTAACGAATTAAGATTCTACTTTGATTTTCTAATTTCAATTTTGTCCTGCTCGGGTGCTGTATCTGTGGGTTCTTGTTATGCAACTGGGGGCTTTCTGAAGGCAGAGAGAGGTTTCAGGTAGGTCTGCCGGTGCCTTGGCAGACTGCACTGTTTAACCTAGACATGTTTGGTGATTCTCTCTGCCCTCTTCAGCTCTCGGTAGCTCTTTTTATGTAATTTTAATAGGAAAGGAATTTTCATGGATAAAAGGACTTCTCAGAACATGAGCCACAAGAACCATGTCTATGGACCATGTCTGTTGTGTAGCTTTAGAGTCTCACAATATTTACTGACTGACATCGTTGCTGTCACATTACTTACAAAAATATCTAGTTTGCTGTCATCAGCCCTATCTCCTAGGAGACAATAAAAAGAAAAGCTATGAGAACGTAGAAAGTCAAGGACTGTCTTCCTATCGTATTCAGTTCCAGTGTGAAAAGAGTCATCAAGGTACTGTGGTGAGTGAGGTTTTCCGAAGTTGTGGGGCAGGGAAGTGATTTTTTTTGTTTCAAAATGGTAAATGCAGCCTTCTCATTAGAAAGACATGGCCACCATGAGGGGGGCACGCAAAGAGTGAAGGCAAGAGGCATTGAAAGAGACCAGTGACATTCAAGGGTAGCATGGAAATCACAATAATAGTGATTGGAATTTTAGTGCTTCCCTCTCAGAAACTGACAGACCAGAACACTCCATACAGAGAAGAGCAAAGAAAACTGTCAACTGTGCTCTCTGACTGAAGAACACATACTGTTTTCAAGTGAACACAGGGGGAAAAAAACCACCATATTCTGCACCATAAAAAAAAAATACCAGTAATTTGGCTATTTCAATAAATATATTGAAATTATGTATCATACATTCTCTGACTATGATAGAATTAAAGATAACAATAAATTAAATTTTAAAATCAGGAACTCAAGTGACACACTTCCAAACAGTCCCTGGATCAACAGGGAAGTTATTAGAAAAAGAAATATCCCAAGAACGTGTGTGAAAATACAACATAAAGTATATTACTTAGTATATTACTAAGAAATTCCCAGCCGGGCGGTGGTGGCGCACGCCTTTAATCCCAGCACTTGGGAGGCAGAGGCAGGTGGATTTCTGAGTTCGAGGCTAGCCTGGTCTACAGAGTGAGTTCCAGGACAGCCAGGGCTACACAGAGAAACCCTGTCTTGAAAAACCAAAAACAAAACAAAACAAAGAAATTCCCCCAAGGAAGCATTTCTACAAAAAAATAATTTTTCTCCATCATAATTTTTGGCTTGCCAAATTCATACTGTTATGTCTATCCAAAGCAATAAGCAACAGCTAGACTGTAAGCCCCTATGAAGTGAAGGGAAGGGGATATAATTTCAGCTTATGTCAGAATCATCCATCCCACTGTTATTTTCACCACTGTAGACATCAGAAATGAGAGCATATCAGAAAACCCAGAAGGCCGAAACAACACAAACACCAAAAACCTAAAATAAAATCCTTAGCACACTGTATAGTACTGTCAAAATTTTACCAGGCTGAGTTTAGTTACAAGGAAAAACAGAAAAAAGAGGCTCATACACAAAAATAACAAGAAATCAAAGTTAAAATAGCAAAATTTAAACAAAAAAATTCTCTTAATATCAACAACAAAACTTTCCTCTTGTTTTTTAGTGAAGTTAGTGTAAAGAACTAATGATTTATTATATGCTACTATGTCTCATAAGTGGACTTTTGTACTTTGATTGCAACCAAGTAAATTAATTCTATGTGCTGGTTTATTATTTTTAGCTAGCACCCTTAGTGAAATGCCATAGGCATCAAGACTCTGTTGTCTAGACTAGAAAGAAGCTAACTAATATTTCGCTGATACTGTGGTCTTTTCCAGTTGTGCTAAAGATTATAAATGTATGGCAAAAAGGCATGAGAAATTGACTACAGTCTCAACAGAGTTTACAGCCATCTGAAAAGAGACCTACAACATGTCATTTTCTATTTCCATTCAACTAAGAAAACACAAAACAAAAAAACAACTTACTTTCAGGGATAGATGAAAGCTGTGTCTTGATCAAATGGTTCAGAAACTTTTCGAAGTTCAGTTTTCCATCCTCTGGAAGGGAAAATGTCAGAGACTGTGGGAAAGTCAGTGATAAGACGACAATGTATACAAACAATTATAGCAGTCACTCTGTTGGAAAACACTTTGTAGGCTTGGCTTTGACATGTGGAGATATAATAAGAAAGGCAGACTCTCAGTATCATTCAGACACACACACACACACATGTGCACACATACTAGCACTGCATATGCTTCTTTGCAAGGTGCTGCTGAGAACAGAATTAGACCCTGGATAACAGTGTCTGGAATCTCATTAGGTGATAGGTCAAGGAAAGCCTAGGATAATCCATGAAGCAAATCAGGGAACTCAAAAAGTTCAAGAAGACTCATGTTACTGAGGTAAAGGTAATTAGAAACACTATATACTCTACTCACCCCTGGGGGTCATGTTCTTTAATGCTGCCTCAATTTTATCTTGGGGTAATACAACTCCGATATTTTTCAAAATGGAGACTACATCATCAGTACTTGTCTCATTTTTCCTAATGGAGGCCAGAGTTTTCAAGGGAGCTTGTGTTTCTATTGCAAAAAAATACACAATGTAGGAAAACTGAAAACACTTGAAATATCCCGCATAATAACAAACACATCTATCACTTACTGCAGTCAGAGCTCGCTAAGCTACGAGAAGTGCTTTGCGTGTAACATCAGCTCATTTAAACCACCCCCCAAATACTGAAGACACTATCAAATTTTCTTTGACCTATGAAGAAAGGAAAACAGCTTGGGAAAGACTATTCTTCACCCTAATACAATTATTAATTTTGAAGTCAAGTTTAAAGGTCAAAGTAATTAATTTTATAGACAAAAAAATGTAGCCACTATGAAACAAAGTCATCGTAGATATTTAAATTGAGGGTTAATAATTTATAAGCACATACATACATACACACACACATGGAGCATGTTGGTATATGAATCATGAAAGAAGAAAGGAGATCATGAGAAGAGTTTAAAGAAAGGAGTTTGGAGAAAGGAAAGGGTAATAAAATACTTTTTGTCATAAATGTAGAAAAGGAGATGTTGGGGAAGAGAGTGTCAGCAAGAGGGAGGTACAGGAAACTGGAGAGCATAGCGAAGGAGAAGCAATAGGAATTAAGTATTTGTAAAAATTCCATTAATGAAGTGTATTGTTTTATGTACCAATTTTTAAAAACATCAAATAAAAATTTAAATGAAGTTTGAAAAAATAATATTGTGTAAAGAGTAACCTTAGAGTATCTGCTTACACTCATCCATTCAGATATTCTGAAGTCATCCACATGACAAAACTTAGAAAATTGGTAGCCAGTAAGATGGCCCAGTGGGTTAACTCACTTGCTACCAAGCCTAATGATCTGAATTCAATTCCCTGGAACCTCATGGTGAAAGGAGAGAACTAACTCCCACAAGTTGTCCTCTGACCTTCAAACATACAAGGTGTCCATACATACATACACATAAATAAGTAAATAAAATTTAATTTAAAACTTTTTAAACTGGAAAAACTAGTCATAGTTTGAGTATTCTCAAGTAGTTATTCTCCTTAAAGTGAATTGCTTGTATGTACCAATACACAAAAACATCACATAAGTAATAGTAAGATTACATTAACATATCAATAAAATGTAATCTTTACTTTTGAAATTATATGAATAAATTATTTTCAGATGCAATTAAAAAAAAACCCTTAAGGTCTGTAACCATTTTATAAACAGTAACTCTGTAAGAAGTTTATCAACAATGTACTTACAAAATCTTATTGGCCACATTCTAAAAGATCAAGGATAAAATATTTTTGTCTATTAAAATATCAAAAAAGGCAGTGGTGGTGTATTCCTTTAGTCCCAGCACTTGGAAGGCAGAGACAGGTCTATCTCTGAGTTTGAGGTCAGCCTTGTCTATAGAGTGAGTTTCAGGACAGCCAAGACTAACCCAAGAAACCTTGTCTTAAACATAGCAAAACAAAACAAATATTTTGTCTATGTGAACTTTGAACACATTCCAAATACTGTATCTGAAGAACAATTTGCTTTTGTGGCTATCTAAATTGAACCTTGACTGTAGTTCTGCTTCAAGTTTGTAAAGACTACAGGGAAAATTAAGCTTCTTCACCTCTTCTCAAGACATGGGCTTCCCCAAGCAGACCCAGAGAACCCAAAATAGTTGTAGATTTATAACTTGGTTTCAATTCGTTTAAAATTTGAAAATTTAAAAGTTCTAAAGACCTCTCTTAAAAATGGACACAGCAAAAAATAATAGACATAGCAGTTATTAAAATACATTACAGCCAGACTACATTCAGTGTCCCATGACTGCAAAGGTGGATGGAGAGGAAAAGTCTTGGGGAGTTCTGTAGGTTTGAGTATGTTCCTGTACCTTCCTATATGTTTCAACAGTGAATTTCATGAGGGAACAATAGCTTTATTCCCTCAGGATTTCAGTAAAATGACTGAGCACCAACTGATGGCATCTGTTTTGTATCATAGCTTGGACAGGAAATGAATCCTCCAGATAGATTTGGGTCATTCACTGTTGCTTTTATTGTTTTGTTTTGGTTTGGCTTGGGGTTTTGGTTTTTATTGTTTGTTTTGTTTTTGGTAGATGCCAAATGTGGGTTTTTTTTTCTTAATTTAATTTTCTTATTTTTTACTTATTCACTTGTTTTTTTGTTTTTTGCTTTTTATTTTTTGTTTGTTTTTGTTTTAGTGACAGATAGATATCCCAGATAGCATAAATCAAGAAAAGCTCATGACTGGGTCCCTGCTGACTCTTTAAGCAGAGCACATTTGCCATAGAAATGGGTGCTGCTCTATAAAACTAGAAAACTGCACAGTGCAAGTAATGAAAATACACTTATTCTCCTCAAACCGTCTTTTAAAAAATTCCCACTTACTTGAACTTTTATTGAAATATGGTGTTCCTTTTAGCTGCATCAGCCAATCTTTTAAATCCACATTTCCCTCCTCTGAAATGAAACAAAAGAAACGGTGGCTTTTGGTTAAAAGTTGTGCATGCTTGCTTACCTTTCCAAACCAAAGCTGTTCTGTGTGGTTCTAAGTCTGGGTCTGGGATACACAGCTCAGAATGATGGAAAGGCATGATGGCTAGACTAACTTTTAAATCTTTCTGTGGTGAAACCAATGAATATTTTACACCCTACACCAACTCTAGCCTTTTTTTGGAATGCTTCTTGCCCTGAGACTATACTCTCTGGTCTTTCAGTCCTACAAGTGCCACATGATACCCTTAATCTCAGCACTTGAGAGGTAAAGGCAGGCAGATCTCTGTGAGTTCAAATCTTTGTCTACAGAGGTAACTCCAAGATAGCCAAGGGTACACAAAGAAACCATGTCTTGAGAAACCAAAATAAACAGACAGACAGACAGACAGACAGACAGACAATCTCTGAAAAGGAAATACATACCATCAACAGAAACCTTTGCATGCAAATCCTGTAATTCTTTGTCTGGAACACCAAGTCTCAGGCCTTTGGATATATATTTCAAATCATCAATTCTGATTTTTTCACTGGTGACTTTGTCTAGAGCCTTTGCAAGTTTATTAACCTCTGTTAAAAAAATTCGGTTTAGATATAATTAAATTCTAAATAACAAATCTTAATGTAATTTAAAAATTAATATAGACAGCTTCATTTTTTTTCAATTAAAGACACGATAGACCAGTTCCACTTGCATTCAGTGCTCACTTGCTCTAAACGTGTTAAATTTTGACCTTCACTTAATACACATGAAACTGTACTTCAAATGTAAGACAAACTCAGACGAAATTAAACCTTGGTTAATAACTGGCAACTAATGTTAATGTAAAGGAGAATTTTCTCTCACATCCCTATCTCCTTTCTATTTAAAAATAAATGCTTTAATAGGGGACTAATATAATAATAATTGGTACAAATAATAGTATTCATTAACAAACTCAAAACATATTAGTGTCAAATAAGGAAAACAAATGTAAAAACATCCCTGTGAAATATATAGAGCATATGCTATGCCCTATATAGTTAGTTGCTCATGTATATGTTTTACTGTAAGTAGCCTATTCAAGAACAATCAAGGAAATATGAATTATCTTCAACAAAGGTGCTAAAGATATGCTTAAAAAAACAGAGTCACCTCAGCAAGTGGTTGGAAAGTATATTGCTCAAAAAAAATTAATGCACAAGAATTCTATCTCTGGGTATATTCAAAAATCAACTCAGAATGAATGAATGAAAAATATACATTAAAGCTTGAAACTAAGTAATGAATAATAAATAAACCACAATAAAATAGGGAATGTCTCAGAACATTGAAATGGGCAAAATAATTTTAGATAAGACTCCAAAAGCACAGGTTGAGAAAAACACCCAACATTGACCTCTGGTTCTCTACATGCGCCCTCACATGTATACACACACATACACACAAATGTTCATTCAAGACACTCGTATGGACATGTTCATACAATACACATGAGTTCATAAATAGGACTAGGCAAATAGATACACTTGCCTAGCTATATAAGTTCTGGGGTCAATCCCCAATACTTCTAGGAGAGAGAGAGAGAGAGAGAAAGAGAGAGAGAGAGACAGAGACAGAGACAGAGACAGAGAGACAGAGAGACAGAGAGAGACAGAGAGACAGAGAGGGAGACAGAGAGAGAGACAGAGAGAGAGACAGAGAGAGAGAGAGAGAAAGAGAGAGAGAAAGAGAGAGAGAGACAGAGAGACAGACAGAGAGAGAGATGAAGGAAGATTAATAAGCAATGTTAAATGCCAGACTTATGTGAACATAAGTTCACCTTCATCTGAGTCCTTAAACTACTGTGTTCCATTTATTCAATATCATAAAATATTAGCTATACATGCATGTAAATACACCATCAGTTTCTACAATTGTGGCTCTTTTCCTAAATTCTATATGTGCAAAACTTCTCAACTATCCTCACCTCTAAAATCCTTTAAACGCTTATTGCTCTTCAATGCTAAAAGAGCAGCCTTCTGGGAAACGGCTCCATTTTCTGTAGAGAAAAGCAGTACAGAGATTCAATAATAATCAAGAAACATGATAAATATCCACAACATGCTACATCAGCTTGCTTACTGTCCCCTTAAAGCATGTTATAGCTTCCTGCACCATTAACTTTTGTCCTGAATGGTATCTACTGTGTATCTATCCAAACCCTACCTGTGTCAAAACCAGTTCATCTGTTTACTTTTCCCCAAACCCTTCCCTTTATCCCCAATTCCCCCCTAACTCTATCCCTTCCCTTTCCAAAACAGCCTAGTTTCTGGAAAGAAAGTTTCGTTCATATATTCATTTGCAGTTCCAACTACTCCAAAACCTGTTCTTACTAAGTTTGCCAGTTAACTACTTATTGTAGAGGGAGGTGTTGATTCCCTAATTGGTTCTTGATTGTGTCAATAAAGGAAATGGAAGCCAATCTCTGGGAGAAGGGGGAAAGCTAGGACTCCAGATCCCAGGAGAAAGAGAAGGAATGCAGAGAAAGGGAATTCACCCAGGTTTTGGAAGGAGGAGGAAGCTACAGTCATGCAGGTCTTGAGGCACCTAGAGTTCGTAGCCTCCACCACAAGCAGGGTCCAAGGAGAATGGCGGAAACTAAGATTACAGCAGGAAATTCTTTGCCAGGCATTGAGTTATCTGGCTAGTTTTGAAATAATAAAACTGTCTAGTGGTTTCCATCCACAGGGATAAGGTGGGTGGGAGGAGAAAGAGGGCAGCTGGGGCGGTTGTTCAAGGCTGGGGGAATGATCACAGCTCACAGGAAACATAGCCAACTGGCCGTTGGCAGAGCGGAGTGAGACAGGCTGTAGCTGATCTCAGAGCCTAGCTGGGTGCGTGGGCAGAGCTTCAAAGAAGACAGAGGCATGTTTTTTTCGTTTTTTGTTTTTTAAATTATACACAACAACTTATCAACAAGCTAGAGAGTATTTTCTAATTTTTATCTAATTTAATATGTTCTTGCTTTAAGCTGACTTTCCTTTATTTATAATACAGCTTCCTCTTGAGTTCTTCCCCGTCTTTCTGGTTAATTCTTAAGGCTCTTATAAATAGCCTTTCTTGCTGCTGCTTCACTGAGAGTACAGCCTACTGCTCTGTCCCTGGCCTTACACTAACCTCACCCATAATCTTTACCTAGTTGTCCCAAAACCATGTATTATGTGTGGTTGATATCTAAGATTCTGTTTCTGGCCTGGACTTATGGCTATTGCACACTTTCCACTCTTTGGCCACAAATATCTCCTGAGGTAAATGCTTCATCTTTGTGCCAAAACCTGGCAGTCTCCTGTATCTCACACATGAAAAGATATCAGATATTCTGGACTACATGGAGTCCCCTAAAACCCCTTAACTTCTACATTTTGCACACACTGAATATTCTTTCCTAACCCCTTTGAGCCTCCTTCCCTGAGTCTCTGAATTTTGTCTAATTCCCACTCATATTTCAAATTCAACTCCAAAATCACCTCTTCTAACAAGTCCCTTCTGATTACACCACCAAACCCTGTGTAGATTTGGTTCCGACTGTATATCTTTTCTCATATAGCAAGCTTCATGTTAGATAGCTGAAAAAGACCTTGAATGTCTGATCCCTCTGCCCCCACCCACTGAGTGCTGGGATTCTAGGGACATCCTGCCACATGTGGTTTACGAAGCACTGGATCAAGCTCAGGGATTCCTGCAGGCAGGGCAAGACCTCTATCCATTGAGTTACATTTCTAGTTACTGTCTTTTTGTTTTTCGTATCTTATCTCACTATTTTTTTCTAGATGTAAATATTTTTATTTATTCTCATATGTTACACAGTACATAACCACTGACAATCGGATCTACCCCACTAAGCCAACATGAAGTGGTTCTAGTCACATAGGTGACAATTTGAGCCATGTAGCCTCTCAGTTGACATGATAAAGCAATGTCCACACCTCATCCTACTCATTGGCTTTATTTTTACTTTATTGTGTCTTAATATTTTGAATTTTATTTACTATTGCTGTATATTCAGCACACAAACTGACATGTAGTTTCATCTCAGGCATTTATTAACGTACTTACACTTCACTTACATTTGCTCTGCTCCCACCGCCCTTCCGGCTCTCCTCACACCCCAGCCCCCTCACTATCCCAGATAGTTACCTTCTAACTTAAAGAAGTAATGAGAAAAGAATCACACACAATAGCTTCCAATTTTGAAAATGTTATATCCATTTGTCTGGAAGCTTCGAATATTCTCACTCAACCTCACGTCATAAGTACCTCAGCCAGATTAGAAACCCCTCTCTTACTCTCTAAGAGTCTCCAGTCACCGACCTACTCAGATCGCTTCTCCTTCCTTGACATTCAACAAATGTTCACAACAAATATGCCTTAACCCAGTGGGATCAACACATGAAATCTTAAAAGGCAGTTTTAAAAAATGTTTACTAAGCATATTTAATATGTTCTATCAGCCAGAGGGGTACTGTGCATCTGTTATCCCAGGGTTCAAGAGGCTAAAGCAGCAGGGTCAAGAGTCTGAGATAGCCTGGGATACACAGTTTCAATTCTACATGAAAAAAGACTGTCTCAAAAGCTCACAAGTGTATTACACTGAGCTTGATGATTGGTATCAGTAGAGCTCTGTTGTTCAGGCAAACTGGCTGACAGTGGTTATACTTACCATCAACATTGAGTGTTTTCTCTAACAGCTGCTGTTCTTCTGGTTTTAAATCAATATTGATCTCTTTAAGAGCATCTTTTAAGTTGGCCAATTGAATTTTGTCAGAGGTCATCAACTTGACAGCATTAAGGGCATTTTCTATATCTGAAAGCAAATGGAGAGTCTTGAAATCACTTTGTGTTTTCTTTTCTTTGTAAATGTTTTCATGTTCTATGGGATGAACAACAGTAATACACCAGTAATTCAGGCTGCTTGCCAAATAAAATATCATAACATTGTCTCCATGGTTCCAAAACAAATCAAATTCATCATAAATTCCTTTATTCTTTTTATCTCAGTATAAACTGGAAATGGAGCCTTAAGGAGGAGGACTGCTTACCTCAAGAGTTGGAGACCAACCTGGCAAAAGAATACGACTAAGTTTCAAAATAAACAAATTAATAATAAGAATTGGGCATGTCATTAAAAAAATGAAAGAAACCCAGTTGTTATTTTTTTAAAAAAGAACTCAAAATGGACAATATGTCATAAATGTAAAACTATAAAAACATTTAGAAAACACTCAGCATTTAGGCATGAAGGTCACGTGCCCATAGGAAGCTATGGTAAGGACATCAACTGTCTGAAGCCACCTGGGCTCTAGAACAAGAGGGGTTGAGGAAAGAGGAAGGAGGGGCGTGAAGGAGGGAGGCAAGAGGGAAAGGAAAGACGTGGTAAAACCTTTAAGAACATAGCAAGGGAAAGATTTCTTATATGTGATACCAAAAGTACAATCAAAGAGATTAACTAGACTTATTACAAGATTAATAAACTTTTAAAGAGGCTTTATTGTTTTCTTATACATTCCAACTATGGTTTCCCCTCCCTCCTCTCTTCTCAGCCCTGCCCTTCCCTACCTCCCCTCTGTCCCTGCTTCATCCAGTCCTCCTCCCTTTCTCTTCAGAAAAGGGCAGGCCTTCCACAGAAAGTTGAAGTAAGACTAGGCACCTCCCCTAGTATTAAAGCTATAGGAGGCAACCCAATAGGAGGAAAACAGTACCAAAAGCAGGCAAAAGAGAGACAGTCTCAGCTCCCATTGTTAGGATTCTCACAAGAAGACAAGCTACACAACTATAACATACATGCAGAGGGCCTAGGTCAGTCCCATGCAAACTCCCTGATTGTCAGTTTAGTCTCTGTTAGCCAGAAGCTAGAAACAGCCTAGATGCCCCTCAACCAAAGAATGGAAAAAGAAAACATGGTGCATTTACAAAATGGAATGTTACTTAGCTCTTAAAAAAATACGAAATTTGCAGGCAAATGGATGGAACTAGGGGAAAACCATCCTGAGTGAGGTAAAACAGACCCAGAAAGACAAACATGACATGTACTCACTTATAAATGGATCATGGCTGTAAAGTAAGATACAACACTACAATGCACAGAACCAGAGAAGCTAAGTAACAAGGGTGCTCAAGGGGAGACACGTGAATCTAAAGACGCTGCTAAGAAAAGAGACAAACAAAAGACTTGGAAAAAATATTCGCTAAGCATATATCTGATAAAGGACTTAAATAGCAAATATACAAAGACATAACAAAGATAACCCAACTTTAAAAATGAGAAAAAAAGAGCCAAAAAATGCGAAAAGAACATAAGAAAATGAAAAGATATTGACCGTCATTAGTCACCAGGAACATGCAAAGAGAAGCCACAGTAACACATTACTCACGCTTGTAAGCGTGATTAAATTACTTCATCACAGTTAGGCACTACAGGGCCCACATACTTCCACTGCTGATGCAAATGGAGATAAAACACTGGGACTCCTTTATAAAATGGTTCAACAGGTTCTTAAAAACTTGAACAGACCTCATACTGTGACTCAGTTATTCATCTCACGGTAATTGGCCAGAAGTAAAAGCATGCCTGTACAATGCCTCGTTTGCAGCAGTTTTTAAGTGAAAGCCCCAACTGAAGACATCATAATACATGCTATCAAGTAAACAGATAAAGAGTGTTACCACTATAAAATGGAATCATACTCAGTAATAAACAATGAGTCACTGAAGCGTGACAGGTACTGATAAACCTCAAAAACATTGTGCTATATAAAGGGACCATCAAAAAAGATATATAAACATAAATCTTAGTGGCCCCCAAACCAGTGGCTGCCTAGTGGTAATGGGTAGAAAGAAGGCAGAGAAGCCATGTGATATTATCAAGGATATGGCAAAAATCTGGGGGCAGGATGGGCTTATTGTCTTGGTTGTGACAAGGGTATGCACAGGCCAACACTTCACCAAGTCATGCAATTGAAATATAAACACAAAATTTTGTATACTTTATAATGTTACTTCTAAAGTAGTGTCTTAAGAAAAGGACAAATATTTGAAGTCAGATGTCAGCTGACCTACCTTCCAGTACAGGATCTGGTTTCCGTGTGTTTAAATTCTCTAAAACTTGTTTGAGACTTACTTCATCATTTTCTAAAAAATAGAAGGTCATAATTATGAAATGGCAAAATGCTGCTAATCACTAAAAGACAAAGTGGGGGGGTGGGGGCAGGCAGGTACTAATCATCCATCATTAAATAACTGTGTCAGAGAAGAGAAAGAAGCAAATATTTTAACTTCTGAAATTCAACAGGATTAAAACTGAGAGAGCTCTACTCAGAATCTCTTCCTTCAAAAGAATTTGCAACTATATTTATTTATTTGGCTTAAAAATAAAATATATTTTATATATGAATACAAATATATATATATGTAAAATATATGTGATCTGGGATAAACAGAGCATGTCTCTGATAAATATTTCCAGGAGAAAATAGCATGAGTTTTATTTTTGGTTGTGAGCTTAGCCCTTAGCAGCTGAGCCATCTCTCCAGCCTAATGAATTTTAATGCATTTTCCATATACCTACCTTCTGTTCTGTCTTCCAGCATATCTACTTATCTATGACTATATTTTTTGTTAAATTTCAAAGGTCGGTTTGTCTCTCAACTGGAAGAACAACTTTGATCAAAAAGACAGAAGAGGGTCCTGGGTGATGGCTCAGCAGATCAAGTGCTTGCATTCTAGGAATAAGGACCCTAACCCCAAAGCAAAGACCAGTGGGTGTGGCTTGTAATATGAGTTTGTGGGAAGTGGAACAACAGATCCCCTGAGAAAAGCAGCTAGTTAGACTAGCAAATTGGCAGTTCTGGGTCTAAGTGAGAGGTCCTGCCTCAGTATATAAGGTGGAAAGTGATTGAAGACAGACACATGCAAGCATATATGCACACAGGCGCGAGTGTTCGTGTGCACACACACACACACAAACACACATAAGTATACACACACATACCCACACACAGAGACACACAGACACACACACAGACACACACAGACATACACATACACACATACCCACACACACATACACAGACATACACACACAGACACACACACACATACACAGAGAGAGAAAGTATAGGCAAGAATATAAAGAAAAAGTAACTCATATATGAAGGGTGGGAGTCTTAATAGAGCATTATAGAATATTATATTATGGAGATTCATCCAAAAATTAAAATAGTAGCAAAAAATAATACTACTCTTTCCAGAAACTCTAACTCTGCGTGTTTACTAAGGAACACTGAATCAGGGCATCAAATAAACAGCCTCATGCTCGTGTTCATGGCATCGTTGTTCAAATAGCCGGAATATTAAAGAAATGTTAGGTGTGTGTTAAATGACTAGAAGAGACAGAGCAATCACACAGACACACACAACAGAATACTATTTGGCTTTTAAAAGGAAGGTTTCTTGTTTGAGATATCACAGATGAATCTGATGGACAGTGGATAAAGTAAAGAGAACCAGGCATAGAAAACAAAGCACAAGAAAAACAGTTGGAAACAGAGCAGACTGCTGGGGGAAGGGGCCGTGGGGTTCAGGAGCGGTGACAGGAAAGAAAGTTTCAGTCACATGCGGGCTAGAGTTCAGGAGATCCACAGCACAGCAAGTGACTATAACTAATAATAACACATTTTACTTGAAAATTGCCGAAATGGATTTTAAATGTCATCACAGAATGTATAAGGATGTGCGATAAGGAACGGGTTATCTTGGTTTAATTACTTTACAAGACAGACATATATCAAGATACTGCATTGTACAGCACAAGAACATACGGTTTATCATTTCCAATTAAGAAATAAACACATTCATCGGTGAAAAATGCATATATGCAACAATATCCTGAGCATAAGAGAACTAAGCCAACACTATGCTCAACACAGATCAGTTCTTCAACAAGAGGAGAATCAACTGAAACTAAGTATGTTTGAAAATGCTCCAAGAAAATGTGATATTTTAGCCAATCTTTAAAAAAAATAGCTAAAGGCAATGGGGGTGGGATTCGGAGAATATCCAGTGTTTAAAACAATTGCTGAAGAGTGTAGAGAAAAGATGTAGTCCTTAAGCACTTGCCATCTAAGGGTGAGGAACCAGTTGAGAACCACAGAACCTTCATAATGCTGCTGGGCATGGCAGCCCTCTGTAACTCCAACCTCAGAGGGAGGAGGGAGGAGCAGAGGATCCCAGAGCAAGCTGGCTAACAAGACAAGCTCTATCAGTGAGCTCTGGGTTCAGCTGAGTGACTCAGCCTCAAAGAATAAGGAGAAGAGTGATCCAGGAAGATTCCTGACATCGACCATAGGCCTCCACATGCGCACATAACACACACAAGTACACACGTGCATACATACACACATACACAGGAAAGAAGAAAATCATAAATCTTAAAATAATAATAAAGATAGTGCTGGAGGGATACCTTAGTTGACAAATTATTTGCCTCACAAGCAAGAGGAGCTGAGTTTGACTCCTCAGAAAAGCCAGGTGTGGTGGCAACCACTTGTGATCCCAGCACTGGGGAGGTAGAGAGAGAAGGCTCCCTGGAGCTTGCTGGCCATAGGCCTAGCCTAGGCAGTAAGCCCAAAGATTGTCTCACAGAAACATTGTAATTGGCTCCTGAGAAATGACAATGAAAATTGATGTCTCAGGGCCTCCTTACACATTCACAGGCAGACGTATCCAAGCACATGAGTACCTGCACACACCTACATACATACAGATGCACATGTAGACAATATCACCATCATCACCATCATCATCACCATCATCATCACCATCATCAATCAGCAGCAGCAGCAATAGCATCATCTTAGGGTGGGTTATACAGCATGGGAAACATATCTCAATGTTAAAAAGCCACTGAATAGTTACAAGGAAGAGACTATACAAGAAAGGAGAATTCACCATTGACAGAGGCTTGTCTCAGGATCTCCTGCATTGTGCTGTGGCTTATCGGCACTCCAGTACTCATGAGGTTGGAGACAAGTTCATTTGCAGTCATCTTATTATTTCTGATGTTATCAATAGTTTTGACCCCTTTCAATAAACCTGCGCATACGGGAATAAAAGAGAACAGAGGTTGACATTGAGACCAATTCCTTTCTAATCCTTGGTACCCATGGCCTACAGAAATGAAATAGGTAGGTATATCTTTAAAAGAATTCTAAGAATTACTCACTGTTGAATGGTGTTGCTGCAGCAGATGTGCCAGTGAAGTAATCGATTGTGTCTCTTAAGATCATATCTTTTTCTGCACAGTTTCAAAAAAAAAAAAAAGAGTAGGGTTTAAATGAATCAAACGTACTACGACAGGGGCTGAAGAGATGGCTCAGCAGCTCAAAGCATCTGCTGCTCCTCAAGAGGACTGGGGTGCACTTCCCAGCACCCCAGCAGCTCATGACCATCTGTAACTCTACTTCAGGGGACCTGACACCCTCTTCTGGCCTCTGCAGGTATCAGCCATGCATGTGCTATACCTACATGCATGAAAGCAAATAAATATTCACACACAGAAAAGAAAACTAAATCTGTTTTTTGAAAACAGTAGTGAGGTAACAATTGTGTTACTATTCCTCCCAAATTTCTGTGATCACAGCACATTGGATTGTTTGGGGGAATATAAATATATGCGTGGGTATGTACCTCCCACGCCCACACAGCACACAGACACAACACACAGAGACTGAAGCTTCATGACTCAGCACGTGCCACTCCCAACTGTGATGGACTCTGAAATCCTCTACTACAAAGTG
Source organism: Grammomys surdaster (assembly GCF_004785775.1). Lineage (NCBI taxonomy): Eukaryota > Metazoa > Chordata > Mammalia > Rodentia > Muridae > Grammomys > Grammomys surdaster. Next base: position 4,761,761 of record NW_021604790.1, on the reverse strand, counting down.
CTCCATTTGCTTTTTAATGATATTCAGGACCTAGTACATTTATTACACAACTCATTACGTGACTCCAGTTTTAAAACATACACAGGTTGTATAGGATAACTATATGTGTGCGTGCGTGCGTGCGTGTGTGTGTGCGTACAGCAATGATTATTAAAGTATATATAAATAATACTGAAGGATAACATACAGGGCCATTTTCTGCAAAGAGATCATTTTTTAAAAATCTAGTGATGAAAGGACAATTTCTTTTTTTTTTTTCTTACCAGCAAATACTCCCTGTTCAATGTGGGGAGAAAAAACAAACTATGTACAAAAGCAAACGGATAGGAAGGCGACGTTTGTAGCTTGATAGTACAGTGACTATGTTAAGGTGAATACATCCTAGGATAGCTGTAGGAAGGACTCATGGGCTGAACGAGGCCATGAGACTTTCAGCTGAGAGATGTCCACCGGTAAGGACGTAGCTGAGAGAAACAAAAGGGTCCAGGGGGACTTGAGTTTTGAGCTCTTCCTCTCCCTTCCTCTCTGTGCTTCTCTCCCATTGTGGCATGGCCCTAGAATGGAGAAGGTTCCAACCACAAACTGGTCAGTCCTCAGATTAGATTCAATTTCGTTAAATTAAAGCAAAGTAAATGGAATGCTGGGACAACTGGATTAATCTTCTGAAAGAACTAAAAAGTCTAAATGAAGTAAGTTCTTCTACATCTCAAACACTCGATTTGCATCCCAGGGATGAAACTACCTGACTCCCTGAACTCGCTCTAGCCCAGAAGGACAGCATCTGCATTTCACCCAGAGTATTCGAAAGACTAAGCGCAAATGGATAACTTTAGTTTATACTTTCAAAATCTGAGTGTCTAGATTCCTCCAAAACTGGAAAAGGCCCCTTCTTCAACTTATGAAAACTTCCCAACATTTCAACACCCAGAGATTTGACTTCTCTATCAGCATACAATTAAGGTTTCTCTTTGGGTTTGGTGCAGTTTCTGGAATGTTTTTCTGTGTATTTTTTATTCTATATAGAAGTCTTTGAACTTCAATAATTAACAGGTGAAGGTCTCTCTCGGTATTGAAAAGCTATCAGCCACACCCTCGTAAATATTTTCAGTGCAGCCACCTTTCCCTCCTTTGTGTGGATGAATATGTTTCCTATGCCTTTAACCCTTTCCTATATTCCAAATCTTTATTGCATTCTCCCCATATAAATACTCAGACAATTTTACAATTCATGTTTACTCTTTGACTTTTGTTTAATATACTGATATCATTAACACATGATTAATTTTAATATCTTTAGTTTCAAACTTTTTGGTTTTTTTACAAATTTCTTCATTTTAAACTGTTTCTGCTTTTTTCCCATTATCATCAACTTTTATCTTCTAATTGAATACAAAAATAGAATAGAATGTGCAAGATTAAAACTACAAAACTAAATACATGAGAAAAATATAGCATGGAGCTATATTTATCACACAAAACAAGGTATAGGCCTTATCAATACCAACTACAAAGAATCAATTCAGAGTGTGTGGTGTGGAGTGACAGCCACCTCACATGACAACAGACTATAAAATGTCAGTGTAAGAGCCTTGAACAAAAATACAAGACAATAATAAAGGGGAACCAGCTTCAACTCCCAAACAGGAGGAAAAAGTGTTCTCAGCAGCCAGGGAAGGCCAACGCAGACGCTGTGGCCACAGGCACCCTCTGCTCTCAGGAGACATCAGAGCACAGATGTTTGCCCCTAGAAAGAGACAAAATCTACCCATCACTTCCTCAGTTTTCCACTTGCATTCTCCCACGCTCTCTGGCGTATGTATTTATGTATGATGTATGTATTTATGTATGATGTATGTATT
>NW_021604790.1:4759792-4759892 GCF_004785775.1 Grammomys surdaster | reverse complement strand
TGTATGTATTTATGTATGATGTATGTATTTATGTATGATGTATGTATATAAGTCTGGTGGTGGTGGTGATGTGTGTGTGTGTGTGTGTGTGTGTGTGTGT
>NW_021604790.1:4732489-4759392 GCF_004785775.1 Grammomys surdaster | reverse complement strand
TGTGTGTGTGTGTGTGTGTGTGTGTGTGTGTATCTTCTGTGTATTTTACCTTCCATTTTGTGTTACTACAGTGTTTTTATTCAATGGCTGCACAGTTATCTCTTGAGCAGATGATTTGCATGACTGCTGAATACCCAGGTTTTCTCATCTTTTCACTATGCTTTCACAGAAATCTTCACTGCCCAACCTCTTTCTTCTTTTTGCAAATGTTACTTTCAGACAAATTCCAGAATTAACGGAGTTTTACAGGTCACTGTTTGTATCCAAATGTCTTATATGACAGGATAAAGACAATCTCAGCAAACAGCCACGCTCATGTCTTTATCCTCTGAGAGTGTTTAATGCCAATTGAAATTCAAGTCCTTTATAATTAGTTAAATCATACATTAGAATGTACAAGCAAGGGGCTGGAGAGACGGCTAATCAGTTAAGAGCACTGCTCTTCCAGAGGTCCTGAGTTCAATTCCCAGCAACCACATGTGGCTCACAGCCATCTGTAACGGGCTCTGATGCCTTCTGCTGGTGTGTCTGAAGACAGTGATAGTGTGCTCATATAAATAAAGTAAATATAAGCAAGATATATTATATATCTTATATATGATTATATAAGATTATATATAATAAAACATATAAGCAAGATAAATATACATGAAAATACATATGTATGATATATATTTCAAGATGTATATTAAATAAATATATTTGAAACATGAAATATGTTACATATAAACATATATATTTCATATGTATATGTGAAAGAAAAGTATATCCTATGTGCTGGAAACAAAGCTCAACTGGTAAAGTATTTGCTCAGCCCTGCATAGCCCTGGGTTTGATTCCCAGGACTGCATAAACTAGGCCTGCTGGTTCATGTCAGCCATCAGTGGGCAGAGGCGGGCAGATCAGAAGTTCAAGCTCATTCCAGCTACACAATACAGCCTAGAATACAGGAATCCCCGTCTCAAAACAGCCAATCAAAACAGAGCAGAGCAGAAGGGTCCCATACTGAATACTGATAATGTAATTCATGGGTTCGAATATCTTGTCAAAGCTGCTCAGTGGAGCAAATATTAAAGGCAGATTCATTTGGTTACCATAAAGAACAAAGGAATCAAAGAACAGAGAGACAAAGTTTCTGACTGCACCCCTCTCTATCCTTTGATATAAACTGAAAGCCATGCACATCAATTATCCCTGCAAAGAAAGCAAGACCATTGCAGTGGCACCTTCTGGTGACTCTAGAAGCCACACACATCTCGTCCTTCAATAGCTTGTTAACCCTAAGAATTCTATGACTATGACAACAGCGAAGAGGTTAATGTTATATTCTGTATCAAAGGAATCGAAGGCCCATGGAGCTCTGTGTCTCCGCTAGAATCCAGTGCTGAAGAAATAGAAAAGCCATATTTATATTTTAACTATTGTATGCCAATAAATGAGAATCGGTTTTTAAAACATTAATAACAAGATTACTTCTCTTAGTCTCATCCAAATAAAGACTACGCAAACATCCTCCACCTAGGCCAATAGATGGGCATCAGTTCTGTAAAGAGTTCTCTAACACACAGCATCACCATCATTTTAAAAAGAGCCCACGTGAACTCTAGAGCAAGACGGGAGAAGTGACCGAGAACTCACCATTCATTTTGGAGGTCGGAGTTACTTCAGACTGGCCTTCCTCCTCTAAAGGTTTCTTGAAGGTCTTCAAGACAGACAGAAGGTCTTTAACGTCCACTTTGCCATCACTGAATACATTAATGACGTTATGTATGTCCTCTATTTCTATTTGATGGCAAAATATAAAAGCAGGGTTAGTGCATCCCCCTGAACACACATCAACCTGATTGTGTGTGTGCACATGTGCACAGGTACTTAGCTATTGACATCGATTTTCTTTTGAAATTACGTTTTTCAATGAGACTTGGGTTGGCCAATTCAGCTACTCCATCCGGCCAGGGATCCTCCTGTCTCCACTTCCTTGCTTCTGGGATTACAGCATGTGGGATTCCTGCATGCTACATGCAATGCTTTTTATGAGCCCTGCAGATCGAAGTCAGGTCCTAATTCTTGAGCTATTTTTCCAGCCCCATAACAATCTGATTTGAATGAATGTATTCATTTTCCAGAATACCTGGTGTTGCTGTTAAACAGGAAGTGCCATAAAATTTAGAGGTTTTGAGGTTCAGATTCGACAACAAGATAAATTGGGAAATTTTATCAACTCTCAAAGCTAAACAACAAACAAGCAAAGTGATCCCTAATGGTACCAGAGCCCAGGGAGGCCACTCAGTGGGTAGAGTGCTTGCCCGGCATTCTATCTCCAGTTGCCACACGGGGGAGGTGCAGGCAAGGAGATGAGAAAGGGTAGGTGGCTCCTAAGGCACTTGCTGCACAAAAGTGAGGGCCAGAATTTGCATATCCAGCACCCTTGTAAGTGCCCAGTATGAATGACGGTGACCCACCAGGAATCCCAGTCCATGAAAGACGCAAGGGATCCCCAGAGCAAAGTGGCTAGGTAGACTAGACCCAATCAGTGAGTCAAATGAGAAACACTGCCTCAGTATCTAAGGTAGAGAGCAATTGCGAAAGATATTCAACGCCAACCTCCAGCTGCTTGAATACAAAGATGCATCCACACATAAATGCCAGCATCCACGCACATATGCATACACATCTACCCAAAACTAAAGGCATACAAGCCTACAAGCATGAAGCTTCTGTGTGCATTTTTTTTTTCAAATTTATACTTACTTTGGCACTCACTAAATACATCACTGTTGGCCAGTTCTCTGATGAGATCCTTAAGTGTTACCATATCATCTTTAGAACAAAAAGAAAGAAAGTTTTGGTATTCTGATGTTTAAAAAACAAACAAACAAAACAAAAAAAACAGACCACTTGATGTTATAAAGCCAGAATTACAAAACACAAAAATAAAGAGGAAACCTGGTAATTATCTTTGAAAATATGATAAGCAGACCTGTAAAAAGCTGTTGTGGATATTTTAAAGTATGTTACTTTATACGGGCTCAGTGGGTTATATTTATGAATATATGATATACAAATACATATATGCATGCAATAACGATTTATGAAGAAAGAGGTCTTGAACTGAAGGGAAGCAGGGAGGGTGTCTGGGAGGTTTTGGAGGGAGGACAGGGAAGGGAGAAATGTTGTAATTAAAACACAGACTCAAAAATAAGCAAAAAATAGCATTTCTTGTTTAAAAAGTAGGCTGAGCAAGCTCTAAGAAGCAAGCCAGTAAGCAGTATCCTCGACGGCCTCTGCATCAGCCCCTGCCTGCAGGTTCCTGCTGTGTCTGAGTTCCTGTCCTGTTTTCAATTATGAACTGTTATATAAAAGTATGAGTGAAATAAACCCTTACCCCTGAAAAATAATGAAAAATATTCCGACAATAAAAATCTATTAATTTAAAAAGTAAGAAAAACTGGGTTTCTTTTTTTCTGAAGGAGAAGGAGGAGGAAAAGAAATTGACTGTAGCTTCTTGGGCATTTCAGGTAAGCAGCACCTTGTTGATGTAAAGTAAAAAGAATTTTTGTAATCTATTCTCTTTTGCCTTCTTGTGTGTCCCTTCTCCTCCTAATGGATTGCCTGCTCCAACCTTGGTGTGATGCTATTGCCTGGTCTTACTGTGGATTGTTAGGCAGTGTTTAGTTGATGTCCCTGGGAGGCCTGCTCTTTTCTGACGGAGGGGTTAGGTCTCGATGGGGGAGAAGCTGGAGGAAGGGGAGGGAGGGAAACCTGCAATCAGGATGTCTACACGAGAGAAGAATAAAAAAGAATGAGGTGATTACTCACCGGAAGAAGCAGTGTTCTCTATCGCCTTCTGAATATCGCTGTCTGATATGTGGATACCCATAGCACTTAAAGCCTCCTTAATTTCAGAAGTGACATCGCTATTATTTAAGTCAAAGTTGGTGTTGTAAAGTATCTCTTTCTTTCCTTGGAAGATATAATGACTTTCAGTTAGAGAACCACAAAATCAGAAGAGAATTAATCCAGCCACATACACATACCACCCCAAAAAAAAAAACCCACCACTATGCAGTTGCCAACAAACATAACACTGAAACACTGGCTGACTTCCTCTAAATCAAAAATACAAAACAAAACAAAAAAAGACTCTCCCTTACCCAGTGCTGTGCCAGAGACTGTGGCCAGCACACTGAAAGAGATAAAAGGCAACCGTCTACTAAATAAGAGGAAAAGTTACTATGTATGGTAGACAACTGTGTCATTTGAGACTTCTCCTAAAATCATAATTTAGTAAGATGACAGGATGTGAGGTAAATATAAACACTGTATTCTTGAGGCTGGAGAGGTGGCTAAGTAGTTAAGAACTCTTCCAGGGGACCCAGGTTCAATTCCCAACACTCATATCATGGGTCACAACTGTCTATAACTGGGGATCTGACAACTCCTTTTGGCCTCCAAAGGTACCAGCACATGGTGGACAGATATACATGCAGACAAGACACCAATACACACAAAATAATATTGGACTTTAATTACATGAATTGGTGAAGCACATAGTGTACAGTAATTGATGACACACACACACAAATAATAATCTTAAAAGTTTATTCCACTAAGTTTCCCCAAACTATTCCTAGTTTTCTAATAATTTCAGAAGTCAACTGTGGACACGATAATCTCAGAGAATAACATAATTGGAAACTTTTCAATAATCAACAGTAAAACTACAGGCAATTTTAGGTTTATGTTACACTTAGCAATGTTTGCTTTATAATTCAAATAAAAGCTACATATATTTACCTCGTGCTGTCTTGTCTCCATGTTGCATCTTACTTATACTTTATCTCAATCTACATTGTTTTACTATGTAAGCCACTGTTTTTCTTTCCAAAAATGGGCATTAAATACATTCTAGATTGTCTGGCTACCTCTGTGCCTGCCTTCAACAGGCCTGCAGCACCAGCAACATACAGGTTAGATCCCTTACCATCCCCCAACTTCTCTGCCTTCTGAGTGCCCCTAGGCATACCCAGCTACCCTGAGCTACATGCTGTCCTCCTGAATTCCACTGTCCAGCCCAAGGCTGCCTGCTATACCAGGAACATCCAGAGACAACCAGATGTTAAAGGCCAGCATAAGAACACAATCAACAAAATCCAGGGCAATATGGTACCTTCTGAACACAGCTACCTACTACAGCAAGGCCTGAATATCCTAATACAACCAAAGCACAAGAAAATGACCTGAAATCCAATCTTATAAAGATGATAGAGGACTTTAAAGAGGAAATGAATAAATCCCTTAAAGGAATATAGGAAAATACAATGGAACAGCTGAAGAAAATGAATAAAACTGTTCAAGAACTGAAAATAGAAATAGAAGCAATAAAGGAAACACAAACCTAGGGAATCCTAAAGATAGAAAATTTAAGGAAGAGAACAAGAACAATAAACAGAAGTATCACCAACAGTATACAAGAGATGGAAGAGAGAATATCAGGTGTAGAAGATACAATAGAAGAAATTTGTACATCAGTCAAAGAAAATGTTAAATCTAAAAAAATTTCTGACACAAAACATCCAGGAAATCTGGGCTACTATGAAAATACCTAATCTAAGAATAATAAGAATAGAAGAATATTAAGAGTCCCAGTTCCAAAGACCAGAAAATATTTTCAACAAAAACCATAAAAGAAAATTATCCAGCCAGGCGGTGGTGGTGCATGCCTTTAATCCCAGCACTTGGGAGGCAGAGGCAGGCGGATTTCTGAGTTCGAGGCCAGCCTGGTCTACAGAGTGAGTTCCAGGACAGCCAGGGCTACACAGAGAAACCCTGTCTTGAAAAACAAACAAACAAACAAAATTATCCAAACTTGAAGAAAAAGATGCCTATAAACATACAAGAAGCTTACAGAATACCAATTAGATTGGACCAGAAAAATATATCCTCCCGCTACATAATAATCAAAATATAAAAATCTACAGGAAAAAAGAAAGAATAGTAAAAGCTGCAAGGGGAAATGGTCAGGTAACATACAAAGGCAGAACTATCAGAATTAGACATGACTTCTCAACATAGACTCTGAAAGGTAGAAGGGCCTGAACATATGTCTTCCAACTTCTAAGAAACCATAGATGCTAACCTAGAGTACTATACTTAGGAAAACTTTCAACCACCAGAGATAGAGGAAACAAGATAGTCCAAGACAAAGATAAATTTAAACAACATCTGTCCACAAATCCAGCCCTACAGAAAATACTAGAAGGAAAACTCCAACCCAAGGAGGTTAACAACACCCAAGAAAACCAACGAAATAAATAATTCCACACCAGCAAAAGCAATAGGAAGAAAACATACACAAATACACACACACACACATCACCAACATCAAAATAAAAGGATTAACGATCATTGGTCTCTAAACATCAGTGAACTCAATTCATTAATAAAAAGACACAGGCTAACAGAATGGATGTGAAAACAGGATCCATCATTCTGCTGAATGCAAGAAACACACCTCAGCAACAAAGATAAACATTGCCTCAGAGTAAAGAGTGGAAAAAGGTTTTCCAAGCAAATAGGCCCAAGAAACAAGCTAGAGTAGCCATTCTAATATTTAATAAATAGACCTTCAACCAAAAGCAATCAAATGAGATGGAGAAGGACACTTCATACTCATCAAAGGAAAAATCCACCAAAATAACATTTCAATTCTGAACATCTATGTCTCAAATGCAAGGGCACACACATTCATAAAAGAAACATGATTAAAGTTTAAATCGCATACTATAGCCCATATATTAATACTGGGAAACTTCAATATCCCACTCTCACCAATGGACAGGTTATCAAAACAGAAACTAAACAAAGAAATAATGAAACTAACCAATTTCATGAATCTAATGGACATAACAGATATCTGAAGAACATTTCACCTGAACACAAAGGAATATACCTTCTCCTCAGAACCTCATGGGACCTTCTTCAAAATTGACCATAAAGTTGGTCATAAAGAAAGTCTCAACAGATATAAGAAAATTGAAATAGCTCATTGAACGCGGAGGCAGCTTGTCGGGCATTTGTGTGGTCTCGTCGTCAGCGCAGCCGGGCCTACACGCAAAGCCACCATGTCTAAGGGACCTGCAGTTGGCATTGATCTTGGCACCACCTACTCGTGTGTGGGTGTCTTCCAGCATGGGAAGGTTGAGATCATTGCCAGTGACCAGGGTAACCGCACCACACCGAGCTATGTTGCTTTCACTGACACGGAACGATTGATTGGGGATGCGGCCAAGAATCAGGTTGCAATGAACCCCACCAACACAGTCTTTGATGCCAAACGTCTGATCAGACGTCAGTTTGATGATGCCGTCGTTCAGTCTGACATGAAGCACTGGCCCTTTATGGTGGTGAATGATGCAGGCAGGCCCAAGGTCCAAGTCGAGTACAAAGGGGAGCCAAAAAGTTTCTACCCAGAGGAAGTGTCCTCAATGGTTCTGACAAAGATGAAGGAAATTGCAGAGGCGTACCTTGGAAAGACTGTTACCAATGCCGTGGTCACAATGCCAGCTTACTTCAATGACTCTCAGCGACAGGCAACAAAAGATGCTGGAACTATTGCTGGCCTCAACGTACTTCGAATTATCAATGAACCAACTGCTGCTGCTATTGCTTACGGATTAGATAAGAAGGTCAGAGCTGAAAGGAATGTGCTGATTTTTGACTTGGGAGGTGGCACTTTTGATGTGTCAATCCTCACTATCGAGGATGGAATTTTTGAAGTCAAATCAACAGCTGGAGACACCCACTTGGGTGGAGAAGACTTTGACAACCGAATGGTCAACCATTTCATTGCTGAGTTTAAGCGAAAGCACAAGAAGGACATCAGTGAAAACAAGAGAGCTGTCCACCGTCTCCGCACTGCCTGTGAGCGGGCCAAGCGCACCCTCTCCTCCAGCACCCAGGCCAGTATTGAAATTGAGTCTCTCTATGAGGGAATTGTCTTCTATACCTCCATTACCCAGGCTCGATTTGAGGAATTGAATGCTGACCTGTTCTGTGGCACACTGGACCCTGTAGAGAAGGCCCTTCAAGATGCCAAACTAGACAAGTCCCAGATCCATGATATTGTCTTGGTGGGTGGTTCTACCAGAATCCCCAAGATTCAGAAGCTTCTGCAAGACTTCTTCAATGGAAAAGAACTGAATAAGAGCATTAACCCTGATGAAGCTGTTGCCTATGGTGCAGCTGTCCAGGCGTCCATTCTATCTGGAGACAAGCCTGAGAATGTTCAGAATTTGCTGTTCTTGAATGTCACTCCTTTTTCCCTTGGTATTGAAACTGCTGGTGGAGTCATGACTGTCCTCATCAAATGCAATACCACCATTCCCACCAAGCAGACACAGACTTTCACCACCTACTCTGACAACCAGCCAGGTGTACTCATTCAGGTGTATGAATGTGAAAGGGCCATGACCAAGGACAACAACCTGCTGGGGAAGTTTGAGCTCACAGGCATACCTCCAGCACCCCGTGGGGTTCCTCAGATTGAGGTTACTTTTGACATTGATGCCAATGGCATCCTCAATGTTTCTGCTGTAGATAAGAGCACAGGAAAAAAGAACAAGATCACCATCACTAATGACAAGGGCCACTTGAGTAAGGAGGATATTGAGCGCATGGTCCAAGAAGCAGAGAAGTACAAGGCCGAGGATGAGAACCAGAGAGACAAGGTTTCCTCTAAGAACTCCCTGGAGTCCTATGCCTTCAACATGGAAGCTACTGTTGAGGATGAGAAACTTCAAGGCAAGATCAATGATGAGGAAAAACTGAAGATTCTTGACAAGTGCAGTGAGATCATCAGCTGGCTGGATAAGAACCAGACTGCAGAGAAGGAAGAGTTTGAGCATCAGCAGAAGGAACTGGAGAAAGTCTGCAACCCTATCATTACCAAGCTGTACCAGAGTGCTGGTGGCATGCCTGGAGGAATGCCTGGTGGCTTCCCTGGTGGAGGAGCTCCCCCATCTGGTGGTGCTTCTTCAGGGCCCACCATTGAAGAAGTGGATTAAGTCAGTCCAAGTAGAGGGTGTAGCACTGTTCCACAGGGACCCAAAACAAGTAACATGGAATAATAAAACTATTTAATTGGCACTAAAAAAAAAAGAAAATTGAAATAACTCCTTGTATCTTCTCAGACCATCATGGATTAAAGCTGGATAGCAACAACAGCAGAAACAAAAGAAAGCCCACATACTCACAGAAACTGAACAATGATCACTGGGTCAGGAAAGACATAAAGAAATTAAAGACTTTCTAGAATTCAGTGAAAGCGAGGGCAAAACATACCCAAACTTATGGGACACGATGAAAGGAGTTCATAGGACTACGTGCCTTCATAAAGAAACTAGAGCTCTTTCTGTTCCGGTCCCAGGCGCTGCAGAAGCCGCGGGTTACCGTGCAGACATGGCCAAGTCCAAGAACCACACCACACACAACCAGTCCCGCAAATGGCACAGAAATGGCATCAAGAAACCCCGGTCACAAAGATACGAGTCTCTTAAGGGGGTTGACCCCAAGTTCTTGAGGAACATGCGCTTTGCCAAGAAGCACAACAAGAAAGGCCTGAAGAAGATGCAGGCCAACAATGCAAAGGCATGGAGTGTAAGCGCAGAGGCCATCAAGGCCCTTGTGAAGCCTCAGGCCATCAAGCCCAAGATGCCAAAGGGCCCCAGCCGCAAACTCAGCTGCCTGGCTTTCATCGCTCACCCCAAGCTTGGGAAGCGGATTCGAAGCTACATGGCCAAGGGTCGTAGGCTCTGCCAACCAAAGCCCAAGGTTCAAACCAAGGCAGAGGTCAAAGCTCCAGCTAAGGCCCAGGCTAAAGCTCCAGCCCAGGCTCCCAAAGGTGCCCAGGCCCCTGTGAAGGCCCCATAGAAAAGGCTCCTGCCAACGTGAAGACAGATGGACTGCCGTGACACACCTACCCACACACTATTTGCAGATGACCAGTGTCCTATGCTGTTTTTACAAATAAACTCGAGGCAAGAAAAAAAAAAAAAAGAAACTAGAGAATTCCAAATACTAGCAATTTAAAACTACACCTGAAAGCTATAGAAAAAAAAAGAATCAAACACACCCAAGAGGAGCTGATAGCAGGAGATAATCAAACTCAGGGCTAAAATCAAGAAATTAGAAACAAAGAGAACAATATGAAAAAACAACTAAACCAAAGGCTGATTCTTTGAAAAACTCAACAAGATAGACAAACACTTAGCCAAACTAATTAAAAGGTAGAGAGAGAGAGTATCCAAACTAACAAAATCAGAAGTAAAAAGAGATGTAACAACAGAAATTGGGGAAAGACAAAGAATCATTAGGTCTTATTTCAAAAGCCTGTACTCCATAAAACTTGAAAATCTAAACAAAATGGATGATTTTCTAGACAGATGCCACTTACCCAAGTTAAATCAAAATCAGGCAAATGACCTAAGTAATCCTATAACTCCTAAGAAAATAGATACAGTCATTAAAAGTCAATAAAAACTATGCCACAGCTATGTGGAAGGACCCTCTTACCCTTAAAGAGAATGGCCCAGACCCGGTTCTCCTATGGGGCCAAGGATTGATATGCCTGTTTGATATCACAGAAGGCACAGCTAAATGGCTACCAAAAAGATTAATGAAATAAATAGATACCCCCACAAAGCCAGGCCCAACCATAAATAAGATGAATAACAATTGACATCCAGGGAAGAGAAGTCTCTGAGAATTCCCTTCTTTTTCCTTTCCAGGTAAAAATGAATCACCCATGATGTCTGCTGTTAGAAGTTCTAATCCAGATGCTGGCCTCTGGACTTATACTACTTAGACCTTTGACGGGCCATTGACAAGAACATCAAACAACTAGAGACTGACATCACTGATCTGAAGAAATCCCTCGATTCGTTGTCCAAAGAGACCTCCAAAAATTGCAAAGGACTTTTTTGGACTTGATTTACCCTTTTACAATAGAAAAGACTGTGTACAGCTCTTAACTGTGCACAGCCCTTAAAGAAGGATGTTGCCTTTACATAGACAAGACAGGGATGGTTAAAGAGAGCATGAAAAAGGTCAGAGAAGGCCCTGAGAAAAGACAGAGAGAGAAAGAGAAAGATGAGAGCTGGTACAAGAACTGTTTTTCAACCTCTCCATGGTTGTCAACCCTACTTCCTCCCATCTTGGGACCATTAACTGGGTTATTTTTGCTTATTTCTTTTGGTCCCCAGGCCTTAAATAGGCTGACTAACTTTGTGAAACAACAGATAATTAATTTGGTAGCAAAACCTATTCAGATACATTATCATAAGTTAGCTATGGAGGACCACGAGACTCAAGATGAGGTTGTTACTCTATCCAGGGTGTTCCCAAAACCCATCTATGCCCAACCTAAAAGAGGGGACTTTCGCCCCTAGACCAAGCAGAGAGGGGCCACCCAGAACCCCCTCTGACTGGTGATTTGAATTCTTGCTTAGGCTGCAAGGCTAAGCACTGCAAGGGAATATAAATAAAAGTTAAAAATATCTCTAGGTTCTCTGAGGGACAAGCCTGACTGCATAGGGGTTGATGTTAAAAATATCCCCTCTCCAGGAAAAAGACATCTGGATGGGCATGGCCCTCATGCCTCACTGGACAACAACAGCTGGACCGGAGCCATTACAAACTCCCTGTCAATTACTGGAGGTCAGGACTCTATCCCCGCCTTCGAAAGATTAGAATTGCCACAGCCCTTCTATACTTAGAGAAGGGAGGATATGTCAGGGGCAGCCTTGCTTATACACTGAAGGCCTAAAATCAGCCATAGGCCTAAAATCAGCAATAGACCTGTCATACATGCATACTAACACCAAGTCTTGGGTCTCTGTGGAAAAACATTGAGACAGATGGCTATAAGCTATTGTAAACAGGCAGCTTTTGTGGAAATTTACCAGCCTGAGTAGTCATAGACCTTGTAAATAGGTAGCCTTGGCAGATAATACCAACTTAGATAAGGACAAGTGAATCATAGGCAGAGTCATAGTGACCTGTCCACTGAACCTCCACCCAACCAATACTTCTGTCCTGAAAGATATCTGTACTCTCCCTGAACACCCACGCTTTGGTGTCATCCTCTTGCCCACGTCCTGCCTTTTTGTGTTTATAAACCCTGTATGAATAAGTAAAAATTACAATTTGATTTTAAAAAAAAGAAAGAAAGAAAATAGACGCAGTCATTAAAAGTCTCCCAACCAAAAAAAGAAAGAAAGAAAGAAAGAAAGAAAGAAAGAAAGAAAGAAAGAAAGAAAGACAAGAAAAGGAAAAAAGAAAAAAGAAAAAAAGGCCCAGGGCCAGATGGTTTTAACTCAGAATTCTACAAGACTTTCAAAGAAGAGCTAATACCAATATTCCTCAAACTATTCCACAAAATAGAAAGAACATTGCCGAACTCATTCTATAAGGCCACAGTCAACCTAATACTTAAAATACATAAAGACTCAAAGAACAAAGAAAATTTCAGACCAATTTCCCTTATGAACATTAATGGGAAAATATTCAATAAAATACTCGCAAACTGAATCCAAAAACACATCAAAAACATCATCCACCATAATCAAGTAGGCTTCATTCCAGGGATGCAATAAATAAAAATGATTTGATGCAATCCACCAAACAAGCAAACTTAAAGAAAATCAATCACATGAACATCTCACTGGATGCTGAAAAGCCTTTGACAAAATTCAATACTCCTCCATGTAAAAAGTCTTGGAGAGCCTCCAAGGATTCAGGTGTGGTTTTCATGTGGTCCCCCAACAACTAGAGTGGGAGCTGCCCCTGCCTTTGTTGCCTGCCTGTGGATCCTGTTTCCCTCACTGGGTTGGCTTGTCTGGCCTCAGTGGGAGAGGATATGCCTAGTCTTGCAATGATTTGACAGAGGCAGGGAGTCTCTCCCTTCTCGGAGGAGAAGGCATTGGGGGTATGAGGAATGGGGTGTATGAGGTGCAAGTGGGAGGAAAGGGGGCTGCTACTGGGATGTAAAATAAATAAGTTAATTAATTAATGGAAACAAAAGAGTCTTCAAGAGATCAGGGATACAAGGTGCATAACTAAACATAATAAAAACAATATAAAGCCAACCAATAGCCAACATCAAATTAAATGGAGAGAAGCTTAAAGCAATTCCAATAAATCAGAAACAAGACATGGCTACGCACTCTCTCCCTATCCAGTCAATATAGTATTGGAGCAATAAGATGACTAAAGGGCATCAAGGGTCTACAGACTTGGAAGAAAAGAGTCAAAGTATTGCTATTCACGGATGATATGATAGTGTACATAAGTAACCCCAAAAACTCTATCAGAGAACTCTTACAACTTATAAACACCTTCAGCAAAGTGACTGGATACAAAATCAATTCCAAAAAAAAGTAGCCCTCTTTTATACAAAAGCTAAACAGGCTGAGAAAGAAATTAGTGAAACAACATCCTTTACAAAAGCCACAAATAATATAAAATATTTTGATCTAACTCTAGACAAGTGAGTGAAAGACCTGTATGACAGGAACTTCAAGTTCATATCAAAATTCCAACACAAATCTTTCCAGACCTTGAAAGAGTAATTCTCAACTTCATATAGAAAAACAAAAAAACGAAAGATAGCTAAAAACAATCCTGCACAATGAAAGAACTTCCGGAAGCATCACCATACCTGATTTCAAGCTATACTACAGAGCAATAGTAATAAATACTGCATGCCATTGGCATGAAAAAATAGGTTGATCAATGGAATAGAACTTAAGATGTAGAAATAAATCCACACACCTATGGACACCTGATAATTGACAAAGAAGTCAAAACCATACAATGGGAAAACAAAACCATCTTCAACAAATGGTGCTGGACTAACCGCATGTCTGCATGTAGAAGAATGAAAAGAGATCTATACTTATTACCCTGCACAAAGCTCAAGTCCACGTGGATCAAGAACCTCAACATAACTGGATACACTAAATCTCATAGAAGAGAAAGTGGGGAATAGCACATGAGACAAACATTTGAACAGACCACCAATGGTTCAGGCACTAAGATCACAATTAATAAATGGGACCTCATGAAACAGAAAATCTTTTGCAAGGCTAAGGACAACATCAGTAGGACAAAAGGACAAAATGACAGCCTACAAAATGGGAAAAGATCCTCACCAACCCTACATCCAACAGAGGACTAATAGCCAAAATATAAAAAGAACTCAAGAAATTAGATACTAACAAACCAAATAACCCAATTAAAAATAGGGTATAGAGCTAAATAGAGAATTCTCAACAGAGGAATCTTGAATGACCAAAGAAATGCTTAACATCCTTAGTCATCAGGGAAATGCAGTTCAAAAGGACTCTGAGATTCCACCTTATACCAATCAGAATGGCTAAGATCAAAAACTCAAGTGGCATCACATGTGGGCTAAAATGTGGAGTATGGAGAATATTCTTCCATTGCTGGTAGGAATGCAAACTTGTACAACCACTTTGGAAATCAATTTGGCAGTATCTCAGAAAATTGGGAATAGTTCTACCCAAAGACCCAGCTATACCACTCCTGGGCATATACCCAAAAGATGCACCATTATACCACAGGGACACTTGCTCAACTATGTTCATAGAAGCTTCATTTGTAACAGCCAGAAACTAGAAGCAACTTAGATGTCCCTCAACTGAAGAATGGATGAAGAAAATGTGGCTCACTTACACAAAGGGATACTACTCAGCTATTAAAAACAAGCACATCAAGAAATTTGCAGGTAAGCGGATAGAAGTAGAAAATATCAGCCTGAGTGAGGTCACCTAGGCCCAGAAAGACATGCATGGTATGTACTCATGCACATTAGCCATAAAGAATAGGATAACCGTGCTATAATCCATAGATCCAAAGAAACTAAGTAATAAGGAGGGCCCAAGGAAGGATGCATGAATCTCACTCTGAAGGGAAAACAAAATAGTCATCAGAGGTAGGTGGGGAGAGAAAACTGGGTGGGAGAGAGGGCAAGGAGGGGAATGAGGATAGCAATCAGGTGTGGGGAGAGAAGAAGCAAGAGAAGGCTGAGTGAGAATGGAAATTGGTGGGGGCATCTCTAGGACTAGCTGGAGACCTGGGACAGGGAGGCTCTGGGGAGTCTATGGAGGTGCTAAGATTCCTACCAGCAGAGGGATATGGAGACTGAAGTTGCCACCTCTTGTAGCCAGGCAGGATTTCCAGGGGAGGAAGAGGGACATCAATGCACTCACAAAACCTTCAACCCAAAATTTGTCCTGCCTAGAAGATACACAGGGATAAGATGGAGCAGAGATTGGGGGAATGGATAACCATTGACTGCCTCAATTTGAGACCCACTGCATGTGGAAAATGATACTCTGCTATGCTTGCAGACAGGAATCTAGCATAACTGTCTCCAGAGAGGCTTCATCCAAGCAGCAGATGGAAACAGAAACAGACCCACAGCCAAATATCAAGTGGAGCTGGGGAGTCTTATGAAAGAGTTGGGGATAGAAAAGAGCAAGATGGAGGGGTTAAGGATACCACGAGAAGACCTACAGGGCCAACTACCCTGGGCCCATGGGGGCTCACGGAGACTGAACCACCAACCAAAAGGGCTCATGGGACACATAGAGAATGAACTACCAACCAAAGATCATAGGGGCTAGACCTAGCCCCCTACACATTTGGATCAGATGTGCAGTAGGTCTTCATGTAGGTCCCCTAACAATTGGAGCAGGGTACATCTCTGACTCTGCTACCTGTTACTGGAGCCCCTTCCCCTAACTTGAGTGCAGGGTTGGGCCTCAGTAGGAGAGGAAGCACTTAGTCTTGCTGAAATTGGATGCCTCAAGGTGGGATGGTACCTAAGGGGAGCTTCTCCTTTTCTTAGGAGAAGGGGAGGAAGTATTGGGAGGAGGAATTTGTAAGGGCAGAATGGGGAGGAGAGGAGGGAGGGGGCATGATGCCGTTGTAAAGTGAATACTCAAATTAATTAATGAAAATAAATAAATTCTAAGGAAAACTCACGTTCAGATTTTAGAGTTCTCAAGATATCTGTGAACTTGTTCACAAATTCGTCAACAGTAATTTTGCCTTCTTCTGTAATGTAAAGAAAAATTTAACTGAGGAAATGTTTCTAAGTACATTAGAATTCAAGACAGCACTCAAATCAACACTTTCTTCTCTCTTGTTGCTTACATTATCAGAAATGTATAATTATATTTCTTTTCAAATATTTATTGATTTTACCATATTCATGATAATATATGCTACCAAAATAGCATCATTAAAAAAAATTATGAGATCAATCTTGTCTTTTTCCATTTACTTTCTACAATTTGATAAAAGAGGTCTTTCTTGTTAGAAGAATATCTGATCACTTCCATAAATAAAACCCTTCAGTAGCTGCTTGCTTGCAAACCTGTGAAGTACCAATCCTGTTACAGGAAAACGAGAAGAGGCTATATACCAACATTAGTTATATAAGTGTGTTAATGTTTAAGTAAAAGACTAACAGACAGGATTCAGTGGCACACAAAAAAGTACACTACCCTTACTAAATATACATTCATTACGGATGATATAACCCTCACAAAATAAAACTGAATTTTAGAGGAGAGAAAAATCTTAGATACTATAATAATCTATAGTATACAAGCAGACATATAGCATATCTACGGTATTAAATTTTCAAGGAAGGTGGTAGTTAGAAACAAAACTGACCAGAAAATTGTCCTATAGGGCAATGATAATGGGCAATGTTTTTCTCTAAACAACTTTTAGAGAAAAAAATCACTGCTGTGGTAAGAAATGTGGTGACTTGAATAAAAGTGGCCCTATAGACCCATAGGGAATGTCACTGTCAGGAGGTATGGCCTTGTTGGAGTAGGTGCGGCTTTTTTGGAGGAAGTGTGTCACTGGAGGTTATGGGTTTTGAAGCCTCAGAAGCTCAACAGAGTTCACTTCCTGCTGCCTGTCAATCCAGATGTAGAACTCTCAGCTGCTTCTCTGGCACTATGTCTTGCCTGGACACTTCCATGCCTCCCACCATGAAGATAATGACTAAATCTCTGAACCTGTAAGCCAGGTTGGGACTGGCGGTGACATTCGTCCTCTGCCTGTAGAGAACAATCCATTTAATGTAGATAGATTAAAAGTACAAACCATCCTCTGGAACATGTTTTAATACTTCAGTCAGTATGGCTTTAGCTGAATGAAGGTCATTATTCGACAATAACGTCTTCAAGTCAGAGACGTCAATTCGATCCTTCTCGAGAACTTGGGGAGTGGCTAGCAGCAGCTGTGTGACTGTGGAAAGAGAGCAGGAGAGAATGTGTCAACAGCAGACATCATGCACCACCCACCACTTGACTCGGTTTGCATAAAACAATGGAACAGTTTATGAAACTTTGAATATCATTTTTAAAACAGGAGCTAAAAATTATTAAAACTTTAGTGCTAGACGCTTGTTCAAAGCACTGTCACTTTAACTACTGAATCTCACAATAATCTTTGACATGATCATTGTTAGTCTCATTTTTCAGATGAAGAAACTGAGGCTAGCAAAATTAAGAGACTTGCTGAAGAGTACATTGGTAGTTATGTGGTAAAAACGAGATTTAAGCTTGGGCAATACAGCTCCAAAACCAAAGCTTTTAACTACCATACCTTTTCAGGCAAGCTATCCCTTTTGCCATTTAATCCTTCATATGTGGTCTCTGAGGCCATCAAGGAGCTTTACAAATAACCTTTAAATCAACACTACACTGCATTGTCTAGCTTAAGGCTGTGTTGCTGGAACAAAATAGATGATGCAACAAAAGAGTTAACCTGATGGATTAAATGCAAGCTTGCCACTAATTTGTTCTAAGTTATCAAAAAATACTGCTCTTGTGAGACATAATTGCCAGACTTCAGCTGATAAAGGAAAATTCTTCGAGCTTTGGTCATGCTGACCACAACTGATAATGCATATACTCTGTGTGTGTGTGTGTGTGTGTGTGTGTGTGTGTGTGTGTGTATTAGACTAAGTTAGACTAAGTAGAAAGAGTGGCTGGCTGGATATGGGAAGGCAAACAACTCCAGCAATAGAATCATCTTCCACTTATTAACAACTACTAAATGCTAAGCATTTTAATAGATGTAGCCTTTACTACCCAGTTTGTAACCATGAATCTTGACTTTCAGCCTGACAGGGTTACAATCACCATGGAAACACATCTCTGGGTAGGTCGATGGGAGTGGGGGGAGGGGTTTCAGAAAGATTAAACTGAAAAGGTAAGACCCGTCCTGAATGTGGGCTGTGCCATCCCATAGGCTAGGGTCTCTAACTGAATAAAACGAAGAAAGCAAGCTGAGCACCAGCGCTCATTTCTCTCTGCTTCTTGGCTGTGAACTCAATGTGCCCAGCTGCCTCATGTGCCTCCTGCCATGCCTTCCCCACTGTGATGGACTGGATCTCAAATGACTACAGGCTAAAACAATCCCTTCTTTCCTCAAGCTGATTTTGTCTGGTATTTTGTCACAGCATTAAGAAAAGTAATAAATATACCAGACAGATAACCAAGAAGATAAAGGTAAAAGACAGATATTTAAAAGCACTTGAAGACTCAAAACTCAAAACTCTCATGTTTCCTGTCTTTGAATCTCATGGAAAATGAACATTGGCAAACTACAGGATAAATTATAGCAAGGAAAAAAAACAGATTCAGGAAACACATGAGTCACAGAATAGAAGTAAAGATTTAAGTCCCGAGACAAGAACTAGCTGAATAGCTGACAGAAGAGGACATTTCAAACCAGTGCATCTAAGGACATAAGCCTGGTATGTTAATACTTTTGTGAGACCTGGAAAAAATAAGAGATCTATAAGAAAATATGGAAGTTATAAAACAAGATGAGTTGAACATGGTAGTGAATGCTTGTAGTCCCAGGTACTGGGAAGGCTGGGGCAGGTTATAAAACAGGTTATATAACAGGTTATTAGTGACTAAAACCAATAAATTACATATTTTAAAGGACAAAGTATATGGCTATAAATTACTTATCAATTAAAAACACACATCTGTGAGCTAGAGATATGGCTCAGTGGTTAAGAGCACACAGTGCTCTTGCAAAGGATCCAAGCTCAGTTCCCATTACATATGTTGAAGGACTCACAACCACCTGTAATACCAGCTCCAGGGGACTCAATGTCTCTATCCTCAGTGGACGCCCACATGGCCATGCTTATCCACATGTGTGTACACACACACACACACACACACACTTAAGTCTTTACACATCTAATGTAAATTTTCATAGATTAGAAAGCAATTTTCTAGTCACTCTCTTGAACCAGAAGTGTTCACGTACCTACAGAATCTTTAAAGCTTGGAGTATCTTTCACTTTCATAAAGAAATCTTGTAAGTCCACATACATGTCATCTGGAAGGTCAAAATCAAACATATTTGACATTAAAAAAAAACCTTGTATTAATCAGTACATGAAGTTATTCTAATTCACGGCAACTATATAAAACTCATTTTGTTTACTTCTTTCAAAGTATAGAAACTATTTCAATAGAACTTCTAACAATTTTATATGATTTATTCAGTTAATATTAAATAACATTTTAGTTTCCTATATATGATATTTTAAATGTATTAATTACTTTAATCTTCACAAAATTACATGTTTGTGTATCATTAAATTACATGTTTGTGTATTACTAGTATGCCTAGTATTAAAAGACAAAAACAAAGAGAAGTTAACTTGTTCAAATGACAAGACCAGGAAGCCCTAGAGATAGTTACTTAAACTGGTTAAGTCTCATTGCAGGAGTGGCAGTGTTAACTATAGGCACACACACACACACACACACACACACACACTGATGAGTGACAGTGTTGACTAAAAGTAAATATGCATATAATATACATACACATAAAATTATATTCTTACAACATATAAGTCATGAAGTGATCAAGCACATATTACAAAAATCAATGGTGGTGGAAAATAAAGGGAAATATTGAGCCACTTGAAAAAAATTACTCAAAGAAAATCATTACACTCTTAAAATGCATTTTATCTGATTAAAAAATCAAAATGTGGCAAGCACTGTAAAACAATAGTTGATGTTGAATCTCCTCTAAAGAAAGATTCTATATCAAGATGGTATTGTCTACAATGTGTGATATTTTCCCATTCAGGCTTATAAGTAATGAATGGTAATTATCTAATAAGTATATATCATAACCAGAGGAGTATGAGCAGTTAGACATGCCAATAAATATGCAAATTAGTAGGACTGGCTCTCACTGATATCCACCTAAGCTTCCAATAGCATGACTCAATTTCTCATTTTAACCATATAGATAATATTTGTTTATTATATAATATATTACTATATAATGTTTTATATATTATATGATATTTATAAACATTCGTACATATAATATATATTACTTATTAATAATAGATATATGTATTATATTTCTATATATTTTTATTTATATATATTTCCCAGGAGTAGAAAAAAATAAAAACACTCTTATGAAATTTTTAAAATATTTTTTTAAATAATTTATTTATTTTTTCTCAAATCATAATTCATTCACACAGGGGTTATAAACACAGAAAGGCAGGATATGGGGAAGGGGATGACACTGGAGTGTGGCTGTTCAGGGGGAATACAGATATCTTTCAGAACCAGGTATCAGCTGGGTGAAGGTTCAGGGGACAGGTCACTATGACTCTGCCTATGACTCACTTGTCCTTATCTAAGTTGGTATTGTCTGTCAAGGCTACCTATTTACAAGGTCTATGACTACTCGGGCTGGTAAATTTCCACAAAAGCTGCCTGTTTACAATAGCTTATAGCCATCTGTTTCAAAACACTCTTTTTTTTTTTTTTTTTTTTTTTTTTTTTTATTGGATGATTTATTTACATTTCCTATGTTGTCCCCTTACCCCATCCCCCACCACCCCCTCGGAACCTCCAATACCCTCGCCCCTCCTCCTTCTTCTCTGTGGATGTAACCTCTATCTACACCCCCCCCACTCCCACCTCCCCACCCTCAAAATTCCCACCCCCTGGGGCATCCAGCCTTCATGAGGTCAAGGTTCTCTTCTTCCACCTATGCCCAGCAGGGCCCTCCACTTTTACATATTCAGCTGAAGCCCTGGATCCCCCCCTAAGTGCTCCCAGGCTGGTGGTTTAGACCCTGGGAGCTGTGGTTGGTTGGTATTGTTGCTCTCCTCATGGTGCCACAAACCCTTTCAGCTCCTTCAGTCTTCACTCTAACTCCTCCATTGAGAACCCCATGATCAGTTCAATGGCTAGTTGTGAGCATCTGCCTCTGAATATGTCTGACTCTTGAAGGCCTCTGAGGAGATATCCATATCAGGCTCTTATCAGCATGCACTTCCTGTCTTCCACATCAGCATCTACCTTTGGTGATTGCACATGGGATAGATACTCAGGTGGGGTGGTCTTGAGACGGCCCCTCCTTCAGTTTCTGTCCCTCACTTTGTCTCCATATTTGCTCCCTTGAGTATTTTGTTGCTCCTTCTAAGAAGGACCGAATCACTCTCACTTGGTCTTCCTTCTTTATGGGCTTCATGTGGCCTGTGAGTTGCATCTTGGGCATTTCAAGGTTCTAGGCTAATATCCAATAATCAGTGAGTGAATACCATGTGTCTTCTTTTGTGATTGGCTTACCTCACTCAGGATGATAATTTCTAGTTCCATCCATTTACCTAGGAACCTCTCGAATTCATTGTTTTTAATAGCTGAGTAATACTCCATTGTGTAAATATACCACATTTTTTGAATCCATTCCTCAGTTGAAGGACATCTGGGTTCTTTCCAGCTCCTGGCTATTATAAATAAGGCTGCTATGAACATAGTTGAGCATATGTCCTTGTTATATGTTCGAGAATCTTCTGGGTATATGCCTAGGAGTGGTATAGCTGGATCCTCGGGTAATGCTATGTCCAATTTTCTGAGGAACCGCCAGACTGATTTCCAAAGTGGTTGCACCATCTTGCAGTCCCACCAACAATGGAGGAGTGCTCCTCTTTCTCCACAACCTCGCCAGCATCTACTATCACCTGAGTTTTTAATCTTAGCCATTCTGACTGGTGTGAGATGGAATCTCAGGGTTGTTTTGATTTGCATTTCCCTGACGACTAAGGATGCTGAACATTTCTTTAGATGCTTCTCGGCCATTCGAGTTTCTTCCGTTGAAAATTCTTTGTTAAGCTCTATACCCCATTTTTTAATAGGGTAATTTGGTTGTCTGGAGTCTGATTTCTTGAGTTCTTTGTATATATTGGATATTAGCCCTCTATCAGATGAAGGATTGGTAAAGATCTTTTCCCAATTTGTTGGTTGTCGTTTTGTCCTATTGACAGTGTCCTTTGCCTTACAGAAACTTTGCAATTTTATGAAGTCCCATTTGTCAATTCTCGATCTTAGAGCATATGCCATTGGAGTTCTGTTCAGGAACTTTTCCCCTGTGCCCAAGTATTCGAGGCTTTTCCCCACCTTCTCTTCTATTAGTTTCAGTGTATCTGGTTTTATGTGGAGGTCCTTTATCCACATAGACTTGAGCTTTGTACAAGGGGATAAGAATGGATCAATTTTCATTCTTCTACATGTTGTCTTCCAGTTGAACCAGCACCATTTGTTGAAAATGCTGTCCTTTTTCCACTGGACAGTTTTAGCTCCTTTGTCAAAGATCAAGTGACCATAGGAGTGTGGGTTCATTTCTGGGTCTTCAGTTCTATTCCATTGATCTTCCTGCCTGTCTCTGTACCAATACCAGGTAGTTTTTATCACTATTGCTCTGTAGTACAGCTTGAGGTCAGGGATGGTAATTCCTCCAGAAGTTCTTTTATTGTTGAGAATAGTTTTCGCTATCCTGGGTTTTTTGTTATTCCATATGAATTTGAGAATTTCCTTTTCTAACTCTGTGAAGAATTGAGTTGGGATTTTAATGGGGATTGCATTGAATCTGTAGATTGCTTTTGGCAAGATGGCCATTTTTATTATATTAATCCTGCCAATCCATGAGCATGGGAGATCTTTCCATCTTCTGAGATCTTCTTCAATTTCTTTCTTCAGAGACTTGAAGTTCTTGTCATACAGGTCTTTCACTTGCTTGGTTAGATTCACACCAAGGTATTTTATATTATTTGCAACTATTGTGAAGGGTGTCATTTCCCTAATTTCTTTTTCAGTCTGTTTATCTTTCATGTAGAGGAAGGCTACTGATTTGTTTGAGTTGATTTTATAACCAGCCACTTTGCTGAAGTTGTTTATCAGGTTTAGGAGTTCTCTGGTGGAAGTTTGGGGGTCACTTAAGTATACTATCATATCATCTGCAAATAGCGATATTTTGACTTCTTCCTTTCCTATTTGTATCCCTTTGACTTCTTTTTGCTGTCTAATTGCTCTGGCTAAGACTTCCAGTACTATATTGAATAGGTAGGGGGAGAGTGGGCAACCTTGTCTAGTCCCTGATCTTAGTGGGATTGCTTCAAGTTTCTCTCCATTTAGCTTGATGTTGGCTACTGGTTTGCTGTAAATTGCTTTTACTATGTTTAGGTAGGGGCCTTGAATTCCTGATCTTTCCAAGACTTTTATCATGAAGGGATGTTGAATTTTGTCAAATGCTTTCTCAGCATCTAGTGAGATGATCATGTGGTTTTTTTCTTTAAGTTTGTTTATATAGTGGATTACATTGATGGATTTCCGAATATTGAACCATCCCTGCATTCCTGGGATAAAACCTACTTGATCATGATGGATGATTGTTTTGATGTGGTCTTGGATTCGGTTTGCTAGAATTTTATTGAGTAGTTTTGCATCGATGTTCATAAGGGAGATTGGTCTGAAGTTCTCTTTCTTTGTCGGGTCCTTGTGGGGTTTGGGTATGAGTGTAATTGTAGCTTCATAGAACGAATTGGGTAGTGTTCCTTCTGTCTCTATTTTGTGGAATAGTTTGAAGAGAATTGGTATTAGGTCTTCCTTGAAGGTCTGATAGAATTCAGCACTAAAACCATCTGGTCCTGGGCTTTTTTTAGTGGGGAGGCTTTTGATGACTGCTGCTATTTCCTGAGGGGTTATGGGACTATTTAGATGGTTTATCTGCTCCTGGTTTAACTTCGGTACCTGGTATCTGTCTAGGAAATTGTCCATTTCATCCAGGTTTTCCAGTTTTGTTGAGTATAGGCCTTTGTAGTAGGATCTGATGATTTTTTGAATTTCTTCAGTTTCTGTTGTTATGTCTCCCTTTTCAGTTCTGATTTTATTAATTTGGATACTGTCTCTGTGCCCTCTGGTTAATCTGGCTAAGGGTTTATCTATCTTGTTGATTTTCTCAAAGAACCAACTCCTGGTTTTATTGATATTTTGTATTGTTCTTTCTGTTTCTATTTGGTTGATTTCAGCCCTGAGTTTGATTATTTCCTGCCTTCTACTCCTCCTGGGTGTATTTGCTTCTTTTTGTTCTAGGGCTTTTAGTTGTGCAGTCAACTTGTTAGTGTGTGCTCTTTCCAGTTTCTTTTTGTAGGCACTTAGAGCTATGAGTTTTCCTCTTAGCACTGCCTTCATGGAGTCCCACAAGTTTTGGTATGATGTGTCCTCATTTTCATTGAATTCTAAAAAGTCTTTTATTTCTTTCTTTATTTCTTCCTTGACCAAGTCATCATTGAGTAGAGAGTTGTTCAGTTTCCATGTGTACGTGGGTTTTCCATTGTTTTTGTCATTATTAAAGACCAGTCTTAGTCCGTGGTGATCTGATAAGATGCAAGGGATTATTTCAATCTTTTTGTATCTGTAGAGGCTTGTTTTGTGACCAATTATATGGTCTATTTTGGAGAAGGTACCATGAGGTGCTGAGAAAAAGGTATATTCTTTTGTTTTAGGATGAAATGTTCTATAGATGTCTGTTAAGTCCATTTGGTTCATAACTTCTGTTAATTTCAAAGTGTCTCTGTTTAGTTTCTGTTTCCATGATCTGTCCATTGCTGACAATGGGGTGTTGAAATCCCCCACTATTATTGTGTGAGGTGTAATGTGTGTTTTGAGCTTTAGTAAAGTTTCTTTTATGTATGTAGGTGCCCTTGCATTTGGAGCATAGATGTTCAGAATTGAGAGTTCACCTTGGTAGATTTTTCCTTTGATGAGTATGAAGTGTCCTTCCTTATCTTTTTTGATTAATTTTGGATGAAAGTCGATTTTATTTGATATTAGAATGGCTACTCCAGCTTGTTTCTTGGGACCATTGGCTTGAAAAATTGTTTTCCACCCTTTTATTCTGAGGTAGTGTCTGTCTTTGTCACTGAGGTGCGTTTCTTGTATGCAGCAAAATTCTGGGTCTTGTTTGTGTATCCAGTCTGATAGTCTGCGTCTTTTTATTGGGGAATTGAGACCATTGATGTTAAGAGATATTAAGGAAAAATGATTGTTGCTTCCTGTTATTTTTTTTATTAGAGGTAAAGTTATGTTTGTATCTTTTTTGGGGGTTGTTGGAAGATTACTTACTTGCTTTTCCTAGGTTGTAGTTTCCCTCCTTGTGTTGGCATTTTCCATCAATTATCCTTTGAAGTGCTGGGTTTGTGGGAAGATATTGTGCAAATTTTGTTTTTTCATGGAATATCTTGGTTTCACCATCTATAGTGATTGAGAGTTTTGCTGGGTATAGTAATCTGGGCTGGCAATTGTGTTCTCTTAGTGTCTGTATGATGTCAGTCCAGGCTCTTCTGGCTTTTATAGTCTCTGGTGAGAAGTCTGGTGTAATTCTTATAGGTCTGCCTTTATATGTTACTTGACCTTTTTCCCTTACTGCTTTTAGTATTTTTTCTTTGTTTTGTGCATCTGATGTTTTGATTATTATGTGACGGGAGGTATTTCTTTTCTGGTCTAGTCTATTTGGTGTTCTGTAGGCTTCTTGTATGTTTATGGGCATCTTGTTCTTTAGGTTAGGGAAGTTTTCCTCAATAATTTTGTTGAAGATATTTACTGGCCCTTTAAGTTGAGAATCTTCATTCTCATCTATACCTATTATCCTTAGGTTTGGTCTTCTCATTGTGTCCTGGATTTCCTGGATGTTTTGAGTTAGGAGTTTTTTGCGTTTTGCATTTTCTTTGACAACTGTGTCAATATTTTCCACCGTATCTTCTGCATTTGAGATTCTCTCTTCTATCTCTTGTATTCGGTTGGTGATGCTTGCGTCTGTGACTCCTGATCTCTTTCTTAGGTTTTCTATCTCCATGGTTGTCTCCCTTTGAACTTTCTTTATTGTTTCTATTTCTAGTTTCAGGTCCTGAATGTTTTTGTTTAATTCCTTCTTTGTGTTTTCTTCCATTTCTTTAAGGGATTTCTGTGATTCCTCTTTAAGGGCTTCTATCTGTTTACTTGTACTCTCCTGTATTTCTTTAAGGGAGTTACTTAATTCCTTCTTATAATCCTCTATCATCATCATGAGAAGTGATTTTAATTCTGAATCCTGCTTTTCAGGTGTGATGGGGTGTTCAGGGCTTGCTATATTGGGAGAATTGGGCACTGATGATGCCAAGAAACTTTGGTTTCCGTTGCTTATGTTCTTGCGCTTGCCTTTCGCCATCTGGTTAACTCTAGTGGTACCTGCCCTCACTGTGTAAAACTGGAGTCTGTATTTCCAGTTATCTTGCTTATTGCAGAGCTCCTCAGAGTCCAGAGGTCTCTGTGGTCTTATGCTCCTAATCTCCTGGGTGGAATAACTCCTGGGACTCAGGCCACCTCTTGGATCTGGAAATCCTTCTGCTCTGAGTGCAGTGGGTCCTCGATGACTCAGGATTCAGTTTCAGCTGCTCTGAGTGCAGTGGCTCC
>NW_021604790.1:4707739-4732479 GCF_004785775.1 Grammomys surdaster | reverse complement strand
CTCCTGGATGACTCAGGATTCAGTTTCTCCACAGGACAGGAGCAGACTGACTCTGTGTCTGCTCCAGCCCGGAGGACCAGGCAGGGGCAGAAGCCAAAACACTCTTATGAAATTTTTTTAAAACTTAATATCTCACCACTGATATCACAATGTTTAAGAGCTTCCTTAAAGTCCTCTTCAGTTAAATTAATATTCAAATGTTTCAAGGCACGCTCCAAGTCAGATATAGCGATCTTGCCGTCTTCAACCTTTGACAAGATGTCAGCAGCTTCTATGATCTCTAAAAGAATAAATATGTGCAATATTCTGTTATAAAATACATAGAGGGGGCCAGGCAGTGGTGGCGCACACCTTTAATCCCAGCACTTGGGAGGCAGAGGCAGGCGGATTTCTGAGTTCGAGGCCAGCCTGGTCTACAGAGTGAGTTCCAGGACAGCCAGAGCTACACAGAGAAACCCTGTCTCGAAAAACCAAAAAAAAAAAAAAAACATAAAGGGATTGGTGTAGTGGTGTACATCATTAATGTCAGCACTAAGAAGGCAGAGGCAGGTGGATCTCCATGAGTTTGAGGCCAGCCTGGGCTAGAAAGAGAGTCCCAGGAAAGCCAGAAACACGAATAAAGAACCTGTCAAAAAAAATACATGTGAATCAATTTGTTCAGAGCCTACTTTGGGCAAACTCATGTGTCAAATATTTACCTGAACCAAAACTCCAGCAGAAGTAAAATATTTTCTATTTGTAATGATGATCTCTTTATTTAAAACAATGTTTTTTTCAGTTCACGGCAAACGGATGAAAACCGATATTCTAGTTTGCTTTCTACTGCTGTGATAAACACTAGGCAAAGAACTTAGGGAGGGAAGGGTTTACTTCCCCCTATAGTTTAAAATCATTTATTAAGAAGAGTCAGGGCAGGGACCTGAACTCCCTTTCATAGAACTGTATCGTAAGTTTATCAGTCATTAATGTTCTCTCTTAACTAAGTTGGTTCTTTTTGTCGCCAACCTCTATAGCCAAATTAACAGTCCTAATGATCTGCAGAATTTAAAATATAAGATATATTTTAAAGCATCAGTGTTTTTTATCTATACCATTTCTCTTTTAACCTTGAAATGAAGTTCTGTGCATTTCACACTCTGAAATTACACAAAGTAGTTCAGGTCTTCATGGAAGTCACTTGGAAAAAACACCATCTGTATCCTTTCCACAAACAGTCATTCTACAGCTACTGAGAAACAATGCTGAAAACCAATCTCTCTCATCAAAGAATCTCCTGTAAACTCCTTAACAAGAAAGACAGACTCTGTCATCTCTGTAAACAAAATTAAAAATCTATCACATAATTGGTGCTATAAAAAAAAGTACACACAAGATCAATCTCAGATTAACCCTCTCACTTCATTAATGACTGATAAGCCTGGAATAAAGCTCTAGGAAAAGGAACGTGACATCTGAGCCAAGCTGCGGGGATGGGGGAAGGTCAGCTGATCCAACAGGAAACCCATACCAAGTAAATACTGTATGCAAAAACATGGAACCAAAAGCAAACTGAAGTAATTTAAATTATGATGAGTACTCTGGCTACAGAACAAATACAAATGCAAGTCTGATAAACAATGAGGCTAAAGAAAGAAAGCACATCATTCATTCAATATAACATTTAAAATTATGAGTTGTCACGAAAGATCCAAAGCAATATCTGGTGTACTAAATTTAACTTGCTTATAAACATCAGTTATTCTTAACAATAAGACAAGAACCAAGATTTCACTGCATTTGAGAGCTACAATTGCTCCTTGGCCAATGGCAATTCTAGGCAAAGAAGAGGCAGTAACATTAATCTAATAGTGCAAACCATTTATTTGGAACAAGTACTCTGAAGCAGAAATGAACTGGTAAGGGCACATGACAAAGGAGGCTGATTTAAGCTATGGGAAGGGAAGGGGGCATCTCCAAGGACGCAAGGTCTCCAGTAAACAAGGTGAGTAAAACGGGTCAGAGAAGACTATCCCAAGGAACAAAATAGATAAATGTTTAGGAGTAAGGAGGAAGTGTGGAATGTGTGGTCGGATAGGTGAACCAATTCAGCTAAAGTAGTACAGACTGAAAGATAAGCGGTACACAGTAACACTACAGAATTACGGCATGCACACTGCGGAAAACGGTCTACAAGTTTCTCAGAAAACTGAAGACATAACAGCTCTGTGACCCTGCCATACCTCTCCTACACGGATGCTCAAAGACCTCTAAGCCCTACCACAGAGATACTGGCTCCTTCTGTTTGTTGCTACCGTATTCAAAACAGCTAAGAAATGGAGCCAACCTCGGTGTCCATGGATAAGGAATATGTGGTGTTTATATATTATGGAATTCTATTTGGCTTAAAAAAAATGGACTCAGGCTGAAGAGATGACCCAGTGGTTAAGAGCATGGACTGCTCTTCCAGAGGTCCTGAGTTCAATTCCCAACAACCACATGGTGACTCACATCCATCTGTAATGGGATCCAATGCCCTCTTCTGTGTGTCTGAAGAGAGTATACTCATATACATAAAAGAAATAAATAAACCTAAAAAAAGGAAGGAAGGAAGGAAGGAAGGAAGGAAGGAAGGAAGGAAGGAAGAAAAAGAGAGAGAGAGAAAGGGAGGGAGGGAGGGAAGGAGGGAGGGAGGGAGGGAGGGAAGGAGGGAGGGAGAAAGGAAAGAAGAAAAGAAGGAAGGAAGGAAGGAAGGAAGGAAGGAAGGAAGGAAGGAAGGAAGGAAGCAAGGAAGCAAGGAAGAAAAATAGACTCATGACATTTTTAGGAAAATGGTTGGAACAGGAAATGCAAAGCAAAGAAACACAGACCCAGAGAAAGACAAATACCACATTTTCTCACACAATCAGAATCGAGATTTAGGAGACATACATTAGGAAGACATCAGCATTTGACAACAACCCAAAAAAATCTCTTGCTGTATGAAACATATAAATACATACATACATACACACACATCAAACTTATTTATATAAATAAAGTTCATACTCACCGCTTACTGTTGGTAATTTCAGACTTGAAGACAAGATTTCTTTTTTTAAACCTGAAAATGCACAGTGAAACAGTGAAATGAAGAGCGTTTGCCCTTACCTGCTTAGACAGGAAACAAGGGATAATGTAAGCTCTTCTCCTGATAGCATTGGACAAGGATGGCTACTCCCTTCTCAGACAATCGTGTTCCCAGTCTGTGCTCTCATTTCCCAGCATCCTCTGTGCTTCTTAAACATGGCAGTTCCTGACATAAAAGTTCCCTGTGCTTTCCTAGCAGCTACTCAATAAAGTATTTATTACTCTGAAATTAGTCTCTCTCACCCCCTCCTTCCCTTCCTCCCTTTCTCACCGATATGGTTTGTATATGCTCAGCCCAGGGAGTGGCACTATTAGAAGGTGTGGTCCTGTTGGAGTAGGTGTGGCCTTGGTAGAGTAGGTGTGTCACTGTGGGTGTGGGCTTTAAGACCCTCATCCTAGCTGTCTGGAAGTCAGTATTCTTCTAGCAGCCTTCAGA
The DNA here is from genome assembly GCF_004785775.1 of Grammomys surdaster. Taxonomy (NCBI): domain Eukaryota; kingdom Metazoa; phylum Chordata; class Mammalia; order Rodentia; family Muridae; genus Grammomys; species Grammomys surdaster. Next base: position 4,728,938 of record NW_021604790.1, on the reverse strand, counting down.
TGAAGATCTAGAACTCTCAGCTCCTCCCACACCATGCCTGGATGCTGCCATGTTCCTGCCTCGATGATAATGAACTGAACCTCTGAACCTGTAAGCCAGCCACAATTAAATGTTGTCCTTGAGGCTGGAGAAATGGCTCAGTGGTTAAGAGCACTGGCTGCTCTTCCAGAGGTCCTGAGTTCAATTCCCAGCAACCACATCATGGCTCACAACCATCTGTAATGGGATCCAATGTCCTCTTCTGGTGTGTCTGAGGAGAGCAACAGTGTACTCATAAAATAAATAAATCTTTAAAAATAAAAAATAAAAAAATGAATAAAAAATGTTGTCCTTATAAGAGTAGCCTTGATCATGGTGTCTGTTCACAGCAGTAAAACCCTAAGACACCCTCTCCTTTTCTCTTCCTCTCTTGTCTACCTAGCTGCTAAGCCTGGAGCTTTTCTTATGTGCCATTTGCAGTTAGTTCATTTATCCCACAACTTTCCTACAGATATGTAAACTGAGGATAGATGATAGAAAAGAAGTCATTCTGTTTTTTAAATTTTTACTAGTTTATATGGATGGATGTTTGTGTATATCTGTGACCACATGTGTATCTGTGGACAGAAGAGCACATCAGATCTCCCAGAACTGGAATTATGGACATTTGTAAGCTGCCATGTGGGTGCTGGGAATTCAACCTGGGTCCCTAAGAAGAACATCCAGTGCCCTAACTATGGAGCCAACTCCCCAACCACACTCTACTTGTGTAATTAGGTCTGACTGCTGTTAAAAAAAGCATTATAGACTAACTCTCAATTAGCAGGGTATTACTTGAAACAAAAGGCAGTTAGAACACAAAGAAATTAAATTTTTTGTCTGGGTATGAAGAGCTAACCTTACTTTAAAAAAAAAATATTGCCAAAATGTAGGGTTGGACAATTTTGTAGATAAGTCTAAGATTTCTGGACTTCAACACTATTAACTAGTGCTAGCTGTTAACTAGTGCTAGCTGTTAACTAGTGCTAGCTGTTAACTAGCTGTCTATTTGATTGCAGTGATGTTGCCAGATGCACTGCAGGATAGGGATGCTTAGCCCACAACTCTTGCCTCTCCAGATGTAGTCCTTCCTCATGAGTCCTAGCAATAAAACTGTTATGGACTGTCAAACATACCCTCAGAAAACTGTGGCGGGTGAGGCACAAGCCTGTGACAGTGAGGCCTCTCTATCCACTGAGCAACTTCACTGCCCATCCCTTGGGGTAATTTCAACTATACTTTTTTTTTTTGCTAAAATTCCATTCAAAGACAGTAAATATCTTTTAAAATATAATTGTCATATAGATGATCAGGTAAACAATAACGTAATTGTTGACAAAAACAGGCATACTTATTCAGCAATACTTTACCTAATGGCCTTTTACAAAAACAGAAGTGAGAAAGAGCAGGAGAGAAGGAGGGGAGAGAGAGAAGTGGAGGAGAGAAGAGGGAAATGACCACAGTACTCCTTAATACTGGAACGTGAACATCATCTAAAATACATATAGAAATGTATTAATGTGCAATGAAATTTACATAGAAGGAAGCATGAGTTTGAAGCCACACAACAACATACAGAAATAACCTAAGATCCAGTTTGCGGTCGGGCTCATGGGCTCACATAGGCATTTAATTCCATAACAAAATCTATTTGCGGTCTGGAAGATGTCTCAGTGGTTAAAAGCACTGGATGCAGAGAACCCAAGTTCAATTCCCAGAAGATACCAAGTGTCTCTTAACCATCTGTAACAGCACTTCAGGAGATCAATACCCTCTTGGGGTCTCTTCAGGCACCAGCCATGCACATGATGTACACACATACATGCATACAAAACATTCATATGTGTAAAATAAATATATCCTTTAGAAATTTTAATTTTTGTCAATATGTAATCCAAAATCTAATCTATACTAGTGTTCCAATGTGTTCATGCTATTATTTAGAAATTATTAAGAATTAATTGGCAGCTGGTAAAATAGCTTGAAATTCTCGAATAAGCATTTAGAAATGGGGCTGAAGAGATGGCTCAGACGCTCTTACAGAGAGGATCTCAGGTTTATTCTCCTGGGGCAGCTCACAGTTTCCTATGGCTCCAGATAGAAGCAGATCCAAAGCCTCTGGTCTCCTCCAGCACCTGCACTTATGTCCACATACTCATACACAGAGACAGGCACATATACATAATTAACAATAATCTTTAGGGAAAATTAGAAAAGCAGTTTAAATTAACCATTAGAACCAAAAGCCCATAGATAAGTTCTCTTAATTTTAAAGATGTAAACTAAATGTTAATTACAAGCTGCTGGCTGTCAGCTTAATCAACTCACCCTCTAGATCTTCTAGCCCCTCCAGATACCGCTCTTTATCAGGCCAATAACCTCCCTTGATGGAGTCCAGCATCTCAATGGCCTCTTTCAATGCTACAAATACAGAAAATGTGCCAATGGCATACACAAACAAGATACACATAGCATACGTTGATATATCATTCAGTTTGTGGATCTGAGTTTTTCGGGCACAGGAAGATGATCAATAACCTCTTTTAGATCTGCATTTCCCAGGATGGCTCTCACTAACCACACGAGGCCACATAAGCACAGCAATCCCTCTCCACTCTAGTCTTCATGACACCCATCTTCTATCTACATCTTTGATCACAATAGCTAAACCCGCCTCCCATTTTTATTTTGTCTAGTTTTAGTTCAGAGTCTCACTGTGTAGCTCAGAATGGGCATACACCTACAACCCTCATTTATGTGTTAAACTATCTTGTAAAGCCTAGGATTTTGATGGAGTATTTCAATATATATCTCAAAGTATATGGCTTTTTCAATTTAAAAGTTCCCTTCATCCCCCCAAGCATCCTCTGAACCCAAGATCATCCCTTTCTGCCTTCCTTCCTGTCTATCCCTTTTTCCAGCCAGCTAACTTCACCTATCATGAAGACCATTCTAATAGCCTCATGCTTAGGAAACATTTGGACTAGGAAGCCTACAGCCGATAATCTCCTGTAAGAGAGAGAGAGAGAGAGAGAGAGAGAGAGAGAGAGAGAGAGAGAGAGAGAGAAAATTTAAATCATATGTAAAAGTAACTATGTTTAATAGATCATTTTTTTCCTCCACTCTTTACCCGGTTCCTGCAAGTAATTTGATTTTGATTTTTAAACCAATATCTACAAGTTTTTAAAACTTGGCTTTTAACGGACTGAGGAACTGTTAAATCCTCTACTAAAGATCTCTTTCTCTTAACTCCAATAAACTAAAGTAGAAGGAACAAGCATGGAGCAGCAGTGCAACCACAACCCTGAGAAGTTTATGGATTACCTCCCAAGTAACCATCAGATCAAGGGGGAATCAAGGCACAGCTGGAAATATCTAGAAAACAACAGGGGCGGGGCTAGGGGGGATGGGGCTCAAGCAGTAAAGCTGTGCGAAGCACCAGGAGCCGGTCAGCCCTGAGGACTCCCCCTGGATGACTCTCTCAAATCTTAATCAGTTCCTAAGACCCCACCTCTACGCACCACTCTCAGGGGAGTTCTCTTTCTTCGCACACATTTGGATTAAGTTCCAGTCTGAGTTTTAGAGGGGACGAACCACGACAAACCCTGGAAACTAAGCTAAGGGCAAAGCTTGACCAAATGACCCATCCTGGGGAGCCTGGTAACAATGTCACCGTAAAACTCTTACCAGTGAAGTTAGAAAACTTCGAAGTGTCTCTCAAAGCTTCCATACACTCTTTAACAGTCACCATGTTGTCTTCTAGAATGAAAAAGAGAGAAAGAGAGCAGTGAAAAATTAGAATTCCTAGACATGATCATCTTCAAAAACTAATAGCAAACTAAACATTTTTAAATTACATTTTAAAACGCTTTTTTTTTACAAAGTACATTTGAATCTGTTGCCAACCATTATTTCTTGCCAGAACCTGTACAAAGCTGCAGACACAGTTACAACTTAGCCTGAAATGGAATGAAAATACAAAGAGAGGCCTAAAACTTCACTTGGCTCAAAGTGGCAACATAGTATTTCTACTCAGTTTGAACTCTAAAGCCTTTCTTCACAGAGAAGAACAAAGCATCTGTGAGCAGAAAGATTTTAACAAGGCTGCTCCGCACAAAATTCAGGCTTGTTTCTTGGAAGAATTCTTTTAAAAGCAAAAGAATACATCTTTAAGGAAAAGCTCCTGTTCAAAGATAATGTTTTCAGAAACATAACCAAACATCTCTAGACTTGAAAACCCTTGTTATAGATCCTTCTACAAAGAAGAAGAAAAAGAAGAGGAGGAGAAGGAAGGAGAGGAGAAGAGGGAAGGAGGAGGAAGAGGAAGAAGACAAAATAATGAAACAAACCAACAAACTGTCTAAACCCTGAGAACGGTCCAAATGCTCACCAGAAGCAATGTCTGACTGAAGGATTTCATCCACTTCATCTTTAAATGATGTAATCCCAAGACTCTTTAGGAAATCTTCCAAGTTCTTCCCAGGTATCTTCTCATCTTCAAGCGAATCAAGAGCCAAAGCTATTTTCTGCAACTCTAGAAATAGATATAAAAATGATAGTTGACAATTGAACTCCTCTCTAGTTTCAAAAACAAACTTTTGTTTGTGTGGTCTGTGGTTAATTATTAAGTTCTGAGTTCAGGGTTTCAAAGACAGCTAAGTAGGTGATGGCATTTGCTACATAAGCCTGAAGAAAACCACAGTTAAATCCCTGGACCCCCAGTGAAAGGAGAGAACCAATGCCTGAAAGTTGTCCTCTGACCTCCACACACACATTGTAGTATGTATGTGTCAATACACCTTCATCATACACACCATCGTCATCATCATCATGATAATAATTTTTAAAGCTTTGTATGTGGATACTGAAGAAAAGCATAGAAACTTACACTTTTTCTGAGCACCTCTATGCTCTCCCATAAATAGTAAGAAAGTAATATTTATAGCATATAATAGATATATAGTAAGCTGGTAATGGCGGAAACATTCGGGAAGCCATGTTCCCATATGCCACCAAACTTCCAAATAGGCTTTCCCAAAGACAGCAGCTTTGGTACTGCTGTACTGACTCTTTCTTGCCCTTTATAACTCTTCCTACAAGTTCCAGCCTTATTCTGTACTGGGTGGCAATGCTATCTTCCTAATCACCATAGCCGTCTCTCAGATTCAGGTACCCGGCTAACTAACAGCAGCTTTCCATGACTTAGTTTACCCTTTTCCCCATCTTATAAAGTGTTATCAGTCCTGAACAACAGTCTTTCTGAGCACTGCCTTCTAATTTCAAAATTATATATAAAATTATGACTATTTACTCAATCACAACATGCTCCCAATACCATGTTAAAAGCTGCACAAGGGTTAATGCATTTGATCCTAAATGCTCTATGAATATGATGTTATTAGTGTCTTCATTCTGAAGATGAAATGAAAGATAGGTTAGATAGCATAGAAGAAAAACAAATGACAGAAAGATGAGGAGTGTCTAATAAAGGAAGCAGTAGATCCATGAGAGATTCTATAAAACAAAGTAATCCATAGAATAGTTCTAAGTCTGGGGCTTAAAATGACATAGAGAAAATTAATACCTAGAAAAGTTTAAAAATCACTAACAGAGAGGCAGGAGAGCTGGCTCATCAGTGAAAAGCACTGGCTGCTCTTATAAAGGACTGAAGTTCAGTTCCCAGCACCCCATAGTGGTTCACAACCGTCTATAACTCTACTTCCACAGGATCCAACACCCTTTTCAGACTGCCAAGAGTGACAGACATATACATGATGTACAAGCATAAAACATAAATTTTATAAAAGTAATTCGAAGATTTTCCACAGAGTCCATGAAGTGAAGATGGAATTTAAAAGATCTTTCAATAGACTTTTTCCTGATAGAAGCTGCCAGCTTCTGATCAAGCTAAGCTTTGATTGCCTTCCATCAGAAAAGTGCAGATATGTTAACTAGAAATCTAAGAAAATGATCCAAAAAATCAGTTTAAACAGGCTCAAATAATCTACTTACTTACCTTCATTTCTCTTCCTTAATAATGACTAGGGGATTGAACCCAAGACCTCAGTGCACATTATTAGACAGGGGGTCTACTAAGCCACATCCATAGCTCCTGCTCCCCCTCTTCCCCCTCTTCCTCTTCTTCCTCCCTCCTTCCTTCCTTCTTTCTTTTTCTTCCTTCCTTCCTTTCATTCTTCCTTTCCCTTCCCCACCTCCCCCACCCTCCTCTTCTTTCTCCTTCCTTTTCTTTCTTTCTTTTTTTCTTTTTTGTCTTCTCTCCACCTCCTCTTCTTCCTCCTTCTTTGCATGTATGCTTACATGTGTGGAGATATGCTTGTATGGTGTGCAGGTGTACATGTGCACATGCATGTTGAGACTGACATTGGGAGTCTTCCTCAATCACTTCTTCACTGGATTCATTGAGGCAAGATCTCCCCACTGAGATCAGAGTTCATCAATACGACTAGTGTAGCTAACCGTTTACTCTGTCCCAGGTCCCTGCCTTCTAAGAATTAGAATCACAGGCACGCCATACCCACCTGGCATTTATGTGGTTCTAAGGATCCAAACTTAGATTCTCAGGCTTACACAGCAACATTTTACCTTCAGAGTCACCTCCCCACCCCACCCCAAACCCACATTTACCTTTTAACCTGAAAGAGTCACGCATATCCTTTACTACTTTTGAAAAGTCTTCCAATTGTACTTTGTCACCTTTTGTGAGGAAAAAAATAGTTTATTAGATTACCTTCACTAAACAAAAGTCGGAGCCAATGAAGCAATCTATAAAACTGCAACCATCTGGCATACATTCAAGAATCATGTTTTTTTAATAACAGGTTGATTTACAGAGTGAGTAAAAAGGTTACAGAATTTAAACTGAGTTCTCAGTTTCCATCAATTAAGAGAAACCATACAGTCCACAGTCTTATAAAATGTAGCTGGAGTCCTAAATGAAAAGAGGAGATAGATCTCAGTCTTAGTTTAGGCTTTGCCTGAAGAAGAAAATTCTGTGGCAGACATACTGAAAGGTTCTTTGACTATAAAGTCTAACAAATACCGATACCCCTTCATATTTAAGCAAGAGAATGTAACTATCAGATTACAAGTCAAGAGACAAATATGAAGAAGAACTTTGCTTCCTACCCACCATCATAGAAACTTAGTTAGAGATTTAGAATTTTATAGATGATGACCACAAGCCAGAACGAAGCATGGCATCGAGCACTGCACATCCCCACACCATCGATACCCTGCTTTACAGGTTTCAATAGATAGCTACAAACACGTTGTCTTGCCTCTTATCCAGCACATGTTGTCTAAAATAGCACTTGATTACCAGGAACTATATAATAGGATTACATCCCAATACTGCAGTACAGTTCCCTGTTTCTCATAGACATATCCAGAATCCTACCTAGACTAACCACAAAGACTGTCTCTAAGTCTGTCAGCCATCCTAACATAATAATAAAATGTTACCACAAAATGTGAACAGATAATCTTTTTTTTTTAGACAGGGTCTTGCTAGGTAACATATGCTAGTTTGAACTCGCTATATAACCTTGGCTGGCCTTCTAAATCTTCCTTCTTCAACCATCCAAATATGCTGGGATGACATGCACGAGCCATGACATACCCTGCCTCAAATAGATCTCAAATTTCCCCATCTCCTGGCCTGTTCTCACTGGTAAAACACCACACAATTTGAAGGTCTTGAAATAAAATATAGAGACTGATGTTCCGTATGGAACAGCCCAATAATGTGAGCACCTTTTACAGTTCCTCAATCCATATCTTATCATTTTAACTGTTAGACGCACCACCTGGTTGAGATCTGAATCTGTAGGAGGCATGTAGGTCCTTGTCCTCACAGAGAGGCACTAGGGGAGCCCGGGATGCTAAGCACACGAGCTTGTTTCTTCAGGGGAAGGACTGCAATACCTGCTATCCAACCAGAAGGCTGGAGCAGATGTGCTTCCTAGCCTGGTGACACTTTGGTGGCACTGAACTCTTCCACAGACCCTATGGTAAGCATGTTTTCCTTAGTCAGTCTACAGAGCCTATCTTTATGGACTTTACCAAGTATCGATGTAGTCCTGTCTGATCTTTATTTAGCTTACTTTAATCCTTAAGGGGATTTATGTCTGCTTTGTTGTGCACACGGTATTAATTATTACCAAATTAGTTTTCACCAAATTGTGCTGTGCTTAGATATGCCTAAAATAAACTGCTCTGGGTCAGACACCAGAAGTTTGAACCAGCATTGACTACTGAGCCATGTTGGGCTGAACTGCCTACTTGCTTGCTGCTGATTGTCACTCTGCTGGCCATGAAGATTCCAGAGACCCCCACATGAGTCTACTGGAAAAAAAACCAGAGGGAATGCTCCAGGGCATCTAGTCTAGGCAGCATGTTCTTGGATGTAATCCAAAGCACAGCTAACCCAAGAAAAAAGTAGACAAATAGGCCTGCATCAAAATAAAAAGGATTGTCAGAGTGACATTAACCAGAGACAGACAGGCACACAGACAGACAGACAGACACACACACACACACACACACACACACACACACACCACATGTAAGAGCAGAGAGCTAGCAACCACTCACCCATGAATTGAGAGAAAAATTTCAAGTCATACATTGGATTAGAGATATATAAAATATATCTGAAATGTACAATGAACTCAAAATAGTTATTAACAAGAAAACATATTTTATATAGACATAGTTCTTGAATAGATATTTCCTCCCAAGAAAATATATAGGTATCTCACAGGTGTACCAAAAAGAATACTCTAGGCATGAGAAAAACACATGCTGAGCTCACAGTGAGATCCCATATCACATTTGTTTGCCTGATTGTCACTAAAGACGGACACTAAATTTTTGTCCTTGGATACCTCTTAATTTAATATTTGGAATACCCACCATCAATTGCTGCTAATTTCACTGCTTCTAAGAATTCTTCCTCTTCTAAATTACTATCCAAACTGGACAGTGTGTTCCACAGCTGAGAAATATCCATCTGGTCGCTGCCGAGATTTTGCAGGGTCTCAATAGCAGTGGGCAAGACTAAACCATGGACAAAAACACAAGTTTTACAATATATTTACCCAAGGTATTAATACTACAACTAACTCTTACTTGAAATAGTTGACCATTTTAGTTTGGGGATTAAGATAAATATCAAATATAGCACAAATCAATACTCAATTTCAAATATCAAAACAATAGAATATTTGTAATATAACTTAGAAGTTTCCGAACTATTTCAAAAACCATACAATGTCCTCACTCCTAGGTAATCACACACAAAAAATTCTGAGAATGTAGATCAGCAGAGCTGCTTCCCAGCATACTCAAGGGTCTTAGTATAGTCCCTAACACCAGGGTAATTTTCTTTGAATGTTAGATTTATAGAGGCCTGAATTCCCAAACATTTCAAAACTGTTAATGATTTCATTTTTAATTATATGTATATGGGTAAGCACCAGCATCCAGGAAGCTAAGACAGGAAAATCACCTGAACCCATGCTGGAGAGTTTTAAGACCAGCTATGGAAACTTTGTTAAGACTTCATCTCAACAAACAAAACAATGTGATTAGTTAGATAGATGCGGAGAGGAGGGGCCTGGCACTGTGGCCAAAGAGAGGGAATGGGTTAAGAACAACAGTTACCACTGGGTCTACACAACTGGGTGCTGAGCTGGAGGATGCTGGGGAGCACCAAAGGACAAGAATGAGAAAGACATGTGAACTGTGTGTGTGCTCGTGGGATGGTGTGATGTGGAACATGAAAGCACCAGCTTTGTCTGATCACAGTGCTAGTGTGTGTCGAATGTGTGGCAGTAAGCAGGCCTCACATAGGGAAAGCCCTGTGCCTTGGTTTTCTCTTCTGAAAACATACTGTTAATATGGGAATCCATGGGGTAATGGTATGCTATAAATAAACTCTATGTATGAGTAACAATAATGCAGTAATTATAATTGCTATGATGTCATACACTAAAGTCTTAGTCATAACTGAAATGTTTACAAATAACTGAAAATTAGGACTAAAAGAACCTTTATTACTTTGGGTTGTTATTTGTTTGTTTGTTTGTGACAAGGTCTCATTATATAGCCCTGGATGTCTTGATACCATGTAGAGCAGGCTGGCCTTAAATTTACAGATATCCACTTGCCTCTACCTCCCAAATGCTGGAATTAAAGGTATGTGTCACCATGCCCAGTCCTTTAATACTTTTTTTCCAGGATTTTAAATGAAAAGATTGAACTCTACCTAAAAACTAGACTAGGGAAGTTTTTTTACTAATCATCTGAAGCCCAAGATTACCATCTGTTAGGATCAGACATTTACCACCAGAGTGGTGTCATCCACCGTCCTTATGAGAAAATGATCAGTTGAATCCTGGCTTCACTTATTACATAAAACAATTTCTAGTATTTATATATGAAAAGAAAACTAGAAACATTTAGGAGACACTGGGAAATACTTTAACAAGATCAAAGCTGGAATAATCTAGTGTCTATGCGAAGGCAGAGCCAGTAGCTAACCCTGAGAGAGGTAGAAGCTGGGATAGGACTGGATGCTGGAGAGAACATAGATTTTAAACTGCTGTTTCAGAGAGTGAGGAGTAAGCTGGTTGTAATCGGACTCAGAAAAGCCAGGAGTTTTACTTCAACAGCTCCAGTGAGCTACAGAAAGGCTAGAGAGTTTAGGATATTGTGTAAACATATATCAGACAATTTAAGTCAGATAAGAAAAGTAAAATTGAGTGGAGACCGATCCAGAGAATGGGGGTAAATGGATTGAAGTCACAATCTAAGGACTGTAGAACCACTAAGAAGATAGGCCCTGAACAATCTGGTGAAAAGGGAAAAGAAGTAACCTAAAAATATAATTACAAAGAAAATATAACTAAACATGTGAATGAAGAATATACCACATGATTGTGCCAAGAAAAATTTAACTTCCATGATGGTAAAACTCCTAAGAAAAAAGAAAGTAACTAGATAATACAAATAATTTCTTCATCTTTCCCCACTCTGCAACATAATATAAAGAAAACTCTATTTATAAAGTAAATAGAACGCTTAATTAAAATCCACTACCATTCAACGTGTAAGCATCAAGTAACATAACTCTAGTTTGGCCACAGTGTTTAAGGTACTGTCACTCCATTAAGAGCAGGTGTTTATGGGACTGGAGAGATGGCTTATCAGATAAGAGCATGTACTGCTCTTTGAGAGGACCTGCGTTCAGTTTCCAACACTCTTGTCAGCAGCTCACAACTCCTTGTGACTATAGCTCCAAGGGATCCAAAACCTGCTTCTGGCCTCCACAGGAAACCACCCTCATGTGCACACACTCAACCTTCACCCCAGATGCAAACGTAGACAGAATCAAATATTGTTAAATGGGTGGTTATAATGGTTATTGTTCTCTGTGTTGAGCTTCACAGTGCCAAATACTAGTTGATATTAGTTTACTGACAGTTTAGCATACATGTTAGGATTCTTGGATGTCATTCAGTAGGTTGGAAGATTGAAAACAATACTTGTAAACAGCTGAAACCATAAGCTCAGTATATTAGTGTTCCGAGTTTTAATAGCATCACTTTCTCACAGTGACAAGACATTTTGAATCTTCCCCACTTGGGTGGTTCTGTCTACAGTAAGTATGGGGGTCAAAGTAAGACTATGATAGCTCTCAGTTCGCTTGTATGTAGAAGTTAACCTAGAATTAGGGCTCAGTATTGAAAAGATTTCAGCTGAAGTTGGCAGCACAAAGTTAGGCATTCATTGCCTGATGATGGCTCAAGACGACTAGCTCTTCCAGTATCTTATAAAAGTCTGTTATCCTCTAAAATCTTTCAGACTATTTGGTCCACAAAAGGCACAAGGTGTCAGTAACATTCATACATACGTAAATCATCAGAGAAGGGGTGTGTGTTTTTCAGCATGGTATCAATAAACTCTTTAATATTCACTTGTTTTGTCCCTAAAAGAAAGAAAAACATTTCCTTTAATATTGTCAAGGATTAAGTTATTATGACAAATACCGAATTACGTAAAGACAAAATTATATATACCATATAATACTAAGCACTAAAATATGTTTAGAAATCAGTTTAGAATCAAAAATCAAACACAGAAGGAAGTTGTTCAAAGTAGTACACAGTATTTTAACTTTAAATATATGTTACCTGAAATCTCACTATATCCATGACATGAGGACATGTCAGGAAGTTCTTTATCTTGACCGCTATAAGTTTCTCATTTCCTCTACCACTTTCACATACACTATTATAAATATACTACTTTTTGAGAAAAGTAAGCCTACACATGCATTGCTCTACACACGTCGTCTGGGGTGTTTTAACTATTCTTGGATTTTGGTCATTCATAAACATATCAGAATTGGCTCATAAAATCCTGAATTTTGTTAGCATTTCTTTAGACAAACAAATTACAGAAATAACAGTCTTAGTCTAATGGCCATTGTACCCTTAACATTCCCAGATCTCAGCTCATCCCAGAAGCTAAATAGCACTGGATAGAAGAACTGACTGCTTTCAGTCTTGGAACATATTAACATAAGACATGTTCCCATCCAGATCACCCTTAATATACTTTTTGTAATGGATATTTTAAATGGATTGTTAATGAATATTTAACAAAAGATTTTTAATGGAGATTGGAAAAATATCATATTTCCTCTAGACAAGTTTTACACAAATTATATTCTCCTACTTCTTTTTTTATTATGAAGGTTTTAAATACATATATAACTTAGAATTTTGTAATAATGCTCATGAAGTATCCTTGAAATCAGTAATTATTAACCCGGTCAATCTTCCATGTAGAACCCCACTTGCTTGAGAATCCCAGCTCCGTCTCTTCCTTAAGGAATCTCCTTGCTCAGTTACTTGGGCACTGGTACCTCCAAATGGGAAGCCTGTACTGTGAGCCAAGGGCTTTGATACAAGGGAGACACCTTTGCCCTTTCAGCGTCTTGTGTTTTGACTTCTGCCTTGTCAGACAGCAAGCCCAAAACTTTGCTTTTTTTTTCACTGCAGTTTTATCTCAGGAAAGTATCTGAAAAGACTAGGAACACTGGCTATTTCTAGGTGATAGAATTTTGAGCACTGAACTATACTTATGAACATTCCTGATTGACTCGATACTTTTTCTAACAAAAGGGGTAAAGTCATGATTGTGAGAATAGTTTCCATATTATCATTTACCTACCGTCAACTTGAAGTAATTCTTTGATCTTCTGTCGTTCTGACTTAGGAAGGTAAACTCCAAAATTTTGAAGACACGTGTCCAGATCCTCGTAATCAACATATTCATCCTGAATTTTACTAATGCCTTCAATGACATTGTTCAATGCTGAAAATAAACCAAGTTGTTCATTTTAGAATTAAGCAGACATTAAACAAAAGCACAAGTATTAAGATGAATGTTAGGCCCAACATTAAACAAAAATATAAATCACTTTAGATGTGTTGGATGCTGACTGCATAATCGTAAAGCTTTAAGAGATTTATGTTTGTTCAACTTTTGTTGTTTGAGGGTCTCATGTAGTCCAGGCTGGCCTCAAACTTCTTTTGTACCCAAGGATAGGATAACCTTCAACTTCTGATGTTCAACCACCATGCATGCTTTTTGTAGTGCTGGGGATTGAACCCAGAGACATGTACATGCTAGGCAAACACTCTACGGACTGAGCTATATCTCCAGCCTCAAACTTTTCAGTGCTAAAAATCTGTAAGTATTAGAGGCAGTCAAAAATATTCTACTTTGCTATGTCATTTATACAAAGAAGTGCCAACTTTATCATATTGACAACATCACTACTGAAAGCTTTTAGAAGCAAAAATCCCACTTAATTGAACAAGTTTAAATTCCATAATGGTTTATTTCATATTAGAAAAAACACAAGCAGAAAATCTTCAGTCCTTACTGATAATTGAGATAGTGCTTATAGGAGTGTGTAGTTTGGTCCATGGCAAATTCATTATTTTAATCTTCTGTAATAATAAATATGATTACTTAGAAATAATTATTCTACACCTCTTGGAATCAATACTTTATTATTTTGGTCAGTGATTCCTTCATTATATTTAGATTGCTAAATTTGTGCTTCCGTGAAAGCATTCCTTTTTTTCTTTCTTTCTTCTTTTCTTCTTTGAGACATGGTCACATTATGCAGTTCTGGCTGTTCTTGATCTCACTGTGTAGACCAAGCTGGCCTTGAATTCACAGAGGTCTGCATGCCTGTGCTTCCCAAGCGCTGGGATTAAAAGTGTGCACAACTATGCCAGGCTTTGAAAGCATTCTTAAAAGAAATTATTCCAAAATATATAGGTTTTTGTGCCTGCCTCCCCTCTCCATGCTTGGATTTCATCTAGCTTGAGCTTGCAACGGGCCTTGCGTCTGCTGTCTCCAGTGCTCTGAGTCCATATGTGCTGTCTCTCTGCTGTGTCCAGAAAACACACGCCTGTGGGCATAAACCACCTCTGGCTCTTGATTTCTTTCTATCCCCTGTCTCTGAGCTGTGGGAAGAGGGGAGATGATAAGGATGCTCCACTTTGTGCTGAGCATTCCAGACTCTCATTCTCTGCACCTCTCTTGACTAAGAAACTACTGGCAACTGATAGACGCTGAGAAAGGGAGTGTCCATTTTCTTTAAGAGTGGGCTTAGCAGCTGGGCATGGTGGTGCATGTGTCTTCAGTCCCAGCACTTGGGAGGCAGAAGCAGGCATATCTTTGAGTTCGAGGCCAGCCTGGTCTATATAGTAAGTTCCAGGAAGTCAGGGCTACACAGAGAGATCTTGTTGGGGGGAAAAAGAAAGGAAGGAAGGAAGGAAGGAAGGAAGGAAGGAAGGAAGGAAGGAAGGAAGGAAAAAAGAAAGAAAAGAAAAGTTGACTGAGTACACTCCTGTGGAAGACCACATATCCAAGAATATGTGGCAGTATCAACTATATTTGGTGAGTATTTTTTAGAAGTAGACACAAAGTTGGGTGAGTAGGAGAGCAGGTAAATCTGGGAGGAATAAGAGGAGGGGCAAATGTGATCCAAATACAATGTATTAAATTCTCAAGAATCTAACAAAACTGAGGGAAAGATAATTCGAAAATCAAGCAAATAATACTGTGTATGTGTGTGTATATACATATGCATGAATAATTTTTCAAGAGGCTGATATACTAGATGGCAATCAGCACAGAGAACAGCTGGTCAAGATGCAGAGAACGTTGAGCTCTAAATAGAACGTGTATACCATATGCCCTCCTCCCTAGGCTCAGGGATCACTGTGAAAGAAGGCAAGGAAAGAGTTTAAGAGCCAGAAACAGTGGCTGACTACAGAAAACAGTACCTTCTGGACGCAACTGGGCAGCTGCAGATATGAACTCATGGCAGCTGCAGCAGCACACATAAAAGCTGTGCAAGCCCAAGCCAGACCAAACCCCAGCATAGAGACAGAAGCTGGACACACAATCCCACCTCTAGCCATGCAGCTATTGACAAAATGCGAGCTTCTGGGAGAAGGTGACACTGTGTTCTCTAAGAGTACAGTTCCTAATGAGGTGATTGTGCTCCAGTAGAATACCACACATCCAAGAATATTTGGCCAACACAAATTGGTCTTGAAGGGTATTTTTTTTTAAGGACACAAAAGTCGGTGGGTAGTGAAGTGGGCTGGATCTGAGAAGAGTTGGTGAGAGATGAGAATAATCAAAACACATTGTATGAAACGCTGAAAGAGCTAATAAAATTTAAATTTTTAAATAGAACAAGATCATAAATCCTTTGAAGAATAAATGAGATAGAAAGAATCTCACACAGGTACACTGGGAAAAATTAAACAGGTTCTCTCCAATATAAGAGTCAGAGAAAGTACTTTATTTCATAATTTACTTTTTAAAAAAAAAAAAACCACTTGTGTACATAGGATAAGGTCAAGCAAACAACCACAAAACAAAAGTAGCACTGGATTGTGGTGACGATTGCACAATTCTCTAAATTTACTTAAAGATCAATGAGTGGGCCACTATTATGTAAGTAAATTATAGCCTAAAAAGAGCATCACAAAATGTCCTGAAACAAAAGCAAATTACATCAGTATTTCATTCAGACAAGTTCCTCACAAATACTTGAAAATCAATTCCAAACCAATGAGGCCAATTACCCATTGGTTCTCCTTGCTGTCGCTTGGATTACTGGATCTCTGTGTAGCACTTTCTGGGTCTATAAAATCCAGATACCAGCTTAAGGAGATGAGTAAGTTAGCTCTGACATCCTGAGATAGCAAGTTCTTACACGCTGGCGTTGAGCTGCCTAAGAATCCCAGCAGCAGTAAGTGTCTATCCCAGAAGCAGCGAGTGTCTATCCCAAATCAAGTCCAGCTTTTTGTTTCATTTCATCTTAGCTTTGTTTCATCTGTGCTCTGTTTTGTTTGTTTGGAGACAAGCTTTGTAGCTCAGCCTGGAATCCTCCATTCTCCTGCCTCAGCCTTCCAAGTGTGGGAACTACAGAGGCATGCTCCACCACGCCCACATAAGCAACTTCTCTACGTTCTATTTGATCTTTTTCTTTTCAACCTATTTGCTTTTCCTCCAACTCAGTTTAAACAAAATTGTCTACCTACCATCATAGTCAAGGAAATTGTGCTCCTTGGAGACCGCCATAAGAAAGTCATCTAAATTCACCATTCCAGTGTCTGTAAAATAAAGAATTTTCAGTTACACGATCTGGTATACTTTACATTGAAAATACGTTTTCATTTTTATTTAATTAAGAGAAAAACTTACTTGATTCTTAATTTCCCAATCCTATTTTGCCTTCCTATACTCCTCCTAAAATAAGTTTTTCTGAAGTAGGTCATTTTATATTATTTTTCCCCTTTTGATATTTTTGAGATCATAGTTTAATTACAACATTTCTCCCTTCCCTTTAGTCCCTCCAAATCTTCTCGTGTACTCCTCCCTGCTCTCCTTCAAGTTCATGGTCTCTTTTGTTTACTAATTGTTGTTGCATGCATATATATATATATATGCATAATGTATGCATATATAATAGGTGTATACAGATATATGTATAAATACATAGTTTAATAAGGCCAATATATAATAATTATATATGTATATATGTCATTTTAACAACCACTGGGGAGATATTAGTACCATAAACTATATTAGTCACCAAGGACACAAAAAAAAGTAAAACACAGTCTTTATTTTTTTAATAGCTACATGCGAAGGTATGAGTTGGATGCTAAGATTTGACAGATACAGGGGAAAAATAATCCACATCAGTGGACCAAGGCAGTTGGGGAATCAATTTCAAGTCAAGGTGAAAGGTGAGTCAACACAGCATCCATTAAGACATTGTGAGAGCGGGAAGCATCCTCGATCATGTATTACACAACACTCCTGGGATTCAGAGGTCCAGGTCACTAGAACGTTTTAGATAGAATCCCTCCAACAGCAATCACTCAACCCTGATAAGCAGCAGAGATGGCTCAACAGCTTTACTAGCATCCACTCCTTAGATATTTTGAAATTAAATTTTCTTCTGACTTGCATTAGCTGAGAAACCACGCCCAGACCCTGAAAATTCACTTTTAATGTTACTTTATTCACAAGTCACTTTTTTCAAAGAAAAAGTTCCTTCTTTTCTCTCCCTAGATGAGCTTCCACAGTGGATAATCCTTAGTGACTGATAAAGACAACTTTCTTTTTTAAAAAAAAATCTAACTTTTATTGGATATTCTACTTATTTACATTTCGGATGTTATCTCCTTTCCCCATCCTCCACCCCAGGAACTTTCTAATACAAAAGAAGAAAAACCTAATGGGTCTAACTACTGCCTTAGTCACTACCTGCAAGTCCCTCCTATGCACAGAATCTTCAGTTACTTCTTAAGTTCAAGCTACTTGAGTAGAGATTTTTATAGTCCTTGTTTTACTCCCTGACCTCTCCAGCAGGCTTGCCACCTACACCCACTCTAGAAGACACAAGCAGGACAACAGCAAGGAGTTATCAGAAGTAAGGCCAGCAACTCAGATTTCACAAGGATTTTCGTCTTAACATTCTCCCCTTTTATGCTTCTTTTTTGTCCTGAGTGTGTGTAGTGTGTAGGTGGTGTGGTGATGTACATGGATAGTCACAAACATGTGTGTGATGCACCAGTGTGGGTGTGTGATCACACAGTACCATGCCTGCTCAGCTTTTATGGGGCTAGAGGGATCTAACTCTGGTCCTCGAAGTTGATCAGTGAGAGCTTTATCTGCTGAGCCATCTTCTCAAGTCCAGTATTTGTTTTTTCTTAATCTTTGGACTGGTCCATTCTTTCCCACTCCTCAAGTAAGATAAATTCCCCCATAGCCCACCCTCACCCCAGATTCTTACTTCCCTGAAAATATTTAACTTTCTCAAAAGTTTCAAGGTAGCAAGTTCTCACCAGTTTGAGTGAGCTCTGGCACAATCTTCTGGAAGTCTTCATCTGATAAAGCAATTCCTACCGAGGGTAAAGCAGACTGAAGTGCCTCTGGAGAAATGTAATCTTCTAGGAGTTTAGTGAGAGCTTCATAGACATTTTCTAAATGCAAAGAATGTAGGATGGTTATATGTTTCTAAAGCAATAATGATTGCCAAAACTGTTTTGTTGTTTTTATTTTATACATTTTAGATAAAATCTCATGTGCATCTTAGACTGACTAACACCCTCTACATAGCCAGGCTGGCCTTGAACTGACACACCTACCTCAACCTCTTAAGTTACAAGTATGAACATCATGCACAGCTGGTACCTAAAATCTTGAATAATTTGATAAGTTTCATCTACTGATCACCTTGCAGAAGGGTTTGCTTTTTCTGTTATCTTATATTTTTTTCTTTTAGATCACACATAAGACTGTTAAAATTTTACAAATTCCTATGTGGAGAAGCAACCTGTTCCAATAGCCCAGGCTGCTTGCTTCAAACATAGTTTAGGTGTCCAAGACATCAAAGCATCAATGTATTTTGTTTAAATTCCAGAACTCCACTCACATTTTTAAGAGTTCTTTCCCCTTCCATAAACTGGCCCTGCTATGCTGAGTGCATACTTCCACATAATAAACTCCTATGGGCATGTATGCATGGACGATATCACTTCTATGACATTCAGGTAGGAAATATATAACCTGAATTTATGCATAAATAAAATATAAATTATTGTATTGTCACTACTCTTCTAGTGTCAAGGTCATGAAAGACTGACAAGGCATTCTAGAATGAGAAACAAAGGTGATTTGGCCACTAAATGCAATGTGTAATCCTGGATCAGTTTGTGATCAGAAAAAGGATGTTCCTGAGACAATTGATAGTATTTGAATAAGGTCAAAAGCCAATAAGAATTGTTATATCAAGGCTAATTTCATTATTTAGATCATTGTGCCATAAATATATAAGATATTAACACATAGGGAAAACAGGTGAAGAATATTTGGGAATAGTTATACTATATTTATAACTGTTGTGAATGTAATGTCAGTTTTAAATAAACGGTTAGTTTTTTTAAATTTAATCATGGAGGCAGTCACATGTCATAGAGTTCCCGATACCATCGATATTTTTAAGAAAGTTATTTATACCAAATGAATGATTTCATTCCTTCTTACATACAGAACATCATATGGAAGTGGTAGGTGACATCATTTGATTTAATAAAGCCAAGTAGACAGACATTGGCTTGTGAAGGCCTCTTCTATCCACTGACTAAATGTTTGCTACTCTGTTACTCTGTAAACCTGGGACTTTAATTCTTACTGAACACACAGAAACAGCTGCAGAGAGTAGTAGAGGGATCACAATAAATAACCCTAGTCTTCCTTAAGGATCATAATTCTTTTTTCAACTAAGTGATTGAGTTACATGTTAGTGTATGTATCATTTCTTTTTCAGTGATCCTTATTTTAACTCCTGCATTAAATGCTGTGTGTTTTTAAAGTCTTTTTTTAAGAGAAAAGACATGACGAAGTAACTTTAACAGACTATAGCAAGTGCATAATTAAGTTCCATTCAAGGTACTTCTATGATGAAAGTAGAATAAGAAAAGGAAATAATTAATTATCCCTGATGAGAGCCTTAGGTGTAAGATACCTAAGAAGTATAATATTAATCATTCTTTTATATATATATATATTTTTTTTTCATCCATAAAAAATAATACCTGCCGAACCAGGAATATCTTCACATATTTGAATTGTAGGACTCTAAACAAAAATTTCACCAATTTCTTACATATTCTAATAAATTACAAAAAAAGCTTACCAAAGAAAAATGTACCTATTTTTCTTTTCTCTCTCTCTCTCTCTCTCTCTCTCTCTCTCTCTCTCTCTCTCTCTCTCTCTGTGTGTGTGTGTGTGTGTGTGTGTGTGTGTGTGTGTGTGTGTGTGTAAGTGTGCATGAGGTGAGGTATTGTATATGGACCTGTGTGCCTGTGAATGTGGAGATTAAAGGTCAACCTTGGAGCTTGTTCCTCACATGCTGTAGGCCATGGTTTTTGAAACAGGGTATTTAACTGGCATAGAGATCTTTATTTAGGCTAAGCTGTCTAGCCAGCAAGCTCTAAAGATCCATCTGTCTCCACCTTTCCCAGGAATTATCATCAAAATCACAAAATCACATGTACTGGTCTGCATATCAAGGTAGTGGTTACACAGGCTGACAGCTGAACAATTCAGGGAAAATGCTCAAGTATTGAGTGAACAGCTCATGCCACGTGTTTCTGCACTCGGGAACCTAATTCCTAACTTAGGCATGTGGTACTGACCCAAGGCACTGACTGTAGATTCTTTCTTAGCAACATGCTGTAGAGTGCTGGACAGCCTCTTCAGGGCCAGCTTCTGACGATCTGAGATGATAGAAGTATCGCTTATATGCAGTAGCTTATTACGATCTGAGATAATAGAAGTATCACTTTTATCCAGTAATTTATTACGATCTGAGATGACAGAAGACTCTCTTTTATCCAGTAACTTAATACGATCTGAGATAGAAGAATCTCTTTTATCCAGTAACTTAATACGATCTGAGATAGAAGAATCTCTTTTATCCAGTATCTTAATATGATCTGAGATAGAAGAATCTCTTTTATCTAGTAACTTAATACGATCT
>NW_021604790.1:4707427-4707729 GCF_004785775.1 Grammomys surdaster | reverse complement strand
TTATCTAGTAACTTAATACGATCTGAGATAGAAGAATCTCTTTTATCCAGTAACTTATTACGATCTGAGACAGAAGTATCGCCTTTATCCAGTAACTTATTGAGGCTTGTAGTGCTCTTCAAGGAAGGTGATTTAGACTTTGAGTCGTGGATCTTTAGATGTGGTTCCTGAAATCCCACAGAATCACTGATGATCCCACTTGAGAGTCGTCTTGTCTCTGAAGATCTTTTGGGTAGTTTAAGGTCAGGCTCATCTTGTTTCCCAGTGGTCTTACTGGGATGTGGTTGAGGAGACTCCTGTTT
>NW_021604790.1:4676042-4707417 GCF_004785775.1 Grammomys surdaster | reverse complement strand
GAGGAGACTCCTGTTTCCCAGTGGTCTTACTGGGATGTGGTTGAGGAAGCACAATCTGCTTTTTCGGTGTGATAGGTTCAGGCAATCTGGAAGGCAAACTGCCTTTCTTCTTCAGCTGTGGATGTTGTCCTGGGGTAATTGATGCTCTTTTACCTGAAGTAGTTTCATCCATAATTGCTAAATGGGAGAAATATATTCAGCTTTACCATTTATTTGTATGATTTGTACAACATTTCAAACAAATCAGCTAAGTCCTCATGAAGCCCATTCCAGAAATTATGAATCACTTAAACGTGTAAAACAAGGTTTAACAAAGTTGAAAGGGCTGGTGATTAAATGTTCAAACTATTAACCAGCACACCTTATTATATTTAAATACAACTGTTCAAATCTAAAGTTAAAAAAATACTCTATGGGGTTGTATCGTTCTCTACTCCCCATTTTGGAAAGATAACGGGTTAATAAGATAACACAGTTAAAAATATCCTCATTGTGAGTGTGCAGAGCTAGAAGAAGTTGCAGAAGGGAAGCTTTTGTTAATAAAGTTAAAATCCAATTAATTAGTTTCATGAATGTTCTCAGTGTCTGCAGATACAGAAGTCACAACTCTAGAATATAATAGTCCAATGTCCAAAATCACAACTTGATTTATAAAAATCCATGTGGTGGTTCAGAAAGAATGCCTTATGTGTGACAATATATTTTAACATACTTCAAGAGTATGAATACTTGTTCCTCAACCCAACTCCATCAGATTGCAAATGCCTACTAATCAAAGGAAATACAACATTTTGACAGAGCAGCAATGCAATCTTGAATATGAAGCCATTTCTTCTAGAAAATGAAAAAGTTTCATAATTTGATATGTACAAAATAAACTAAAGATAAATATGTGGGTTCTACAATTCTTGAAGTCATTGAAGATGTTGTAAATTGATAATAATTAAATCTTTGAGAGTTAAAGAGATGACTCAGAAGTTAAGAGAATTCACCGCTCTTGGAGAGGATCCAAGCTTTGCTTCCAGACCATGGTGGCTCACAACCATCCCTGACTTCAGTTGCAAGGAATCCTACTCACTTTTCTGGTCTCTGTAGGTACACACATTTGTGTGTGCGTGTGTGTGTGTGTGTGTGTGTGTGTGTGTGTGTGTGTGTGTATCAAACACTAATGCATAAAAAATGAAATAAACTTTAATCTTTAAGACTCCTGATGTGAAAATTTGTACCATGTAAAATGACTTGCCTGTTACCTGGCTAAGCTGACTATCATCTCTCAATGGCTTTTCCAGAAGTCTCTTGGGAAAAAGTCCTATTTCTACTATAATCATCATCACAAAGCAACAAGAGGCATGAAGCATGTCTTCAAACAAAGAAGACAATAATCCCCAACTAGCTGATTCTCCCAAAAATGTAAATACATAAGTTGCCTGATGATTTCAAAATAAGTTATTTTTAAGAAATGTAAGAAAAATTTTATAATACACAAAAAATCCTATTCCATTTGAAAGATAATATCCAAAATTATAAATTTAGAAAATTAATTTATAAAAATAAGAAATCTGGAACTTGAATGTAATGAATAAGATGAAAATGTATTTATGACAAAATACGGTAGAACCAACCAAGGAGAGAAAGATGTTAAAGTCAGAAACTACAATATGCAGTCCTAGAAAAAGCAAATAATGGAAAAGAACAAAAAAAACTTAGTGGATTTATGGGACCAGATTAAAATAAAACATTGAAACTTATGGGAAGTGTGTGAGGAGAAAAAGACAAAGGGGTAGAAAGTTTACATTCAGAGCAAGAGGATAAGGCTGAAGAGATAGTTCAGCTATGAAGAGCGTGAACTGCTTTTCTAGAGAACCTAAGTTCGATTCCTAGCACCCACATCAGCTGACTTACAACCACCTGTAACCAGCTCCAGGAGGATCGCACGCCTCTGACCTCTGCAGACAAAATGCACGAATCCACCTATAACCACCACAGACGTACACCTAATTACATAGTTATAAACATATACATGTTTAAAAGCAAGACTCAAGGAGTTGTTGGAAAGAGAACATTTTTTAATTAGGAAAAAAGAAAACTTTCTAAATCTTGGGAAATAATCAAGTGCCAGAAAATCTGAGGACTCTCATAAGATTCAACCCAAACAAGATCACATCCAGACCTATTATATACAAAGAACCAAACAGCAAATACAAAAAGAGAATTATTAAACAGCATGAAAAATGCAAAATCATGTCAGGCATGGTGGTACAGACCTGTAACCCCAGCACTTGGGAGGCAGAGGTAAGAGAGCCCGGAGTTAAGGTCAAACTTGCTACACAGTAAGTTTAAGGATAATCCAGGCACTTGAAAGCTTGAATCACAAAGAACCAATTAGTAACATAAAGACACAAGAAAATATAACGCTCCAATTAGCCTAGTACTATAATTGATGGTATGTCACTTATATCATCATTATAGGTTTGTGTGTATGCACGCATATACATGCACATTTATGGGAGTGCATACATGTCGTCGTGTGTGTGTGTCTGTGTGTGTCTGTGTGTGTGTGTGTGTGTGTGTGTGTGTGTGTGCGCGTGCGTGCATGTAAAGGCCAAAGGACAACCTTGGGTGTGGTTCTTTCCTAGGTACCATGCACCTTGGTTTTTGAGACTGTGTTTCTCCCCAGCCTGGAGCTTGCCAAGTGGAATAGGCTGATGGCCAGTGAACCGCGTGAACCCCAGGGATCTTTGCGGCCAGTGAGACCCACAGATCTGTCTCCCCTCTTCGGAACAAGGATTACAGATGCATGCCGTGGCACTCTTTTTCTTTCCTGTTTTTTTTTAATAGCATCACAAAAAATAAATTAAAAAATAAACCAAGAAAATAGAGAAGACTCAAATAACAAAAACATCAGAGAGAAGACATAACTAATACCACAGAAACCCAGATGATCACAAGGTGCTACTGTAGAAAATTTCACTTCAACAAATTGGATAATCTAGAAATGGATAAATCACGAGAAATATATCATTTTCCATTTGAATCATAAAAAATAGAATATTTAAACAGACCAATGACAAATAACAAATGATAAATTAGTAACAAAAGTATCATCAAAGGAAACCCCAGGATGCAATGGTATCACTAGTAAGCACCAACAAACTTTTAAAGAATTAATACATACACACTTCCCCAAAATTAGAGGAAATATTTCTAAATTCATTTTATCTTTCGTGATTTTTTTTGTTTTTTTTTAATTATGTGCATATGGACAGTGTGTGCATGTGGATGCAGGTGCCCAGAGTTCAGAAGAGGATGTTGGATCCTAGATCTGGAATTACGGGCAGTGTGGGTCACCCAACATAGGTACTGGGAAAACAAACGTGGGTTCCCTATCTGAGCAGGGTGTATTCTTGACTACTGAGCTATCTCTCTTCAGCCCCTCTAAATTAGTAAGATAGGGATCACTGTGACACCAAAGCCAGAAGAACACATTGTAAGAAAAGAAAATTATAGGAAGATATCTCAATGAACACAGATGCAAACATTTTCAACAAATACTAGCCACTGTGTTCAACAGCATATACAAAGGATCAGCCACCATTTCCAAGTGGCATTTATACCTACCTGGTATGCAAAGATGGCTCAGCATAGAGAAGCCTAGAAATACAATACACACTGACAGCCTAAAGGGGGACAGGCAGGATTGCTCAGTGGGTAAAGGTGCTTGCCACAAAGTGGGACAACCTGAGTTTGATCTCCAGGGCCCACGTGGTAGCAAGAGAGAAATGACTTCTGCAAATTGTCCTCTGAACTGTATGTATAAATGACACACTTGTATATCCACACTGAGACACAATAATACATTAATGCAATTTAAAACTTTAAGCAATACGAAAGACAAAAATAACACGGTAATTTCAACAGGTGCACAAAAAAGCATGTGATAAAAGTGAACATTATTTAATGATAAAACCTTTCACCAAGTTACATGCAGAATATACGTCAACACAATAAAAGCCACACGTGACAAACCTCTACCAAACTTCTTACTTGATATTTAAAAGTAGAAAACTTTTCCTTTAAGGTCAGGCTCACTCTTTCCAGCACAGCACTGGAAATTCTAGCCATAGCAATAGGGAAGAGACAGGAAAAGTGACACCCAAATTGTAGGGGCAGGCGTAAATTGTCCCTGTTTTCAGATGACAAGATCTTACAAATAGAAAGCCCTTCAAGATTCCATTACTAACATTAGAACTAATAAAATAATGAAATTATTAAAATAATTATTAAAATTTAGAAATTCTCCATATAAAACCAAAAGGTCAAAAACATAAACATAGGACCCGAAACCGTGAATCTACTTGAAGAAAACACAGAAAAATATTTCAAGACATTAATATGGGCAACAGTTTTTATATGATTCTCAAAACAAAAAAAAATAGGTCAATGGTATTATATTAAGATACTTCTAGATAGCTTGGGAAATAGTTTCCAGACTAAAATAAGAAAATGGGAAATATTCATCTGAAAAAGAACTAATTTCTAAAATATATATCATTTAAAAAAAAAACAAGTAACACAAATATTTGTCTGTTAGTCAAATACAGAGACAAAGTCAGATAGAGATGTGCAGAACCTAGAACATCAGTAACAGGGAAGCCCTGAATGTCAACGTCCAGAAGATGCAAAGACCAACAAAATCCACTAGTTCTCCTGTGTGTAAGTTGTTGGACCTGCATATCAGAGTACTGAAAGACAAGTTTTTTCAGTAAGACAGAGCAGACAGAGTATCTGGTACGCCCAAATTTACAAAGATAACTAATCAGTAGAAAAATGCTTTTAAAAAGAACAAGCAAATAAATAAATGACAATTACTAATTCAAAGAAGGGAATCAATGTTATACAGATATACAGACAGAACGAAGGAAGGCGCCCATAAGGTGCTATACGACTCAGCTGTAAGCAGTGTTCTCAGAGGTTTACTGACAGCAGTGCTGAATTAGAAGCTCGTTAAATTGGTTCTGACCATGGTGGAAGAATGGACTTATGTGTGAGGAGTGTGGATGCTGAGGACATAACAGGAAGCTTATTCTCTCAAAAATTCTAAAAATTCTTAGAAGTTTGAAACTTCCCAAATAAAAGTTATACAAATAAAAGATAAATGTTTGGGGAGATAGAAATGCAGATTATCATCAATCGAAAAGTGTGCTCATTACAAAAATTATCACACTTTTTCACATTATATATATATATTATCCATTAATTTTAATAAAAAGAGCAACAATATGTTCTAAGTATGAATATCAGGGAGTCAGCTAAAATACTCAAAGAATTGCTGCCCCTGGCTGGAAAACCTAAGGTGGGGAAAATTGAAGACAGAGCTTGTTTTTGTAATAAGCTTAACCAAACTGCAGAATTTTTATAATTATTGAGATAACCTTGACAAATTTATATTTGAACAAATGAAAGGAAATTTAAAATGTGGCATAAAGTGCATCAAAAGATCAAAAAGGATGTATTTAATGAAGAACTGTACCAAATAGTCAGAAATAGTAAAGAATGTGTAGAGAATTAGTGTCAGTGGAATACTTGTATAATCAATATGAAGAAGGAATGCTTTTAGAATGTTACATTTTGTCTTCCTGATTAGAAAGTTAGGAAAAGAGGTTTGCTATCTATTAAAAAAAAAATTTAAAACTGTAGGCTAGGAATTAACTTAAAGATCATTTATAAACAAAACGTATAGCCACATGTGATCCCTTACAAACATCTTCATATTGCCGTTGCAGTTCTTCCAAAGTAAATATAATGTCTCCAATGTCCATAGTATGGTAACCTGTAATAGAAAGAGGAATTTAAAGTACTTCCATTGTTTTTGAACATAGAAATAGCTGACAACCTGAATACAATACGAATATGACTCGGAAGCGTGGGAAGGTGGAATCAGAGGACCAGCCACTGTGAGCTTTGAGGACTATCTGAAATTATTCATTAGTAACTCAGTACACAGTGAGGTAAAAAATTAAGACCATAGTTTTCTTCATTAAAGGAAAGAACCACACTTGAAGTGTCTATGATCAACAATCTGATTAGCATTTTATAATATTTTTTGAGGATTTACTATAGATAGCACTTCAAGCATTTACTCCTTTGTCTCAGTTTCTAGACTGTGAGTCAAGAACAGGGAATTCATAATTAAACTATTTCCCCAACTCTTAACAAAACATCTACTTCCTACCACTTAAAAATGATTTTGATGGGGTTAGAGAGATAGCTCAGCAGTTAAGAACACTGACTCTCTTCCAAAGATCCTTAGTTCAAGTCCCAGCAACCACATGGTGGCTCACAACCATCTGTAATGAGATCTGATGCCCTCTTCTGGTGTGTCTGAATAGTGACATTGTATTCACATACATAAAATAAATAAGAAGACCTTTTTTTTAAAAAATGATTTTGAATAAGTAAAATCTACTTAAGAGCATCTACAGTGTCGATCCCTCTACGTATGTATCTTAAGTGGTATTCCAAATCTTTGTTCCCCTTAATATGAAAGCCAAGCAGCTTGAAATCTACCCTTGCCATACCATATAGTATCAAAAATCAATATCCACCTAAACACTGAAGGTTCCTGAGAAGTTTTTATTTCTAAAGTCATCTTCTATACCCTCATAGATTGTTTTTGCTTTGTTTTGCTTTGTTTTTGAGATAAAAATCTCATGCTGTAACTTAAGCTGGCCTGGAACTCACTGTATAGTCCCTGCTGGCCCCAAACTGGAGAGATGTGGGAATTACAGACATGTGCCAGGATCACAGGCATGTGCCAGGATCACAGGCATGTGCCAGGATCACAGGCATGTGTCAGGATCCCAGGCACATGTCAGGATCCCAGGCACGTGCCAGGATCACAGGCACATGCCAGGATCACAGGCATGTGCCAGCACACACCACACCCAGCTCCCACAGTTCCTTGATCTCACACGCCCATCCACAGACTCTCTCTTCTCTCCACCACAGGGAGAGCCAACTCAGGACCTACAAGCCTTTCTCCTTTAATCAACTTCCACTAATCATTTGTAACTAATGAGAAAAGCACACAATTATGCTACAGTCTGAACTTGTTCGGATCCCAGCCCATTCACTTCTCCATCAATCTTCTACTTCTGAACCGTAACCCTGTACAAGTTTCTGTTATTTTCTCAGTCTGAGTACTGTAACTTGCCTCTCTGCATAGTTTAGGTACTTCCTAGTTGATTTTAACTCTCACCATCCAACGCACCTATTTAGACAATTTCTGTGGGTCTGGAGATATAGCACTGGCAGAGTATTCGGCTAGCATGCCTGAGGTACCCCCAACACATAGGGGTGATTTTAACACTTAAAAGACAAGAAGCTTCTTTGTGATGGTATGTGGTATGTGTGTGTGAAGAGAGGAATACTCAAGGAAAATTTTTAAAAGCAATGGCTATTTGGCAGGAAGAGGCACCGTATGTAACAGAAATTCTAAAAGGACACAGAAATCAAGAACAGGTTCTAAAACAAAACTAAAGACCTAAGAAAATGGCAGGTGATACAAGGCAGTTTTCCTAGTAAAGGTTCCTATAACCAAAGCAACCTGATAGAAAGGTGTTCATCACTGAAGGAAGTCAGGACAGGAACTCAAACATAGCAGGAACCTGGAGGCAGGAGCTGATGCAGAGGCCGTGGAGGGATGATGCTTACTGCTTTGTTCCTTGCAGCTTATTCAGCCATCTTTCTTACAGAACCCAGGACCATCAACCCAGGGATGGCATCACCCACAACGGACTGGGGCCTTCCCCATCAATCACTAATTAAGAAAATGCACTACAGGCTTGCCTATGGCCTGTTATAGATGCACCTCCTCAATTGATGTCCCCTCTGATAACCCCAGCTTCTGTCAAAGTGACATAAAACTAGCCAGCACAGCCTGGAACATCACCTTAAAGTGTTCTCTATCCTAAGAGCTCTTGCTGAACATTACACCAGGAGGGCAACATGATCAGATCTGTGCTTTGAGAAGATCATTCTGCCTGGAGGATGAAAGGATCAAAGCTGGTCTGGGTAGACAGGGGAGACTGAACTTCGGTGGTCCCAAAGAAAAGGCACACTCGTGTGGATTAAAGTAGGGTAGTAGGTTTCAGAACTATCTCAGAGCTCAAACCAAGAGAGCTTTACAATAATAGACTTGTTGAAGATGACTCGGGTTTCTACTTCACCCCCCTATTCATAATTACAAGCTCGGTGATAGATGTTTATAACCAGTTTCTACAGCAATCCTTTGAAATGAGTTTTATTCGCTCAGTCTACCTTCCCAAATCATGTGGGAGATCTGGAGACCTGAAGACTTAGATGAGAATCCATAAGCCAAAACACAAGGTTCTGCAATATTCCACATAGATCGGTTATTCTGGTAGGGCATACCCTAAAGACTATCAAACAATATGGCTTGAAACTTGTCTCTAAAAGTCTCCTCTTTTATGAATACTATACACATTTACCATCCAAGAGTTCACCATAAATAAAAACCTAGAGCTCAAAGCAGAAGGATTTCCACAAATTCAAAGCCCGCCTAAGGTTACAAAATGATGTCTAGACAAGTCTGAGACGCAGAGTGAGATCCTGCTTCAAAAACAAAAGGACATAGGGCTGGAGAGATTATCATTAAGAACTCGCACTTGCAGAAGACCAAAGCTCAGTCCCCAGCACCCACATGGCTGCTCACTACTATCTTTAAGCTCTAGTTCCAGGGGCTCTGATCCCTCTTCTGGCCTCTGTGGGTACCCGCATGTGGTGCGTACACATATCTGCAGCCAACACAACTTATTCAGATCAACTGTTAAAAATTTTAAATCAAACAAATAAATAACAAACCCATGGAACTATTCATAGCTCAGTTCTAGCTTCAAAACACTATGAAGTCACCACTAGCAGGCGACGAAAGCCAGTGGAGCCTACTTTAAAATGACATAACATCTGATTTTTTTTCCTGTCGTATTTATACAAACTGTTGTCTCAGCCTATGGTGTCTCTCTCATTATTCACCATCATGTCATCCAATAAACCTCAACCAACCCATCAATATTTAGTTTGGACATCACCTTCTCTGATAACCTCTCCCTGGTGTGTCCAATAGCAGCCTTGCGCACAGCTGACTGTAGGTATTTATGACAAAGCATTATCATTTACATAGTTCTCTCCACACTAGAATTGTGTTCTAATCCATCCTTACGCCACCTGTCACTACTGCAGGAATTAAATAACTAACTGGCTTGTTGAATGAATAAATCATTTCAACAATTACTAACCAATATATTAGTCTATGCTGTATATCCTTTGGGCAAATGTCAGCATGATATAGAATGTCTCATAAATCTGTATAAAATTTGAAGTCAAGCCATGTTGCATATAGAGAATAATCAAAAGGATAGGAAGTTTTAATCAAAATGACACAATAAGATTGAGAATTCAAGAATTCTGTGTCTCCTCATTTCTGAAATCAACACTCCTCCTTTGTTTTCTAAGAAATGACCCATCTATAAAGACAAGAAAGGACCACTGAAAACCAGATGAGGCTAGATGTTTGAAGATTTTAATTTCTAGTTTACTTTTATTGTATGTATACATATATGTATATATGTGTGTGTGTGTGTGTATACATATATATACATATATATGCCATACTGTGTGATCATGCTAACAAGGCAAGCCCTTCACCAACTGAGCTATCTCAACACCTCAGTGTTGAGGGTTTTGTGTGTGTTTGTGTGTTTTTTAAGATAGAGTCTCACTATGTGACTAACCCTGATTGGCCAGGAACTCATAGAAACCAGACTCACTGAGGTCTGCCTACCTCTGCCTCCCAAGAACTGAGAGTAAAAGTGTATGACACCCTGCCTGACCGTGTCAAAATTTTTAGAATTCATTTTATTCTTAACTTTCAAAAAATATAGCAAACTAGAACAACTGTAGAACATTCTTGTGTGTCTTCCACACTGATTTTTATGCAGGTATCAGTAAGGCAGTACCAGTAACAAAAGATAAAGTCAAGGGAGGAAAGACGACGTGGAGGCTAATAATGTGTAACAGAACTGATTTGAAAACTTCGAGTAACTCACTGTCCTCATGAGCATGCTGCAGCACGTCCTTGAGCACCTCTGGGTTGACTGAGATATCCATGCTTTCCAAAACAGCAGCCACATCTTCGGTGGCCACACGGCCACTTTTCACCTTAGAAAACATCTTCAAGGCATTTTGAAACTCTGGAGGGAAAACAAATGAATAAAAGTTATGGGACTGCAAGAATCGACAGCTTTTCCTGCAGAACAGTCTGATTTCATCCCAGTAACCTAATAAGGAACAGGTTACTCCAGACACACACACCATACTTCCACCACATGCACCTGAATCACCCTTCTCCTGCCCTCTCCCGACCTGAACACTCTCACCCATCCCTTCCCCCATCCCTTCCCATCTACTTCCAAGTCTTTTGTTGCTACCGTTGAACCAGTGAGCTTAAATATGGCTACTTATAGGATCGTGGGTACAGGATTATTTATAGGAACTGAGCACCTTACCAGTGACGCCATCACTGAGGAAACTGGGGAGAGATCTCTTGACTCCCAATAGTATTCTTTGTCGGTTTTGTTTTGTTTAGGGGGATTTTGTTTGCTTGTTTTTTAGATTCTGTAAGATCTAGGCCCTCTGATTCTTCCTTGCTACTAATTGGTAACTCGTTTGCCTTGAAAACATATTTGTATTATGTATACATATATTTGTGAGCAACAGTGATATATTAAAAGTACTCTAACTGGCTGTAATGGTACATGCTTGCAATCCAAGTTCTTAGGAAGTAGAGCCAAGACAATCAAGAATTCACAGCCAGCCTCAGCTACATTAAGTCAGTCTAGATGACAAAAGACCCTGTTTCAAAATAGGACAAAAATATTCTAAAGTCAATGTTAAACTTGTAATAAGCTAGAAAGAGCTAAAGACCTTTTAGAGCTCAGTACTTAGACATCTTATATCTAAATTTTAAATAATATACTATTTTGTATTTTGTTGTAAAAGTAATATGGGAAACATGAGATCTTGATTGCTCTCAAGACATTTTGACCATAAACGTAAAATAAATATTGCTAATGCCAAAAAGAGCTTGCTGACAGGAGCCTGGTATAGCTATCCCCTGAGAGGCTCTGCCAGAGCCCGACCAATACATATGCGGATGCATGCAGCCAAACATCAGACTGAACACGGAGACACCAATGGAGGAGCTAAGGCGAGGACTGAAGGAGCTGAAGGGGTTTACAACCCCATAGGAAGAAAAACAATATCAACCAACCAGACACACACACACACACACCCTGAGCTCCAGAGGGGAGGGAATCCCTCGGTCCTGTGGAGG
Organism: Grammomys surdaster; assembly: GCF_004785775.1. Lineage (NCBI taxonomy): Eukaryota > Metazoa > Chordata > Mammalia > Rodentia > Muridae > Grammomys > Grammomys surdaster. The sequence continues at coordinate 4,696,004 of NW_021604790.1, read as the reverse complement.
CTCAATGACCCAGGGCAGGGGAATGCTAGGGCACTGAGGCAGGAGTGGGTAGGCAAGTGAGGGAGCACCCTCATAGAGGCAGGGGGAGAGGGAAGGAATGGGGGGGTTGTGGAGGGGAAACTGGGAAGGGGGGTAACATTTGAAATGTATATAAATAAAGTAACCAATAAACAAACAAACAAACAAACAATAAATAAATAAATAAATAAATCCCAAGAAATAGAAACTAAAATATAAGCGATGGTTTATAGCTATGAAGTATTTACAAGTCTACACACATAGTTGGATAGAAAAAAGGCTTTAAATTGGATGACAACTAGACAAAGAAGCCCAGTATCGTGGGAACTTGAAGGAAAATCTAAATGGGAAGTGAGGAATCAAAGGGGGAAAGGAGGCAAAGTATCTTATCTATTGTACACACAGCAGGCACTTAATAACATTATGTGAGTGAATGAAAATAAGTTTTGCTTGCATTTCCTGGAATAAGAATACTATACCACGCTCTCTCCTCCAACCAAGCAAGATGCCCAAAGGAAAGAAGACCAAGGGGAGAAGTGGCCCCAGCCCCTGTCGTCATCAAGAAACAGGAGGCCAAAAAGGTGGTTAATCTTTTGTCTGAGGAAAGGCCCAAGAACTTCAGCATTGGGCAGGACATCCAGCCCAAAAGAGATCTAACACGCTTCATCAAATGGCCCCAATACATCAGGCTGCAGCGGCAAAGAGCCATCCTCTATAAAGCGGCTCAAAGTACCTCCTGCCATTAACCAGTTCACTCAGGCCCCGGACAGGCAAACAGCTACTCAGCTGCTTAAGTTTGCCCACAAGTACAGGCCAGAGACAAAGCAGGAGAAGAAGCAAAGGCTTCTGGCCTGTGCTGAGAAGAAAGCTGCTGGCAAAGGAGACTTCCCAACTAAGAGACCACCTGTCCTCCGAGCAGGAGTCAATGCAGTCACCACCTTGGTGGAGAACAAGAAGGCTCAGCTGGTGGTGATTGTCCATGATGTAACCCCATTGAGCTGGTGGTTTTCCTGTCTGCCCTGTGTTGAAAGATGGGGTACCCTACTGCATCATCAAAGGAAAGGCCAGGCTGGGGCGCCTGGTCCACAGGAAGACATGCACCACTGTTGCCTTCACACAGGTTAACTCAGAAGACAAGGGTGCTCTGGCTAAGCTGGTGGAAGCTATTAGGACCAATTATAATGACAGACAAGACGAGATCCACGATCACTGGGGAGGCAACGTCCTGGATCCTAAGGCTGTGGCTCAAATTGCCAACCTGGAAAAAGCAAAGGCTAAAGAACTCACCACTAAACTGGGTTAAATGTACACAACGTCTTCTGTACATAAATATAATTACAAAATTAAAAAAAAAAGAATACTACACCACACTCTAGTATACTTGAGTCTAAGACAACACAGTCTGACTATAAAATACATGATCCCAAGGACTGAGCTAAGAGATTGATCTTGTCTGATGGGTAAATGAGAAACACTAACAGTCTCAGAGTTTTGGCAGGTATATGTCTATAACTAAAACAAGTAGTCCTTACAACCACTTTATAATTTACTTGTAATCCAAAATAAATAACTGGGAAGTCCATAAGTATCTGAAGGTTCGGGGAGAAATTACATGCAGATTTTTTATAGCGTGGAGAAGGTTCTGCCGATGGAGAAGAAAATGCAACTTGAACAGAAAACAAGCACACACAAGAACAAAAACACATATGTAAAAAATGAAGTTTTGCATAGATAGAGGTTTAAAGTTAACTAGGGAAAAAAGATTCTTTTTGTAAAATATTCTGTAGAGAAAGGAAGGGTGATAATCAAAATTATAGCATTCTCAGTGAGAGTGAAATGGCTTCACAGGTAAAAGTGTTTGGCAGACAAATCTGAGAACCTGAGTTCAATCCCCAGAACTCATGATGGAAGGAGAGAACTGAATCCTCAAAGTTTAAAAGTTGTCCTCTGACCTATACATACACACCACAGTGCACTTGTATGTGTGCATGAACACACACACACACTAATTTTTTTAAAAAATGACTTAGACTAAGGACTAGGTAGATGATTTGGTTAGTTAAAGGATTGCCACAATGTGAGTACCTGAGTTCTGGTCCCCATGGTCCCCCCTCAGACCAGGCATGGTTTCACTGGTCTGTAATCTACGTGGCAAGATGCAGAAGAAGACTGGAAACTCCGCAGATGCTCACAGACCAATGAGGCTAATGTACCCACTAGGAAAAAACCAAGAGACTGCCTCAAATAAGGTAGAAAGCCAGACTCAGCACTCAAGTCGTCCTCTGACCTCCATACACACCCTGTGACATGTGCACACCTATATATACACATGAGCATATAACACATAAAAAAAATTCATCTAGTTCTTTACCAGTTACAATCAGAAAAGCAAGAGTTTGACAATAGAAAATTATGCTGCTGCAGCAGTGATCCAGGGGTCAGGATATGTGTGTGTGTGTGTGTGTGTGTGTGTGTGTGTGTGTGTGTTCCAGAGATTGAATTAGGTTGTCAGGCTTGAGTAGCAAATGTTTTTATCTACTAGGCCCTCTTACTGACCCTACATTTTTAAATGTCTTTTATGACAAAAAAAAAAAAAATCAGGGGTTGGAGAGCTGGTTCAGCTGTTAAGAGTGCTTGCCACACTCTGGGGCCTTCAGTTGGTCTCCAGGACTCATACCAGGTCCACGGTATCTGATGCCCTCTTCTGACCTCCATGGATACCTTCACACATATCACACACACACACACACACACACACACACACAGGAGAGAGAGGGTGAGGGAGAGAGACAGAGACAGACAGAGATGCAAGAGAGAGAGAGACAGACAGAAAGGTTCACTTTTTCAAAACTCCTGTCTAATTTGCAAGATTCTAAAAAGACATAAGTTGCCCTCTCTAACCCTTCATTGAAACCAGTTACTATCCAAACCATTCTTTTATACTTTTGATCAATATTATCTTTACCTGGATTCTGAGCGGTCGAGGGAGAAGTATCATTCATGACCTTAAGGAATTCTGTAAAATCCAGGATTCCATTAACTATAAAAATGATTCAGAATCAAAAAAGACAGAGAGCATCAGTAAACTCATTGAGCTTAAAATGTACACAGAAAATGTGAGTGTAATTAACTGATATCAGAATCTCATTGTCTGCAAGAGGCATCATTCATTTACATTCTATAGAGAATATATTTTTTTAAAAAGAGAGAGAACTTACCAGGAAAGAATCTGAATACCGTACTAAATAATAAACAGTATTTTTGCAATAATAGAATGCCAAAGATCAGGGATTATCAGTACGTTCCTGCTTTTATTCATGGTTCCATCACATTTATCTTTGTAATTATGCACCTGTTGGGGGTGGGGAGGGTATCTGCATGTGAGTGTAAGTTTGGGCAGAGGTCAGAAGAGGGCATCAGATCTCCAGGAGCAGAAGTTACTGATGGTTATGAACCACCCAGCATGGATCCTGGGAACCAAACTCTGGCCTTTACAAAACAGGAAATATTCTTAATTGGTCAGACATCTCTCTAGCCCAAGATGACACATAACAAAAAAGCAGGCCAACTTCTGAATTACATATTCAGAAATCAAAATGAAACCAAAGGGTTCATGGGTATTTGTATTTTTCTTTGACATTTTTTACCCTTTGGACTTTCAAGACAGGGTTCTCAGGTAGCCCAGGCTGGCCTAGACATATTATGTAGCCAATGATAACTACTTCTGTTTTGACCTTCCAAGCACTGGAATAAAAGTTGTTTCCCACCACACCTGGCTTCTCTCTCCCTCTCTCCCTCTCTCCCTCTCTCCCTCTCTCCCTCTCTCTCCCTCTCTCTCCCTCTCTCTTCTCTCTTCTCTCTCTCTCTCTCTCTCTCTCTCTCTCTCTCTCTCTCTCTCTCTCTCTCCCTCTCCCTCTCTCATCATTCAATGTAAGCTAGGCTAATGCAAATGACAAACATTTAATAACCAATGAGATATAGTGTTTTTTTCTTGACTCCTACAAACTGTGAACTATATAATCAGACATAAAATGTTGACATCAAGATGTGTACTCTACCTGACTATAAAACATTTGTAATGTTTTTCCAGTGCTTCTTTCAAATAAATCAAACTTTTAAAGAGTAATTTGGCATAAACTATCTTCCCGCAGTCAGTTTTGAAAATTAGGAGGAAATCAAATGTAAAAGATACATGCATCAAGATATGTATCATGGCAGACTTGGAAAAGAGTCCCACATTCATCTGTGAGATAGTGGACATGAAGCTGTCTTCTTTCTGGAATAAGCAGGCCAACTCAACAGCAGTGGAACTAGGAGATGTCACCGCCAGACCGAGGCCTTCCCCAGACTTCTACTGGCTTATTCCATGTCAAAGTGCTTATTCCAGAAAGATTCAGGCAACAGAAAAACAAAATATGATGTAGTTACACAGCATAATAACATATAAATGATTAAGGGAACAAGAGGTAGCATACAAAAATACAAAAGGAATCTTTTTATATAATATTGATATAAAAGCCTAAAGATTATATACATCATGATAAACTTTGTAAAAAAGTTTTTTAAATAGATATTTAAATATTCTAAAAAACATGTCCACAACAATGAAAGTATACAAAGAGGAATAAAAAACACACAACTCAGGACAATACTTTCCTCAAACTGGAGAAAGAAAAATGAGCTGTTTCATGGACTTTATGATTAGATGCAAATTACTGTGAAGATCTTAGGTTTCATCTGAAGAGACTGGGTCAGATATTTATTACATCATTAATGTGGCATTATTATTAAAATAACTAAATGAAAGTAGTTCACTCATAGTTCAATGATGAAACCATATCAAAATCCAGTGCAGTAATCAATCCAACTACGTTCACCTGAGGTATAGCTTTTTCTTGTTCTCCCCCTTCCCATCTCCCTCTTGCTCCAGGCCCTGGTAGCTCTGGCTCAAAGTACACTGTCACTGTCTTCAGACACCCATATGAGGACATCAGATCTCATTACAGATGGTTGTGAGCCACCATGTGGTTGCTGGGATTTGAACTCATGACCTCCTGAAGAGCAGTCGGTGTTCTTAACCACTGAGCTATCTCACCAGCCCCAGGTATAGCTTTTTAAATATTGTAAATCATGTCTTTAGAACATTATAAAAGCATCATGTTGTAAGTATTTACCATTTAGCTTTCCTATCATCAATAATTAGTCAGATAAACATAGCTTACATTCATACATGCAGAATGACACAACTTACCATCAACATTAACGGCCTTCAGCGCCTGACGCATTTCTGAATCACTCGTAGAAATCTTCAAGGTGTGAAGGACCACTGGCAAATCATTCACATAAATCTTACCATTGCGAACTTTACTGAAAATTAAACAGCCCCTGGAAAGTGCTGCATGCACAGACAAAACACTTGATTAACTAAAGTGAGCAGCCATCCTGATTGTCCCACACTCCCTCAGGAGAAAACAATCATAAAACAAGAAAGAGGCGTGTGTATTGTCTGACCTGGCTTGCCCTTTCAAATCAAACTTGTGACTTAGCTATGTCCAGAACGGTGAACCCTTTTCTCTCTGCTCCTGTGGCACCCAGGACACAGTGTAACCAAAACGGTTTATTTTCCTATTGTTCCTAGAAGGCAAGGTTTTTCCTTTTTCCTCTTTCCAGTACTACTTTATAGAGTCTCTTCACCCCCAACCCCCCAAAAAAAATCTGTTGAATTGAATTTTGTTTAGTTCTGTGAATACAATGTTTAAGAAAAAGATCTAATAGCCAGGAATGTTGAGGTAGGATGATCCAAGTTCAGGGCCTGACAGGGTAACATAGTGAGTTTCAGGTCAACCTGGGAGGGAAGGAGGGAAGGAAGGCTGAAAGGGAGGGAGGGAGGGAGGGAGGAAGGAAGGAGAGAAGAAGGGAAAATGGGCAAAGAAAAAAGGAGAAAATAATAGAAATGGGGTGGAAGAAAGGAAAATAATAACAATAAAAGGGTTTTGGAGGACCAGAGGTAGAAGACAGTTCAGTAAAATGGGAAGCAAAAATTATGGGTTACTAATGAAAACAGAAACTATTTTAAGAAGCTTCTCTGGGCTGGAGAGTTGGCTCAGTGATTAAAAACACTGGCTGTCCTTCCAGACTAGGTTTCCACTCCTTGGACCCACGCGGCAGCTCACAGCTGTCTGTGAGTCCAGTTCTAGGGCATCTGGTGCCTCTTCTGACCTCCATGAACAGAAACATGGTGCACAGACATACACGCAGGCAAACCAACCATACACACTAAAAAAGGAGAAGGAGGAGGAAGGAGGAGGAGGAGGAGAAGGAGGAGGAGGAAGAGGAGGAGGAGGAATGGGGAGGGAGAGAAAGAATAAAAACTTCAAATACAGATCATAACGAGACTTAATGGTGGCTTTTAATCTCAGCACTTGAGAGGCAGAGGCATGAGGATCTCCATGAGTTCCAGGTCAACCTGTTCTACATAGTGGGCTAGAATTACATTGTGTGACCAAGTCTCAAACAAAACATATACATCTAACATATATAAATATATATTTGTTGTTTATATTATATGCATTTATATCATATACACTTATGTTATATATTATCTATATGAATATATTGTATATTTATATATATATCATAAATTTTATTTTTATATATATATATATATATATATATATATATCCCTGCAGAAGCAGAAATAAATAAGTATAAATGAAACGTAAAGGGATGAGTCTATTGAAAGGGAATCATTTCCAAAGGGGAGACTGTGAAAGGTGTTTATAAGTCTGTGAAAAGGAAAAACAAGAATTTTAGGAAGTTTTCCCAGTAGTTTTTATTACCTGTCTATAAAGAAACAAACCTGTATGGTTTAGCAATCCTACTTCTGAGCTTTTATTTTTAGAAAAATGAAATCAGCTAAACTGGGAATGACGGCAGCATACCTACAATCCCAGCACTTGGAAGGCAGAGCAGGATAGTCAGAGGTAAAACTCATTCTCTGCCTCATTGTGAGGAAATAGTTAAAGTTTGGAATAGACCCCAAGAAAATTAGCACAAGACAATCTGGGCAAAAATTAAAAGGGATGCCAACCATGCAAGAAGAGTGGCAAGTCTGAGTCCATCGTGACCTACATAGGCTCAGGAAGGAAGAAAGGGATGGAGGGAGTGAGGAAGGGAGGGAGGGAAAAGAGGGAGGGAAAGGAGGGAGGGGGGAAAAGGAGGGAGGGAAGGGAGGGAGGGAAAAGGAGGGAGGAGGGAGGGAAAGGAGGGAGGGAGAGGGAGGGAGGGAGGGAAAGAATATAAATTCTAGAATTTCTTATTACCATTTAATTCTGGGTGTTTTAAGAATTCTTCAGGTATTTGTTCATATAATGTCAGGGAGAGGTTAGAAGGCATCTCTTTTCTCCTGTCAGAGAAAGGGTCACATTAGAAAGCAGCAAAAGACATTCATTTAAAAAAACAAAACTAAACAAAGCCTATAGGTATCCTGAGATCATAAGAAATTTTATTTGCCTGTTTTTATTGTGGTGTTTTGTTGGAACACGGTCTCACTAAGTTGCCCAGGCTTTGTTAAACTCACCACGTAGTCAGACTAGCCTTGAACTCTTGATGAGCCTCCTGCCTTAACCTCACAAGTGCTGGGACCACAGGCATGTGCTCTAAATCTCAACCAACAGAACCTTTGTTAAAGAACTTCCACAGGGTAATACTTTTACCAGAGTTGATACTTTCACCCCAAAAATCCCTATCTTGCTTCTTCATGACAATGATCCTACATGGAGCAGAATCTACCCTTGTCAGTATGCTGACTCGTTAGCCTCTGGCTCTGGTCCAATTTATCCTGCTCTACATACAAGCCATAGTTATTCTTTAAAGAAAGGTTTATAAGACAAATCATTGCCTACAAATATAAAGTTCGGGAAAAAGGGTTTCATCTGGTAATACTATAAAATGTACATAACTGAAATAATATTACTGTTGGAAGACATATAAAGAGCCAACACAATACTAGATTCTTGTACAAAAATGGACAGGGAGCGGCTGAACAGATGACTAGCTGGTTAAGAGCACTTGCTGCTCTTCCAGAGGACCCAAATTTGGTTTCCAGCACCCATGTCTGGTGGCTCACAACCACCTTTAACTCCCTTTTCTGGCCTCTAAAGACACTCACACATATATGCACGTACACAAAGAGAGAGAATTTTTTAAAGTTTTTTAATAGATGTGGAACCAGTGCACACTCTTAATCCCAGCACTTAGAAGGCAGAGACAGGTGGAGCTCTGAGTCTGAGGCCAGTCTGATCTACAAAGGCCAGCAAGGGCTACATCATAAGACCCTCCCTTTTAAAAAGTTGGAAGTGAGGCCCAAGATGCAGTGTTAATTTCACAGGAACTGAAGTAGGACAGGTGGTCAAACAGGACACCGTCTAAGTCCTCCACAGACAGTGCTTCTGCCTCACCCAAGCCTTCCTACGGTCAGAGCCTTCTGATTTAAACAAATCATTGGCACTCTGTATGTGGAAGAGATTCATAATCACAAGGGGAAAACTCCCAAGTTCACGTCCCACACTCAGAGCAGAATATTTGAATACCTAAGAGTTGAAGCTGGGCGTTGAATCAGTGAAGGCTTCTGACTTGGCAACTTGACAGGGCTTTCTTTCTTGGTTATTTTCTCCTTTGACACCTTCAAAGAGGGAGTGGCAATCTAGAGCCAAGAGCAAGTGCATTGATTAGTGATCGAGTTCACCCTGGTAACACAGTGTCCTTGGGCAGAAAGATAAGCCTGCAGAAAGATACGCAGCATCTCACTTAGCCATGTTTCTGGTATAAAAATGCTTTTTGTAATTACATTTCATATGCACTAAAAATTTTCCAAGATTACATAGTCTTTGGAAATGCCATTTTTCTTAAGTTCAAAACTAAATACCTTCTAATTAACATTCTTTTTATTAACAGTAAAAGATTTTATAGAACAGGAGAAACCTGAGGCAAAATAAGAATCTGACTCAGCTACCAGACTAGGCTCCTATACAGGCTTTAACTATATAATCAAAATACTCTGTGGGAAACCAATGGTTATTCAAATGATACAAGTAATTTAATTTAGGTTATCCTTACGATTGAGTAAATTAACCACTTAACAGAGCATGTATAAAGAAGATTGAAAAACCACAAGTGACAAGGGAGATAGAAAAATGAGAACACATGTGTGTTTCCAGTTTTCCATGAAGCTTGGTGCTTGGAGCTTTAACAACTGTGGAGAAAAAGCAAGCACCAGGAGACTGGTGGGGGTTGGCACTGAGGTCCCATGTAGAGCTAATGTCCTCAAAAGTAATGTTCTCTATAAGATCCAGCTGGGAAAAACAACAATAACAACATTTAACCCCAATGGAGGAGTTCACAGAATAAAAACTTTCTCTGTCTCAACTCCAAGATAGAAGAGAAAGAAAGAAAAACCCCTCCTCCTTCTAACTGGCTATAAACTCATCTCAAGGCATGTGTGAATATTCAATACAAATGTGTAACCCAAAAAAACTGGAAGTTTTTAACTAAAGTGCTCCAAATTTGTGAAATGCAAGGTAGAAATAGGTGTGAATCTCTCATTCTCATATAAATATATATATGTATATATATATACATATATATGAATATACTCATATATTCACATATTCATATATATACATATATGTGTATATATACACATATATATTATCTTTTTTAGGCAAACAAGAGGTTGGTATGTGCCTGTAGTCATAGCCCTGGGGAAACAGATGTAAGAGGATCACCAACAGTTCAAGGTCTTTCTTGTCTATATAAAAGGTTCCAGAGTAGTCAGGGCTACAAGATGAGACTCTACCTATCTCTATCTATCTATCTATCTATCTATCTATCTATCTATCCATCTATCTATCATTCATATATATATATATATGTATATATATTAGAGAAGAAAATCATCACAAGGTTCTCAACAAATGTAGATCAATTACATATGAAAGAAAGAACATAGGCACACATGAGCAAGAATAACAAAGTAACAAGATTTGGGTGTCACAAAGATTTCACATACTGGATTCATTAGACGCCTTCTTGAGATAACTACAGAACATGAGGAGAGCATGACATATGATAAACTTTAAGGAACCACCAAGCAAAACTTTTGGAAATAAAATAATTGTTGGAATTTAAATCTCAATGGACAGGGTTAAACCTGTACATTAAATTTGGGTAGAGAAAAAAAATAACTACAAAATAGATAGGGAACAAAACACTAAAAACAAACCAGAGAACTAAAAACACATGGGAAGAAACATGAAGCAATGTAACTCTGGGTAGTACCCCCCAAAGGTCCACACAGTGGAGACGTTTTTGCCCTGGGAGGGGCTATTGGGAACCGATGGAAGCTTTGAGAGGTGATGATGTATTGGGAGCCCCTAGGATAGTTGAGAGCTGCTGGTAATGGACTGCAGGACCCTGGTATCTTCCTGACTTACTGTGTATGAACAGGAGCTCAGAAAGCGAGCGCTTTGTTTAGCCTTTGCTCCTCACCAAGAGTGGGGGAGAGGTGGGGCAGTTTGCTTTTGGACTAGAACTTCCAGAGACACAACCAAAAAAAAAACCAACTGTTATTGTTCTAAGCTAATTGCCTCAGATAATATATATACAGATAGGTAGATACATAGATAGATAGTTAGATAGATAGACTTTATACATATACCATATATATTTATGCTCTTTAACATATATATACATACATATGTTAAGAGCATAAAGAATGGAGTGGTGGTCCAGTGGCAGAGGAACAAAAAGGATGACAAAGGATTGGAGGAGAGGAAGCATCCTAAAAGATGAGTTAGGAGTGGGTTTGTCTGGTGTGCACAAGGCTCCAAAGATGGAAAAAAAAAGAAGAAGGACAACAGATTGAGCTCTTCCAGAATTGAAGAAAGGTGTTCATGCTCAAATTTAAAAAGTACAATAAATAACAAGACAGACAAATAAAAAGAAATATACACCTAAGTATATAACAGAGACTATAATAAGTGTAACGTTGGTTCCACTTCACAACCTAATATCTGGAACCTGCAGATGTGACCATGTTTAAACAGATGTGCTTTTACACACAAGGACAAGAGAGACTATGAGATACAGAAACAGGGAAGAAGACCATTGAAGACCCATGTGCAGACTAGGGCAAATGTTGGAGACGTACGCCAACCAAGGAACACCTAAGGTCAGAATTAAATTGCAAACAAATAGTAACATACAACACAGTGAAAAATAAAAAGAAAGAAGTTTAAACTAATTTAATAGGGAAAAGTAAAATCTCCTAGTCTTCTGAGAAGATCAAATGGCTTATTTTTAGAAAGAGGGAGGAAAGAAATACAGTTAGATATGGTGGTACACACCTGCAGTCCCAGTTGTTTAAGAGATGAAGGCAGTAAAATCACTTGAGCGCAAGAGTTTGAGGCTAGTGTGGACAACACAGTGAGAACCCGTTCGAAGCAAATAAACAAATCAAACCAAAACAACAACAACAAAAAATCAGAAATAAGATATCTTAGCTTCTTTTATACTGCTATGAAGAAATACTCTGAAAAAGCAACCTAAGGGAGAAAGGCTTTGTTTGGGTCATAGTTCCAAAGTGTAGTCCATCACAGAAGGGAAGTCACAGAAGCAGCAAGAACTTGAGGAAGCTGCTCACATCCACAATCAGGAACAGAGAATAATGAACGCATCCACATGTGCTCAGGTCAACTTCACTCCCACAGCCCAGGATCTCCTGCCTAAGGAATGGTAGCACCCACAGTGGACAATTCTTCCCACCTCAATGTAAACAAAGTAATTTCCCCCATAGATATGCCCAGTGTACAGTTGGCACTAACCATACAGGCATAAGAAAAGAAAAGGAAGCCAAGCAGTCGTGGCCCATGCCTTAGCACTCAGGAAGCAGAGGCACTCGAATCTCTGAGTTGGAGGCCAGCCTGATCTACAGAGTAAGTTCCAGGTTAGCCAGAGCTACACAGAGAAATCCTGTCTTGAAAAAGACAAGCAAGAGGGGACAAAAGAAGGAAAGGAGAAAGAAAAAAACAATATTTAAAATAGTAACATTTCAAAAAAAACTAAATAGTAAAATTTCAACACGAACTAAAACATCAAGAATATTTGGGAGCAAGGATAAAGGACATTTGCCAAGTTTTAACTTACCTCAGCTCTTTTACTCTGAAGCTGTACTTGTACACTTTTCTTTCTCCTGATTTTTTTTGATCCTGAAAACTCAGTAGATTTTTCTTCTCTATACACAAATAATGATGTATCATATCTAAATGGCACAGAAATTAAAATAACTGATGAGCTATTTTTCTGGTTTTATGTTCCTTTCCATCTTTAATTGTGGAAACTTCCAAATAATATGCTAATCTTCCCATGTACCATCACTCTGCCTAAATAATAGCCTAATTATACATTTTATCCCTGCTTCCATCTTTTATAAATTTGAAATCCCAATATTTATTCATCTGCATATAGTTCATCAGTAATACTTAATCTGTAACAATTTTGATCAACGTATCTATAAGGTATTCTTTCTTTTAAAAAAAAAAACTTTAAAGCATCATTATGACACAGCTGTTAAAACCGTGTTCCTAAGAGAATGGCCACAATACACACAGCCCTATTGTGACGCAGATGTGCTGCACATCTGGCTGTTTTAAACTTGAAAAGGGATAATTTCATAATGTAAATTCAAAGGTTTTTAACTTACATTTTTCTATATTCTGGGATTAAACCCTTACTTTCAGATGAAATTTTCTTCCCTGTTGTTTTAGAAATTTTGCAGTATTTCTTAGTTTCAATATTTCTTGCTGTCAACTTGGTTGTGAAATTATCAGAGCCATGAATTGATATATCAATGCTTTCTTCTGTCTGAGAACAGCCAATAATCACAGTCATGCGTATTCCTTTCCACATACATATTAGATATAACATTCAACTAAAGACAGTTTGGTTTTAAAAGGATCTTATTCATTTGAATATTACTATTCTAAAAGAATATATATCCCTTAATTTAATATGTAGCTATAAAATGCACAGAATTCATAAATATACATAGGTGCAAAATTTTATCACATTTTTCAAAACAATCATTTTATCACAAAAAAATTAACTATTTTCAGGTACAAACCTAAGGCATGGTCCATGCAAGAAAAAAGAACTACCTTCCATTAACATTAAGAAGCATCTACTCTGTGAAAAACACCATCAAGAGGCTGAAAGGGTAAACCAGACACTGGGAGAAAGTATCTGCAAAGGACACATCTAATAAAGGATTTGTATATGCATGTTGCATGTGTATGTGCACACACATGCACTCATCCTTGTCACACGTGTGGAAGCCAATTTAGAAATGGCTAAGATCTCCGAACAAAGTTTACAACCTGAGATGTACAGACATAAATCTAATAAGCATATGAGAAGATATTAAATACCACGTTTTAGGAAATAGCAAGTTAAACAAGATACCTCCACACATCTGTTAGAATGGTAACAATGAAAACTATAAAACAATAGAAGAGACCCAAGAATGGGCTGGAGAAAATAGCTCAGTAGTTTAGAGCGCTTGTTGCTCTTGCAAAGAAGTGCCAGCACCCATATGGTGACTCACAACCATCCATAACCCTAGCTCTGGGAGACCCAGTGCCCTCTTCTGGCTTCTGCATGCACACGGCATGCACACGGCACACATACAAATGTGCAAGCAAAACATTCATACACATAAATAAATGTGAAACACATGAGCATAAAGACAGAAGAAAATAGATCAACATAACTATCCTCATAAATTTGAAGAATAAATATTGGGTGTTCTCACAAAGCAATCTACAGTTAATGAAATTACCAAAGCTGAGAGGCCACTTTACACAGAAATGGAAACACTTCTAAAATGTGTATGGAAGCGTCATGGGTTCTAAGTGTCCAGAATACCATGAAGCTAGGGGGGAGATGTGTTGGCGAGCCCAAGGAGAACAGGAGGAAGGCAGTTGGGATATAATATGACCAAGATACAGTGCATACGTGGATGAAGTTTTCAAAGAATAGAAAATAAACAAAACAATACAAAAGAAAGAGGCTGGCAGAAGTCCAAGTGATTCTGGATTCTGTCGAGTTGCACTCACATATAAGTAAACATACACATACAAAGTGAACATTTTAAAGATGCTAGCAGCTCGCTACACTTGTGTGTATATGGGAAGCACAAACTGAACTCAGTGGGTTATGTTTTAAAAAAAACCATGACATTAGAAAGGAGATAGTGTTGAAAGAGTCTGGGGGAGTGGGAACGAGGGAGTGCTGGCTATAACTAAGATGTAGTGTAATGAAATCTTCAAATAACAACAAGACTGGCAGGAAGAAAGAAGGCTGGAGAAAGAGAGGAAAAGGACCAAAGTTACAAAGCTTCAATTCAACTGAAGGAATGTTTTAATAATCTAATGTACTAACTGCAGGGTGACTATAGTTTTAATAATATAAAATACCAGTAATTATCATTGCTGCTGGTTGCCCCAGAACTAGCTGGCAACACTATTGCTAAAGATACAACATGCCTTGATCTCAAGACATAGGAAAACCAAGCTGAAACTCAGCTGGATGCTCCCTCCTTGCTGGCCAATCCCAACAGTGCTAGAGGCTGCTATCCAGGCTATCAAGAAACAATTGTCAACAATTGCCTTACTTGGCTGTGACTTCTGCATGCAACAACACTGACTGGCCAGGAAAGATGAGCTCATGGGTAAAATAATGGCTAACCAACTGCTTTCTGATCGGCACATGTGTAATGGTAAACCTGGTTAGAAGCTAGGAAGGCCATAAGCCCTAGTGCGGAAGCTGCTGCTGCTGTTTTGCTAAAACAGACATGAAATGCGTGTCAAGTCACTTTCTAAATAACTGTTCATGCCTACAGGAAAGTGCTATTTCTGTTTACGGTGGTCAGTGGTGACTATACAGACTCGTAACTGGTCGAAATACAGAGAATAAATGACTATTGAATGCTGCGGTGTTTTCAATGAGAACAGTCTTCATAATGCTTATATTTGTACACTTAGTCCTCACTGGATGAACTGTTTGGGGAGGATCAGGAGGTGTGGCCTTGTTGGAGGAGGTGTGTCACTAGGGTGGGCTTTGAGTTTTTAAACCTAACACCTGACCCAGGTCTAGGTCTAGGCTCAGTCCCTCCCCCGACCCCTCTCTCTCCATGCTGCTTGTACATCAGCATATAATGCTCTGTTCTTTTGTAAGTTGCCTTGGTCATGGCATCTCTTGGCAGCAATAAACCAGTGACTAAGATAAATGTCCAATCATAAATGGCTCAGGAAACCTCACAGAAGAATGAGTAGAAAGAACTCCGATATCTTGGTGTGACATGACTGCGCTATTCTTGAACTCACAGCAGCTGTGGTTATCTGCACACTATCTCTACAAGGCTGAACCTCTACACATCCTGTCAGAGAACAGTGAGGGGCTGATGGAGCCTCACCCCTCTCTGAAGTCCTATCTAATGGTGGGAATGCAAAATGGTATAGCCACTTTGACAATGTGTTTAAATTGCTTGATGACCTGAAAATTATCATACCAAAAATAAAACAGAAAATATATATTATATTTATATATTTTAATATGTGTATATAGAATTCCACAATATGCTTTAGAGGCTCTTTTGGTATAGTAGTACCTTATTGCTGAATAATATTCCAACATATGCCTGCTAAAAGAGTTCAAAAGTCACCAATTACTAAGCAGGTTTATCAGAACTTTATACTCTCTAAACGTTTAACAGTCATGAATAATAAACAATTATAAAAATAATTTTAAAAGGAGAAGAAATCTTTAAAAGTAAAAAAAAAAAAAAAAAACTGCCTTGAATAACTTACCTTGCAAACTAAATGTGTTTTCTCCATTTTTCTGTTTGGAAGTAAATCCTGTCCTTCAGGACCCGAAGGTCTTGACGAATAAATAGGAGTGAGTAATAATATAAAAGTGTTTCCTGACAGACTAAAAACAGGAAAGAAAAAGGAAGAAAATATCACAAACTACAAACAGAAAAAATAGAAAGATCACAAACTATAAACAGAAAAAATAGGAAGAAAAGATCACACTCCTGTTATAGAGACAAAGAGGTTATGTTTGTCTACTTGAAGTTGCCTCTTCAAAGTAATGCTCAGAGTACAATACACAATAAATAGCAACAATGTAGACTGGTGGGCAAAAGCTAGAGGAAACAGCTAGTAGGTGATAAATCAGAGGTCACCCTGCTTCCTGAGTTTACCTTTTTAGTATACAGAGAAGTAGAGTGTATCTCAAATGACATGAAAATAAGAGAAGCCATGTTAGTTGTTGTTGTTGTTGTTACTATTGTTATTATTATTATTATTTAAACAAACCCTAAGACAGAAGTGCAGAAACAACAACCACCACATTACTGAGTAATTAATATGTGCTAGGCATTACAATAAACACATTGACATGAATTATTTCATATATTACACATAATTATCCTTTAAGGAATTGTCATTATCACTATTTTACAGAAACACCTAACCAGCAAACAGGGGTTAGAATATGAATTCTGGAAATCTGGCTACAAAACCTTGGCCCTGTAACACACAATATTGCCTCAAAACATTGATACTGCATGAAGCTGGAAATATGACTTAGTGATTCAGAGCACGTATGCCCGTAGGACCCAAGTTGGGTTCCCAGCACCCGTGTCAGACACCTCACAACTCTTCTGCCCTCTTCTGGCTGCCTTAGGTACTGCACTTACATACACAAACCCACATAGAGACACACATAATTTTTAAACCTGAAAATTTGGTGGAGGGAATCAATGTTATTGCAAACAAAAGATATTTTATCCTGCCTTCACACCAAAGACTTTCACATTATGCAAATGTAATGATCAATATTTTTAAAAACTCACAATACTTTTTACTGCTATACAAGCCATATTTGATGAGCTACTCACTGCTAGTTGTATTTCAGTACTTGTTGCAACTATCAGAGAAATTTTTTCTGTTGTGAAGTGTTAATATTCTAATGGACAAACTGTACCATAATTGTAGATACATTATAGCTAATGCCACTACTGGATGTTCAAACATTAACCTCCATTTATCATATTTGCTCAGCAACAGATCCTCCACCTCACGCAAGAACTTACGCTGTGGAGAATTCCCACCAGCTCTGCGCTTTTGAGAGGTAAAAGCTTGAGAGGAAAGCAGATGTAGAAACACAGAAACCATCCTCAGTACAAATGATCGGACAGCCATAGAGCTGAAGGCACCAACTACTAAGTCTCCACGTAGTTAAGACAAACCCACTGACTGACCACTTAGAGACCTCTCCACCTTTCTGCATCGTTCCTCCATCCAGCTACTCAGACTGAGGTTCTCCTTCAATATTGCATTTCTTCTCAGCCTCTGAGACGGCTTAAACCTTTTCCTCAGCCAGTCTCGCCTCTCCAGCTCTGTCACCTGAGGGTCCTACTAGTGCTCTCTAAACTCTAGTCTCTGAGTCGTCCCACCGTTGCCCTCGTGTCCCTGAGGTTCTGCATGCAGTGCTTGCTGTCCCTGTTGGAAGCCTGGAGTCCTCCATCCCGCCTTCAAGGCTTCTCACAGGTTGCTCTAGGTGCGAGCTCCCTGCCCGCGAGGCCCCGCCCCCGAGATCACCTGATCAGCCCGAAGCTCCGCCCACGGAACTGCCTGAGGGGTCTGGCGCAGAGTCCTAGCCACCGGGGTGTCCTGCCGGGCTCCCTGGGAAGCGGCTGAGCTGGTGAGCACCTGCTGCCTGGGCGCCTCCTGGAAAACGCTGAGGTGGCGCGCGCATCCCCACACCTCACAAGGGCCTGTGACCTCATCCGATCCAACCGAGGCCGGTTGTGGACATCGTTGGAAGACTGTCCTCAGTCTTGGGTCCCAGCTGCCTCCTGTTCGACTTTCCGTCCTTCTCTGGTACTTAGACCCGCTGTGGCCTGTCCCCAACTTGAGGTTTGTCTCCCATCATTCCTCTGACTACCTTCACCATCCCTTCTAGCACCTTCCAGGCCTCCTAGGCTCTAAAGGACAGCAACTCAAGGTCATCTGTCCCACCGAGTTGTTTATATTAATTAGGTCTGGCTGCTTTCTTTGTGGGGAAGAACTTAGGGTGTGGCGATCAGGGAGTCCCACAGATGAAGTGATGTTGGCAATGAATAAGTCCCGTTCTGTGAATACAAATGTTTTTTAGGACTACTGATTTTTTTTAATTCTGTGAAGTAAGTAATGTTTTGAAAATATTTTTCTCCAGAAGTCTATGACATAAAGTGCTTTAAAAAAACAAAACAGTACCAAAAAAAAACAAAAAAAAAACAAAACAAAGCCCTTTATCACATGTTTTGTTTTATATGGGGAATGTATACTCATGCCACGGTATACGTGTGGAGATTAGAAAAGGTTCTAAGGAGTTGGATCTTGGTACACAGTTGTGGAGATCAGAAAAGGATTTAAGGAGTTAGTTCTTTCCTCCATGTGGGCTCCAGGCATTGAGTTCATGTCATTGGGTTTGACAGCAAGCACCTTTCCTCTCTGAGTTATCTTGCTGGCCTTCAAGTATATTATTTTCATAAACAGATCAGAGAATTTTCTTATACCATTAACCCAACCAGAATTCTCCCTTATTTACATTGGAGTGAACAGCACAGGCCTTAGATAAATGAATACAATCTAAATTCTGCCCTTACTGTGTACAATTGGCAATTTTCTTACACTCTTTGAATCTCAGTTTTTTCATTCTTCCAAAGTTATAAAAATTTAAAAATATGCCTGTGGACTGGCCCAGACCCCTCAGAGCTCCCAGAGTCTAGGCCAAAAAAACAAGCAGTATACATGGGCTGGTTCGTGGCCCTGGGCACATGTGTAGCAGAGGACTGCCTTGTATAGCCTCAGTGGGAAAGGATGCACTTAATCCTGTGGAAACTTGATGTCCCAGGGAAGAGGGATGATTGTAGGAGGTAAGTGGGTGGGGGAGCACCCTCTCAGAGGTAGGGGTTTGGGGTGAAGAACTCAGGAAGGGGGACAACTTTTGGAAAGTAAATAAATAAAATAATTTAATAAAAATGCCTGTGGTTCTTTAGCAAATGTTGCTATATTTCATTCATTTAGTGATACCCATTTCTGTCTTCATGCACGAAGTAATTTTATTTCTATTTCATTTGTTTTTACATTAACAACTCATAAATTTACAATTTGTAACTACTATATTATGAGATACAGTGTGTTTTAATAAATGTACTGAGAATAGAATGGTTGAGTCAAATCCTAACCTCACATTTGAAATGTACTCCCCGGGCAATTTTCAGACATAAAATACACTAGTAACTGAATGCTGTGTGGTAGATTTCAAACTGTATCCCTCTTATCTAGCAGAAACTTTGAACCCTTTGAGCAATCCCCTGACCCTATTCTCTCTCATTCTCTGACAACCAGCAAGTTCTTATCTATGTCCAGACATCTCTTCTCATATTCTACACATATGTGAGGTCATGCATAATTTGTCCTGGGCCTGGCTTATTTCTTGTGGCAAAATGTCCATCCATTCCTTTGTGTTGTCACAAACTACAGGATTTTCTTCTTTAAAGCTAAAATAATCTTTAGCTGTGAATGTACACAGTTTCTGTATCCATTCATCTATTGAGAGACACTTATGTGAATGTACACAGTTTCTGTATCCATTCATCTATTGAGAGACACTTCTGTGAATGTACACAGTTTCTGTATCCGTTCATCTATTGAGAGACACTTCTGTGAATGTACACAGTTTCTGTATCCGTTCATCTATTTGAGAGACACTTCTGTGAATGTACATAGTTTCTGTATCCGTTCATCCATTGACAGACACTTCTGTGAATGTACATAG
>NW_021604790.1:4655172-4676032 GCF_004785775.1 Grammomys surdaster | reverse complement strand
TCTGTATCCGTTCATCCATTGACAGACACTTCTGTGAATGTACATAGTTTCTGTATCCGTTCATCCATTGACAGACACTTCTGTGAATGTACACAGTTTCTGTATCCATTCATCTATTGAGAGACACTTATGTGAATGTACACAGTTTCTGTGTCCATTCATCTATTGAGAGACACTTCTGTGAATGTACACAGTTTCTGTGTCCATTCATCCATTGACAGACACTTCTGTGAATGTACATAGTTTCCATATCATTCATCCACTGACAGATGCTTCTGCTGTCATATGTTGGCTATCATGAATAGTGCAACAGTAAACATAGCTGTGTGGCTGTCCTTGGATATATTGACTTCTATTCTCCTGGAGTTGCTAGATCATATAATAATTATTTGTTGTTTGAGAAACCTTTGGGAAAGGGGAGCCAAGCCTTTAATCACAGCACTTGGCAGGCAGAGGCAGGTGGTTCTCTGTATGAGGCCAGCCTGGTCTACATGGTTCTAGGACAGCCAGGGCTACAAAGAGACACCCTGACTCAAAAATCAAAAAGAAAAAAACAAAGAAAGAAAGAAAAGAAGGAAAAAGAACAAAGAACTAACAAAAGAAAGAAGAGAAAGAAACCTCCAATTTTTTTATGACAGCTATAGTAACTTATACTTTATGTTGCTGTGATAAAACATTGACCAGATGAATTCGGGTGATGGGGGAGGTGTATTTGGAGTCATGCTCCATCTCGGATAGAAGTCATGGCAGGAGCTTATCAAGCAGGAACCTAGAGGCAGGAGCTGCAGCTCACCTCCCTGCTTCCCTTTCTTCAGCTACCTTTCTTATATAATCCAAGAACACCTGCTCAGGAGAAGCACCGCCCACAGTGGGCTAGAGCCTCCTCTGTCAATTAAGTAATCAGAAAACGGCCCCACAGATATGCCTACAGGCCAATCTGATGGAGGTGGTTTCTGCCCCCCCCCCCCCGTGGCACTCCCCCTCCCATGAGTTCCCGGTTAGTCCTTGCCTCTTCCCAGGTGTCTCTACTTTGTGCCAAGCTGACAGAACCTACCCAGTACAGTGCCCTTGCCTTTACGTCCTCACCAACACTTACCATTGGCCTTCTTTGTAATAGACGTTCTAACAAATACAGGGTAAGATCTCGCCGCTTTCTATTTTCATTTCCTACATGAGGCATGATGTTAAATATTTTTCAGATATCTGTTGGCCAGTCTTCTTTCCAGAAAATGCTAAAAGCTTTTGCCCATATTTTCCCATGCATGGAAATATTTACTTGTTTGTTTATTTTATCTATTATTTATTGTTTATTTAAATTTGTTCTTTGACAACTCCATAACATGTATACAGTACCTTCTGATTGCTCCACTCTGACACTCCTCTTATCTCCCTTCCACCCCCATTAACACCCCTAGGTCCCTTTCACGTCTTTTTGTTGCATGACCCAGTGAGTTTAACAGTGGCCTGGGACCCACTGGAGGCCAGGTAGGCTCACCAGGACCTTTGCTCTGTTTTCTTTGAATCGTTACTTTTCTTGCTATTGAGTCGTTTGGGCTACTTATATACTTTGGCTGTGAAATCCTCGCCAGAAGTATGCTTTGCAAATATTTCCCCACTTTTGAGGTTGTGTCTGAACTTCTGACTCCTCTGCTGTGCAGAAGCTTTTCAGCTGCTAATATCCTCTGTGTCCATGTCTGCTTTTGTTGCCCCTGCCTCCAAGCTCAAGTGCAAAAATACTTCTAGGCCAATGCTATGGAACTTATTTTCTTCTAGAATTTTTACAGTTTCAGATCTTACATTTAGGTATTTTATCCATTTTGAGGTGCTTTTTAAATGATATGATAAAATATAGATTATATTATAAATTTATATCATATAATGTGTACATAAATGTCTTAAGTTAGGGTTTTACTGCTGTGAACAGACACCATGACCAAGGCAACTCTTATAAGGACAACATTTAGTTGGGGCTGGCTTACAGGTTCTGAGGTTCAGTTCATTATCATCATGGTAGAAACATGGCAGCATCCAGGCAGGCATGGTACAGGGGGAGCTGAGAGTTCCACATCTTCATCTGAAGGCTGCTAGCCAAATCACCCTCCTCTGACTCTTGGGTCCCAAAAGGACTCTTCTAAGTATATATATAGTACAATCCAGACCGGCTTCCAGGCAGCTAGGATGAGGGTCTTAAAGACCACGCCCACAGTAACACACCTACTCCAACAGGGCCACACCTTCCAATAGTGCCACTCCCTGAGCTGAGTATATACAAACCATATATATGTATACATATACGCATGTGTATATGTGTGTATGTGTGTATATATATACATATATATGTGTATGTATACCCAATTCCTTTCTCTAGTGTGTAGATATCCTCTTTTCTCAGCAGCATCTATGGAAGAGATTGCCATTTTCCCACTGTCTGTTCTAGGTTCTCTTATTAAAAATCAGTTAGCATCTTAGGAAGCATAAACTCTTTGTCCATCAGCAGAAGCCCAAAGCAAAGAAATGTGCCTTAAAGAGATTTGTGAGACTAATTTTAATCTCACAGTAAGATTTAAACGAGACTAACAAAATTTTTGAAAGAATTTTATTTCTAAGAACACTTACCAAAAAAGAGCCTAACCTGGTAATGCTGGCAATGCATGCTATAATCCAGAACTTGGGAAGCAGAGAACTTGGGAAGGGTTGCCATGAATTCAAGGCTAGCCTGGTATACATAATGAGTTCAGTAAGACTCTGTCTCCACAAAACCACGCAAGGAGAGGCTGAGAAGATAGCTGAGTCAGGAAAGTGCTGGCCTTGCAAGCAGAAGGACTTGAATTTGATTCCCAGAACATACAGCAAAATGGCAGCTGTGGTGACATGCTTTTGTACTTGTAGACAGAGGCGGATGGGACTCACTAGCAAGTCAACCTTGACTTGCATTCAACTGGAGGTGGGTTTTGTACCTGAGGAGCTGTAGAAAAGGAATAGTACCCAACAAACACAACCTTCTGCTCCTGTATCTAGAGGCTACCAGTTGGTGCTATAATGGGATAAGATTTCGGGGCTGTGAGAGGGAGAATTTATTTTACATGTGGGAAAGCTAAAAATAATTTGTGGCCAGAGACTAGACAATAGTAGTTTTATAATATATCCACAAATACTGCTATTAAAAAAATTCCCACAAATTTAGTGACTTAAACCATGCAAATTTATTATCTAGCATTTCTAGAGGTCAAACGTCCAAAAAGGGCTTTACAGGGATAAAATCAATGGCTCCAGGCTCCAACTATTATGGCCACATTGACTTATGGCCACCTTGACTAAATTATGGCCAAATCACCCTCCTCTGATTCTTGTGTCCCAAAAGGACTCTTCTAAGTATAGAGTACCTACCAGACAATCCAGGATAATCTGAGCTCAAGATCTTTAATTATATTGAAACCTTTTATTTCATGTAAGGTAACATAGTCTTAGGTTCCACTAGTAGGATCTGGATATCTTTGGGGGAAAAGGGGACCACAGCTCTGCCCATAAAAGATGGAGCCTGCTCAAAAGGTGGCGATTGTCCCATCCTCAATAGAACATTGGTCAGTTCAGTGAGCTACTTACACAACTGGAACACAGCTTATGATGTGACATCATAAAACTAAGTCATAAAAATCATGTGACTTCTTCCCTGTGTTCTGTTACTTACTCTAAGGAAAGTCAACATTCAGGCAATCCAGCCAGCACGGACTCTGTGTCTCCTGCCAACAGCCCTATGAGAAGTCCTCTTGGAAAAAAATGATCTTCCAGTTCTTAGGAGCCTTCAGTTGGAGTCGTGGCCAGTACTTCAAACTCGATCTCATGAGACTCTGTGCCCAAACCTCTGAATGAAAGCCATTCCTAAATTCCTGACTCCAGAGGCTGGGCAGCAGTATTTTTAAGTTGCTAAACTTGTTCTGTATTAACAGGCAATAGGCACAGTCCCCTAGGTCACTTCCTGATCCATCATGGCTGCTTTGCTTCTAATTCCTACAGAAAAGAAAGGGGAAGGCTGTGTGTCTCTCCTTAAGTGATGTTACTGGAAATCATGCACCTCCTTCATTTGCATCTTATTATCTAGATGGGGCTGGCACATCTGGCTGTAAGATTGAGGAGAAACATGCTGGGGTGCATTAGCAATCTATCTCCACGATTACAGTTGTCAGGAAAAGCTAAATCCAGGCCACACCCATCAATATTTTCCCTGTTTCTTAACTAGTAACTTCCACTGGCCACCAAAATGACGTTCACACACCCATCACTGACCCCTTCAAATCTTGCGAATCATGCATTAGTCACTGGAAAGCCCAGCTAATACATTTTGTAAAACAGTTAATTTCGGAACTTTTTTCTTAAAGTTCTTTTCTGAGTAGCCCAGGATGTAGCTCCCATTTGTAGGGTTTTCTGACAAGGTACAAAAACCTGGGTTCAAATCCCAGTGCTCTAGTTGAAGACTGAAGGATCCAAAGTGCAAAATCATCCTATGTTACATAGTGAGTTCAAGGCCGAGTGGCTGTCTCAAAAGAAAACAGGAAAAACCCTGGATCTGAACACATGCTAGATCAAGAACAGGGTATGTGCTCACTAGCTAGCCTCTTCCTCCTCCTCTTCCTCTTCTTCCTCCTCCTCCTCCTCCTCCTCCTCCTCCTTCTCCTCCTCTTCCTCCTCTTTCTCCTCCTCTTAATTTCCATGACCTTTTTGGTTGGTGCTACCCATATTCAAAGTGGGTCTTTCCCCTGTTTGCTATGATGCTTCATTTTGGTCGTTAATTTGTCTGGCTCTGAATTCAACTAAAACATGCTTTTGAGTGGGTCTATACACCTGCTTCCTCGAAGGATTAACAATGGGAAAGCCTCCCCTAGAGTGAATGGCATTTCCTTGGTTGCCCAGATATGAGGTCTAAGGAAAGAAAGCTGTAGCCGTTTGCCCACGTCGACCCCTTGCTGGTTAGTGCATCCACTTGCTTGCAGCCGATGCTGCTGCCTGTCTGTCCTTCACTGATGTGAAAACCCAGCTTCTTCAGCCTTCTAGTGCGGACTGAAGACCAGTGGCACTCCAGGCCCTCAGAACCGGTTTGTGACAGTCCTGCTGAGGCAGCCATACCCAGCACACACTGTGCAAGCCAGCCTAATAAATCTCCCTTGTGATATATATTCATTCTATACGTTTTCTTCCTCTAGATAATGCTTCTCATACCAATCACCTCGAGATCTGGACAATGCAGGTCACACTCACCAAGTTTCATATAAAAATGAAGACTTTGTTGTGAATAGGACTGGAAGCCATTTATGTTACATCCTGACATGTGCGCGCACACACACACACACCATGCCCACATATTACCCATCCTAATCTAAGATTTTTTTATGATACCAAGTCTAAAGATGATAAGTTGTTTATCACATGGAGGAAATTTCAAGGCAGTAAAACACACAGGTGGAGCCATAGATATCACTGGCTCCTCTGAGCCAGGTTTTCTGGAGCCAAGAGTAGAATCAGAGATATAAATGACTTTGTTTTGAGAAGAAAGATCCAGATTACTCTGTTGCACAGGACTTTGTAGGGACATTTCTCCATACTCAGCCATCCTGAACACTCAGAAGCATTGGTATTCTCCAGTTTGTACTGGATATTCAGGTATGCAGAGTGCAAATTTCGGGAAGCCAAGAAGACTTCCGTCAGATTTCAAGGGAAGGCCCAAGGAGGTCAGGAGACATGTGGCAGCATCAGAACCACTGTGGTCAGCCTCTGGAGAGAGTAACGCATAAGCTGTGTGTGTGTGTGTGTGTGTGTGTGTGAGAGAGAGAGAGAGAGAGAGAGAGAGAGAGAGAGAGAGAGAGAGAGCAGCCAAAGCTGCAGTGGAGACCCCTTGAGACTGGAGATGACAGGAGTATAGACTCTTCTGAAGAAAGCTGTAGGCAGTAAGTAGGCCCAGACTACCAGAGGCAGGCAAGGCCATGGGGACAGGGCTGCCCAGCACATTACAGCTCACAAAACAACCCCCAGATGCAGGACATAGAACTACAGGACTGTTTGCCATGTCGCAGGTCAGTCACACTTTTGTCTCACTCTATGCTCCAAATCTCCTATTTAAACTTTTATTATTTTTTTTTATTTTCATGTGTGTGCGTGTGACATATGGACAGACAGATGCCACCATGGATGTGGAGGTCAGAGGACAACTCTGTGGAGTCGGTTCTCTCCTTCCACCTCTGTTCAGCTCCGGGAATTGAACTCAGGTCACCAGGCTTACACTGCAAGCACCTCACTCACTGAGCCATCATGCTGGTCCCCATTGTTTCTTAAAGCATGTACCCTGTTTGTTGGTTTCTTTCCCAGAGGTCCCACCTCTTCAGAGGTGACTTTGTACTTGGACAGTAAAACCCGTTGATACTGTGTAGATTGTTAAAAATGGACTAAATGGATATTTCATTAGTAGATGGGACTAAGCTTCTGAGGGCAGAATGCACCGGTCTGGATACAAAATAACACAGGCGTGCACACACATGCACGCCCAGTGTGTCTTCAAGACTCATCCCCACTGCAATAAGCAGAGAAGTTTTAAGGAGATTTTGGATCATAAAAGGCTCTGGATCTAATCAATAGATTAATTCACTGATAGATTCATAATTGGATGGCATTGGGTTGGGGTGCTGGAAACTAGGAGAGAGGGCCTAGCTGGAGGAAGCTGGTCACTGGAGGTCTACCTTCGAATGGCATCTCGTCCCCAGCCCTTCCTCTGTTTCTGTCTACCATGGAGTAAGAACACTTTCCCCCATGGCCCTCCCACACAATGTTTCCACCTTACAGAAAAGCAAATGGATCCAAACCAACCACAGACTGAAAGCACAAAACTGCAACCTAAAATAACACTCCTCAAGTAATTTTCTCAAGTGTTCATCACAGAAACGATAAACTAGCATAATCCATCCCTGGACATTTAGTTACCAAATGTCTAAAAGTAAATAAAACACAGAGACTCTCACAAGACCTCAGACAAGATAGAACACATTTAGAGTGATATGGCTGTAGACAAATTCTACAGATTTCAGCATTAAATGATGGTCTATCTATGTCCACTCAAGTTTTTCTACGATGCTGAATATTGTGTTGCAAAAAAAAATGGTTTTTTAAATTTGTGTATGGGTGTTTTGCCTGCATGTATGTCTGTACCCTGCATTCATGCCTGATGCCTTAAAAGGCCAAAAGAGAGCATCAGATCCCCTGGAACCAGAGCTATAAACAGTTGTGAGTCACCACGTTCATGCTGGAAAGTGAACCCCACTCCTCTGGAAGAGCAGTGAATGCTCTTAGCCACTGAGCCATCACTCCATCCCAAATGTTTAATTTTTTAAGATATTTTTGAGACAGTGTCTCACTGTATACTTTTGTTGTCCTGGAACTTACAGACATCTGTCTGCTTCTATCTCCCAAGCGCTGGGATTACACTCATGTATTACCACATTCTGGCAAGCTTTTTTTTTTTTAATTCTGCACCGGGAGGAAGGTACTTAAGTGCAGATGCTCGCAGACTCCAGAAGATGGCGTGAGATTCTCAGAAGTTAGTTACAGGCAGTTGTGAGCGACCTTAGGTGGGTACTGGGAACTGAACTTGTGTCTTCGCAAGAACAATTATGCATTCCTAACCACTGAGCCCTTTCTCCAGCTCCACCCCCAAATGTTCATTATGTAAGGTATTTGTGAGGCAAAGAAAAGGGTTATTACAGTCAAGTCCTCCACTTTATACTGGAGGTTTTCAGGGACCCAGACATATCACTTTCTGTTGTTTTGTTTTTCATGTTTGTTTCTAAGGAACATGTGATATGACGAATTCCAAGATGAAAATGGATCAAAAGTAGATTTTCAAGGCTGGCACGATGGCTCAGTGAATAAATACACTTGCCCCCAAACCCTGAGTTCAATCCTCAGGATCCATTTGATGAAAGGAGAGGCCCAACTCCCACCAAGATATAACTTCACATCCACACTGTGGCATACACACACACACACACACACACACACACACACACCTAATTTTTAAAAAGAAATGTTTAAAGATATTTTTCCTGAGTTAATATTTGGCTTTCCCTATCTGTCCAATAAATGTGTACAATGTAGTAACTGAGCTAACTAATGATAAACAGCCATGTCAGAAGGACATGGACATTCCAGCAGCATAGCTGTCATCAAGCATTCTCAAGTTAGCTACTCTCAAACAAGCATTCACCAAAATCATCGGGAGGGGGCATTCCAACACAGATTGCTGGGCTCCACCCTCAGATTTTCTTCCTTTTTTCCCCTTCTATTGAAAACAGACTAATTTCTAACAGAATATATCCTGATTACGGTTCCCCTCCCACTACTCCTTCCAGCTCCTCCCCACCTCCCCTCCCATCCGGATCTACTCCCTTTCTGTCTCTTGTTAGAAAAGAACAGGTTTCTAAGAGATAATAAAATAGAACAAAATAAAATATAATAAAACAAAAACTATCATGTCGAAGTTGGACAAGACAAACCAACTGAAGGAAAAAAGCCCAAAAGAAGGCACAGGAATCAGAGACCCAGCTATTCATGCACTCAGAAGTCCCACAGGACACTAACCTGAACGCCATCACACATACGCAGAGGGTCTGGTGTAGACCCATAAAGACCCTATCCACGCTGCTTCAGGCTCTGTGACTTCATAGGTGTTTTGTTCAGACTGATTTAGAGGGTCTTGTTTCCTTGGTGTCCCCCATCCCCTCTGGCTCCAACACTCTTTTAGCCTCCTCTTCCATGGGGTCCCTGAGCTCTAGGGGGGGAAGGATTTGAGGGTGACACACATTTAAATGTCATCCCACTTAAATGTGCCAGCTGAGTGTTCCAAGGAATCTATCTTCTATCTATCTATCTATCTATCTATCTATCTATCTATCTATCTATCTAGTGTGTGTGTGTGTGTGTGTGTGTGTGTGTAAAATGTATGGCTATGGGTCTCTGCATTTATTAATCCTTACATGACATATAACATTTTGTGTATATGACAGTGGTCTCATGAGATTGGAAGAAAGTTGAATTTTCCTATCACTGTTACCGTAGATATCATAATCTACTTATTCACATGTCAGTGAATCTCTTGCTGCCAAAGTACAATGCATTCAGTGGTGCACAGTACAGAATACTTGACAATAGTTCTGTTACTGCTTGTATATTTACCAAACATTATTTTAGTGTGTGCTTTTTCTTCAAGGTTTACTGTACAAAGGTATGTTCTGTTCCCTGGCAGCAGCCTCCTATGTCTTTGGTTTACTGTGTCTCAGGGCTGTATCAAGAGGCCTTCTGATGTGACTTGCTTGCACTCCCCACGTTTGTGTGCCCACGCCCCCACAGCAGCAGGACTATTCAACATTTCTCAGGATGTGTGACTGGGGTTCTGAGACGAGGCTTGTCAGTTTTCCTGTCTTTGTGAGCGTGTATGTGAGTGTATATGTGTATTGTGTTTCTGTCTGACTGTGTCTGGGTGTACATACATGTGTATGCAGGTGTCCACAGAGGCCTGAAAGGGAATCCCTAGAGCTGGAATTGCAGGTAGTTGGGAACGGAACTCAGTCCTCTGAAAGAATAGAAAGCACTCTTAACCACTGAGCCATCTCTCCAGCCTCTTAACTGCATTAAAAATATATATATATACAACTTTCTAGGTGATGCTATACTTTGCAACTAGCCATTTTAAGTAGAGGGTAGACATGTAAATGGCCCTGCAAATAATTTGTCATTAAGCCTTTACTCACTTATGAATCCCATAAGCAAAACCTAGACCATATTGACAATGTGTTCTGCTTTGCTTTCAAAGATCCTAAATAACCCCCAATTTACAAAAAATAAGTAAATAAAACCTTAGAAAGTAGTAACCTGCTCGTTTTGAAAATATCAAAGTTTTGGACTCCGAAGTTTGGACTCCCGCTGGCAGCAGGCACCATCCTGTTACATCTGGAAACATGCTTTTGCTATAGTCACTTTTGAAGCAGTGACACTCTTTGCACCCAGGGAAAACAGAAATAACAACACTGGGGTAGCCTTAGGCCAGCTCTTTTGAAAAGCACATTTAATTCCCTGTTACACAACTCAGAGGAGGTGGTGGGGGTGTCAGGAAGGCTCTTAAGTAATTTCAACCAGAAATGGACAAAGAGAAATATCCTGGTGTTGTGGGCAGCTTCAGAATATCTCTGAGGTAAAGGACTGACTCGAACGGAACAACTTGCCAGACATGGTCTGTTTGTTCCTATTGTCCTCAGACACTGAGACTGGACCAAAAACCTGGAAGAGAATGGGCACAGGCCCTCTGTGCCACATATTCAATGCCAGAGCAATTCTAGATGTTCACCCTCAGGATATAGACTGTCCCTCTGCCTCCAGTGAGAACAGCTACAGATACGTCCGTGTACTCACCAGCATTGCTGCCCAAGCACACAGGCCTAACTCCAGAAACAGACAAGATTCCTACTCAACTTTCACCATTTTAATATATTTTCTTCCTCCCCTGTTCGTTTCCTCACCTAAACTATCTTATCTAAAGAAAAACCCACTCTAGTCTCACGGTTCCCGCCTCAGTGGCTAAAGGGTGGATCTCTGACCATCTTCCCTGGTTCCTCTACTGCATTCCCACCACCTAAGCCAAGAGTCACCCCAAGGGCAAGAGAGGACTGTCACTGGCATGTTCCTGTAGTCATGGCCTGCTCTTCACACCAACATCTGGAACAGCTGCTCCTTGCTGATGGTCCTCCCTAGTATGCAGATGCAAATGTATGCAGAGTGAACAAGAATGAACGAATTGGACAAAAACCTACATCAGATGCACCCGCTAACAAAAGATGAAGGGAGTCTGAGAAGGAAGGAGACTCGCTGAGACAAGTTATAAGAATAGCATCCGCTCCCATGAAAGCCAAAGCATTCAGTCTCAGAAACTGGAAGACAAACGCTAGCAACAGCACCTCCCTCCCTCCTACACACACACGCACACACACCTCCCTCACACACAAACACACACATACACATGCACGAGCATATCCACATGTTTTCAGTGCTGGGAATCAAACCCAGGACATCCATAAGTGCTTGTTCTACCACTGGGCAGCATTCCATTCTCCTTACACACACAGAGTCTTGACCACATGCTCGATGCCATATTCAATCTCAGCATCTTAGGATGTTGATACTAAATCTGGAAATACAAATCAATTGGTAATGTTCTTGCCCAGCACTCGTGACATCCTGGGTTCTATTCCTAGCACTGTATAAACCATGCACATGCCTGTAATTGCAGCACCTGAGAGATGGAGGCAAAGAAGATCAGAAGTTCAAGTCATCCTTGGCTACGTAGCAAGTTCAAGGCCATCCGGTCCTACATGAGACCCTATCTTTCAAAAAAATTAAAATATATTGACACTTGAAATACTTTCCAAGTTACCTGGTCCAAAAGAAAACAACTCTGGGGGCAGGGGGGAGGAAGCGGCTTTCTAGAATTAACTTTCAAATGTTTTGACAGAGACCCCAAGGCCAGGACTCAGTTCTCTGGTCATCAAGATGCTCTTTTCTTCGGATGGTGGGCGTTGGTTTTTAATGTTAGATCTAAGTCAATGCCAACGGACCAAACCACTCTTGCTGGGACAACAGAAGAGCCAGTCTGCCCTCCTCAAGAAAGGTTCACTGTGTCCACATACCCATCCTCACATGCTTCCAGGAAGAGGGAAGCCCCTTACAGATGCAGCAACTGACTGGCAAGTTACTCAGAATGATGTCACATGGTCTGTGTGGGTTTTTTTTTTTTATGCTCTCCTTTGTCATCATACAAAATTACAAATATAATAACCCACATATGTTTATCTACATGTTCCTTTAGAGTTATTGGACCTCATCATAGCTTTGAGTGTCCCCCTAGGGAATAATATAAAATTGCACTTGTGGCCTCCCAGATTAAAGGCTGAGATAAAATGAGGTTGTGCAGCCCACAGGAGAACAGGCCACACATGCAGCTCTGACTGGCCTTTCAACCCCTCCCTGGCACTTTGCTCAACAGACTCATGGGGATGCCTCCTTCACAAGACACCGAAGAGGTAGATAAAACACACTCACCCCCATGGATGGGTGTAGCAAGCACACAGAGGCAAATGATGAGGTGTGTGGAGGTACCTGAAAAGATGAGCAGAAGGCCTGGAGAGTGGGAATGGACCTCCAGCTCTGACCACAGCGCTCTCCCGTGAAGGGAAAGCATCTGACCATGACAGAGATCCTCAGCTCATAGCAAAAGCCTGTGGCCATGCGAGTGTGGAAGCAGGAGGTAAGAGATGGTGTTGACACAACAATGACACTTGTACACAAATCTCCAGGGAAGGGCTACCAATGAGGCAATTCTGAATGACTGTGATTATGAACTTGGAGGTGCTGGCACAAACACCCCAGGCCATGCATGACCCCTGAGTGGCCTTGCCATCCTCACGATCAATAGGCCAGAGAGCCAGGTGGCAAGGACTTTCCTTGTGAGAGAACCACAGCAGGACTGAGGTGTTGGCAAAAGACACAGGCAACTCTTGAGGACTCTGTTCTCTCCTAACTCCATCGTCAGCCGGAGGGAGGGCGGCGAGCAGAGGCACAGACATTCAACTGAGCTTCAGCGCCAAGCACTTTCACCGTAGCTGTCGACAGTCAGGTCCAAGAACCAGCAACTTACAAAGTCAGTATAGAACCAAGACTTGACATCACTTCCTCTGAAATGGGGGGTGAGGGTGGGGGGACCTCAGCCCTGCCCTTCTCATCTGGGAGAATGGCCTGACAAGGGAAGCTGGCTTCTCAGAGGTAATGAGCACCTGCCGGGCATCATGAGTCCCCTCAAGCTAAGCAGGAAGAGTCCTTTGGGGAGGGATCCTGAGGACAAAGGCTGTGGAGCTCTGCCTGTGGGACACATCACAAGTCTTAAATTACACATTTCCCCACACTCAACACATACATATGTACACACACACAGAGATACATTCCCACATACTGACATTCTTCCAGCCCACCCCAACCCCCAAATCCCACCCACACGCCCACACACACACAAAAAAAATGTCCTCTGTAAACATAATGGCAGAGACTCCCACAGTTCTGGCATCATCCGACAATGGTCTAAGGATGACCTCTTCTCATTAAGTCCCCCGGTAGGTGATATTGGTGAAAGTGGAGGTGGCCTCTTTATACAGTGGGTTGTTTGCCTGCAGAGGGAAGAGAGGAGAATCCATGGTCAGCTCCATGCACTTCCTTACCCCAAACAGTTAAACGTCATCTGAGAATTTTTTCCAGGACATCCTTCTCTGGAGTGAACCGTCAAAACCAGCCAACGCTTACATTTACACATCTACTTAGGATGGGAATAGAAAGGGGAGGGGAGGAGAGGGATGGCGTGTTGCTGGTCTGCCACTGTTTAATTCAGTCCATCACTTTGCAAGGTGGAAGAATACTTGGCAGTCTCAGAATAGCGTACCGTTTCGCCCCATCTCTCCCATTTCCTCTTCTGTCCCTACCCTTTCTTTCCCTCCTTCAAGGCAGTGCCAGGCGATGGGAGCCAGAAGGGAAAATGTGGGGTCAGAACACAGAGTCCAGCTTTTGCTGAAATAATCCTTGCTTTTATCTCATCTCTCAAATCAGTTGCTACCACAGACCTGTTGTGTGCCTCCACCGGGTTTCCCAAATTACTTCCAAAAAGTAATTCCAAATGTATTACAAAAAGTAATGAATCCTCCATAACGGTAGTCAAGAGATTTAGAGCATTCCCTCTGTGTCAAGAAATTTAGAAAAGTCCCTCAGCGGCTCAAATGCTGTACACCAGCATTCTCACGTTGTGAGATCCCAATGGAGTCATATCTCAGATATCTTGCATATCAGTTATCTACATTATGGTACACAGCAGTAGCATAATTACTGTTATGAAGTAGCAGCAACATAGTTTTGTGGTTGGAGCACCATAACATGAGGAACTTATTAAAGTGTTACAGCATTAGGAAGGTTGAGAACCACTGAGCTACACAGTCCTAACAGAAACATCTCTATTTCTTGGGTCCAGTGGATACAAGTCCCGGGTCACCAGGAACAAAGTTTCAGCCTAACCCTGGACACTGGAGAGTTAGTTGGTCACTTGGTAGGTCCAGGAAAAATTAAATGAATAGAAGGAGAATAGACTAAAGTTAAATATACAGACTTCTCAAAAAAATGCTCATCCGATGTGCTGGCAAGCTGGCACAGTGGAGCTGGCACAGTGGGGAACGGCAGTTGGTGCCAAGCCTGATGCAGCTCAGTCAGATCCCCAGAACACACATGGGAGATGAGAACTGACTCCTGCAGGTTGACCCCTGACCTCCGAAAACAAATCATGGCCCAAACACACATGCAAGTTTTATTGTTTAGATGCACATTTGATTGGATTAAATCGGATTAAACAGCATTCTGGGGTCTCCAGAGGAGCCAAGTTTGAAAGCTACCACCTCTCATTTACAAGAAAGGAGAAAAATGCGGTAAACAGATGTAAGACCACGGCATCTAACAAGTTGACCCCGAAAGTAGTTCCTGTATTACCTCATCCCTTTGTCAGGCAAGCTACTTTACTTCTCTGCCCTCAGTTTCCCTAACTATAGAATGGGAACGATAATACTTGGTTGACACCTAACAGTGTGTAATATGTTCCTGATATAGATTTGTCCTGTCCCCTCAACTTAAGCTTCTCCCTTTGTCACAATGTCCTGTGTGTGCTCAGTGATCACGACATGTGGTCACTGTAAGGTAGAGGATCATGACACATACAGACAAAAGAACAGTCCAAACATTTCCCAGTCTGCAGAACAGAAGGATAACTGGAGAAAGACTCTCAAGGCCGACTGACCACTGAGCATCTTCCACCTCAACCTCGGGTTCTTGAGACAAAGACTCGGGAGAACGCGAAGTGCGGCATGGCTACTCACTGTGTCCCACTTGGCTCTGGCTCGTTCCTCCTCAAATTTAGCAAATTCCTTCCGGTCATGGATGGTGATGAGTAGCTTCCAGATGAGCAGAGTGGCAAGGCCGATGAGCAGAATGGCCCCCATCACTGACAGCAGGACCACCAGGATATCAGGACCCTTGGGACACTCTGGGAGGCAGAGACAGAGGGAGCAGGGGTCACCAAGGATGTCCAGGAATGAGATCTTAACAAACTGGAGATGGGACCAGCCAAATCAGTAAGTTCATCACTTTTTAAAAGGGACAATCTTTAGGACAGCAATCATCTGCCCTGGGTGGTCTAAGCCTGGGTTCTCGGACTGAACCTAACCCACTTGGTGTCAGTTCACCCAAGTGTACATTTTAAGATTCAGTGGAGGGATGCCTCCAAAGCTAAGAGTGCAGGTTGCTATTGCAGAGGGCCCAGATTAAGCCCAGCACCCACATGGTGGCTCAGACCCATCTATGGCTCCAGATCACCTGACACCCTCTCTGACCTCCACTGACACCCAGCCATGCATATGCTACACACCCATACAGGGAGGCAAGTGTCTCATACACAGAAATCTCAGAAACAAAATTTTTAAAATAAAAAAATTGATTTGGGGAGTAGCTTCGCTTGGTGGTAAACACCCTGCTACCTTCCATGAAGCCCTGGGCTATATCCCTAGCATTACAAACACAGACACTCAAACACACACCGACACCTGCTGATCCTGGAACTCACACTCCTGTAGAGCAGCCACTGGCTCATGGTGAGAGCGGCTAGCTCTTTTATATTCAGAACATCAGTTTTCTACTTACCAGAGTCCACTCCCTTGGTCTCCCCTAAACACAGGCCAAGTGTGACTTGTCCTTGGGTCTGTGCCACTGGGCATTCAAGATCCAAGACTGCCTCAGTTTGAATACTGGCTTTAATGCTTACACTGTTGATTTGACTTCTAATAACCTAACCTTTCTGGGTGTCTGCTTCCTGCTTCTCCATTTTTAAGATGGAACAAGTCTTCACAGTCAAAAGCTTGTGATGAGGAATGACTGAGCTAGGTAGATTTAAAGAGCTCAGAACAGTGCCTGGCACAAAGTTACCTCCTCGGTAAACAGCAGCTACCATTGTCATTGGTGGTATCTCAGACCTAGCCTTGTCATTTATTGTCCTGTCATCATGTGCACCTCTTGCCCTGGTTCAGATATTTACATCACTGAGAGCTGTAAACTCAACAGCCCTTCTCAGCATCCTTGGAGACCAGGAAGCCTGCCAGCCAAGATAATTTAGTAATCTAAAAGTCTTAACCCTATTGGAAGCTGACTTCTTTGTTCTACCCAGCCAATAACCAAAGCAGACAGAAGTTGTGATACTTATCCACAGGTTAGCTGGTTCTATTCTATAGAGCTCAGCTTCCCATAAACCTTGGGTGTCTAACAAATGAACTCCTGGCAGCCTCTAGTGTTACAAAACCAGGTGTTTGTATGTATGGGTGTTGATGAGTCTGGAGAGGAAGTCACACCCACTTTCCACTCGTCTCCCACCTTCTCTAAACAGACACCCTCGGCTCTCCCCATGCTACACAAAAACAACCGCTACCACAAACCACTCTGGCCATTTCCCAACCCACCAAATTACAACCTATCGGTAATTAAGAGGCTCCTGGAGGGAGCTTGTGAGGTTCCAGTGTCCAAATCACCAGGAGCAAAGGGCCCCAGTTCTTCTGGGAAAAACAACTGTGAATTCTTTGAAAGCTTGGGATAGGACTGACCCTCAAACCTCAAAGTGAAATTTTTACATAGTGGTCTGGGCAACACAGGTGGAATCCTAGAGGTAAACAGTCTGTCACCACCAGGAGCAGAGGCGGGAGACCAGAGACAGGTGCCTCTAGAGGTCCCTCATAACCAGTGGGTGATTCAAAGCCAGGCAAGCCTCCGGAGCGTGGGCAGGTAGTAAACAAAAGTATAGGAAGTCCAGATCCATCTGACTTCCGATAAACAAGTCACTATTTTCGTGTGTGTATACTAAATATTGCACAGAACACACTGTGTTATTTCTGGCAGCCCTAGCCAAGCATGAAGAGAGCCCAGCTCAGAGGCCCATTCCATGTGGCCGAATCCATTTGGAAATGTTCTTTCCTGCCCTGTGGTGACTCACCCCTCCAAAGAAAACATCTGCAAGGTCATGAAGTGGTGAAGAGAAAGAGAATAAACTCTTACTAAGCTTCAGGACCCCAGCTTCCTGTGCTGCTCCAAGCTAGAGTCCCTGGAAATCATGGGCATTGCGTAAAAGGAAAGGCAGAGCCAAGGGGTAGGAGATGTGGGCCCCTGGTGGAGGGTCTGACTGGGAACTACAGCAGGTGCATAAGGCCCCAGGTTCTACTTCCAGCACCACGAAGTCAAAGGGCACCTGTAGGTCACTAGACCTAGGGATCCCATTTCCCAGTGTGAAACAAATGGATGTACTGGCTGAGCACGTGAAGAGTGGCCATACACAGACCCTGGGTTGTTTGGCCATATCAGATGACTGTATGATCCCAATCTCCCAAGCCAAATGACTTGGGTTAGTGGGCCAACAGGAACACCGGCAGATTCTGTGGCAAAGAGGCAGAGGCAACAGCAAAGGTCTGACACCCTTCTGAAACACAAAGTGGGGAGAGCATGGGCTACGGCAGGGGTGAGTAGGAAGCCAAGGTAAAAACTGTGACATCTGTGTTCCTTCACAGACATCCACAGGCTCCCCTTTGCCCTTCCCACAACAGCTTTCTCTGGACTCTCTAAGCAAGGTGACGATGATACCCTTTTCTGTTCTCTAGCCCATATATAAATGTTGAGAGTCATGCTAGCTGTGAACCACCTGATCTCGGTACTGGGACAAGCCCAGGTCCCCTGTAAGAGCAGCAAACGCGCCTGACCACGTGAGCCATCTCTCCAGCCCCAAGGAGTAGCCTACTTGCTAGTACTTAATAATATATACCCCTTACCTCTTTGGCCTGTTTTGTTTGAAGGGGTTACAAGGAGAAATTCCCTCCTAACAGGGTTGTCCCTTTCTTCCTAAGCATAGGGATGGGGCTCAGGGCTCACCTACCAGGCTCTTCCACCACATAGAGGACGGCCCTTCCATTGGTGTCTTCATAGTACTGGAATCTGACGACACAGTCATCCTCGTTCTTGTAGGTACAATTCACCGCGTTCTTGCCAGTATCCGCTGACACCGGGAAGGGAGAATATGAAGAAGGAGAAACAAATCAAACCGCAGAAGGTAAGAGTTTTTCCCAAACCCAGCCCACAGGACATCTGGAAAGTGTATGACCGGAAACTGCCTGACATTCAGCAAGATGCCTAGGTTGGAGATCGTGCCCGGCCATTGGCACTGACTGGCTCTCAGTGATGAAGTTTCTCTCCCAAGGGCCCTTTTTGGTTTTTATGTCTTCCTCCAAGCAGGGTGTGCTGCTATCAGAGCATCGTACAGTCTGATTCAAAGCCTGTCTCTGCCACCAACCAGCGATAGCACCTACCTATCTTCCCTGACCATCTATGAAAGAAAGACGATGTCCCCACTATACATGAGATTTAAACAGCATACAATAGCTGCTGACACACTGCGGGTGTCCCCTTCCCCCTTTCCTTCATCTGCTCCCCCAATGCTCCTCAGATTGTCTGTGCAGCCCTTCCAGTCCTTTCACTTCTCTTTCTGACCTGGTGTGCCTCTCCATCCCCCATCTCTGACTCCCACCATGCCTCAGCCTTCCTCACTCTGAAACCTGCTGGTCATTACTGGTCACTGCTGGTCACTGCTGGTCACTGCAGGTTTGTTATTCCCCACTGGGTCTACCTCACCATATACTAATGGATGCAGTCAGGTAAAACCGACAAGGGCCATATTGGGAAATGAATGATAACCGTTGGGCAAGCAGAGAAGGGAAAGAGGGAGGTAGACACCTACTCTATGTTAGCAACTGTGTATTTCATGTCACTTAACTCTCCCTGTTAGGTGGGGCCAGTGTGTCTTTTTCATAGATGAAGAAAAGTATATTCAATGAGGTCAGAGAAACCCTCCCGCATCCCTTCCCTCCCCCTCCCCCCACTGCTGATCACAGCAAGCCTGGTCTCTTCTTCGAATTCAACCCCTAACCACCTACCTCCCTGCAGCTCACTTCTGCAACCAAAGGTCCAGAGATCTGATTCCCCTGTAACTCCCCCACCTGAAGCTGTCTTCCTGTGGCTCTCACACGAAGAGGCACCGGTGATTGCTATCTGTGCACAGATTGGCATCTCCCGGGCACCACTCAGTCCCTCTCAACTCAGACAACATATCAGATATACCATGAGCAGCAAAAATTGTCTTTAAAGCACAGCACAGAGTACAGGCCAGAATGACCATAAACAGGAAACTTGACTCCTGTTTATACTTCGGTGGGGGTAAGGAGTGGGGGAGGAGGGTTGTCCAGAAAGTCAAAAGAGCTACAGGAGAACAGTCATGATCACGTATCCATAAGGCTGAAGGTTTCCCTGAAAACCAACAAGCTATAAGCAAAAGCCTGGACATTATTTAACACTGTTTTTAGATTCTGTTTTTTTGTTTTGTTTTATTTTTTATGTATATGAGTATTTTTGTCTTCAGGTGTGTCTGTGCACTGTGTGTACAGTTCCCATACAGGCCACAAGAGAGCACTGGGTCCTCCAGAACTGGAGTTACAGATGGTTGCTAGCCACCACATGAATGCTGGGAACTGAACCCGTGTCCTCTGCAAGAGAAGCTAGTGCTCTAAACCATGTAGCCATCTCTCCAGCCCCTTAACACTTTTCTAAAATAGCTTTTTGAGAACTAGTCTTGCTCTGTACCTGGAGGCTAGCCTGGAATATTCATGCCTGTACCCAAGGAGGCATCAAAGTAAAGATCCAGCAGCTTCAGCCTCCTGGGTGACAGGGTGACAGGTGTGTGTCACCAGGCCCAGTGTTGCTTACTTGCCTCCTGAGCTAGGGATGGCAGCCACAGGTCTACACCTTGGTTTCTTCATCTATAAAACTGAGTCTGTTACCGTCCTCTCCTTTAAGAGTAAGAATTATCTGACTTGCACGTCCTTGCACGGGCTCTTGCTGAGCCGGGGGCTTCAGTTAGCAGGAGGTGTGAGCTGTGGAACACATTTGCAAGGACGAAGAGGACTCTCGGGAAGCCAGCCTTCGCCGTGTGCCCACCGCACATCAGACCTGCACGGCATTTCTTGAGGTGGCAACTGCTCTTCCCCTTAGAAAAGGAGCTGGTGGGTTTTGAGATGGGAATGGAACTGTGTACAGCCTGAGCTTATGAATGTGCAGCCTGGGCTTACGAAGCTCTTAGACTCACTCAGCTCTTTCACAGGCTCGATGTCATCACGGCAGTAGCGGTTGCAGGTGTTTTCTTCGTGCAGCGTGCCCCTGTTGAACTTCTTACACTCCACACACTCCCTAGAGGAGAGAGGACACAGCAACGAAAGTGAGGGAGGCCTATGTACGGCACATACCTAGAAGGCATCATGGAGCTCAGGAATGAAGAGGCCCCCCTCACCCACAGACAGGACCTGACCAGCCAACCCTGGATCTGAGACAGAGTCTCACTACAGAGCCTAACCTGGTCTTGAACTTAGGATCAAACAGGCTTCATTAACCTTCTTCAGAAATGGTGATGGTGACAATGATAATGGTGATAGTGATAGTGATGATGGTGATGACAAGGGTGATGGTGATAAGTGAAGGTGATACGGATGATAATGGTGAAGGTGATGGTGATGGTGATGGTGATGGTGATGGTGAAGGTGAAGGTGATGGTGATGGTGATGGTGATGGTGATGGTGAAGGTGATGGTGATGGTGATGGTGATGGTGAAGGTGATGGT
>NW_021604790.1:4629649-4654772 GCF_004785775.1 Grammomys surdaster | reverse complement strand
GTGAAGGTGATGGTGATGGTGAAGGTGATGGTGATGGTGAAGGTGATAACTTCAGCCCCTCGCACCTCCCACAGATGTCAGAACACTGAACTGGAAATTTAGGAGAATGTCCTATCTGGTTCCCCTCCCCATGCAGAGGGCTTCGTGATGCCATCTGGAAGACGGCTTGCTCCGACTGGTTCTGTGTTGGTCCCTGCACAGCGAGGGGCCACCTCAAACTTCCCCACAGAAAAGCATTCACAGAAAAAAAGGAAAGCAGCCATTTGCCAAACTGTTCTCTAGACAGAGCCTCGAGCATTGCGAGTTCTAGGCCAGGAGCCTTTTTCCTTCTTCCAGCCTCCCAACTCTCTCCACACCGTTCACTCACTTCTTAAATGAGCAGGCATCTGGGCAGGTGGGACACTTCTCACAGGTGTCCCCATAGGAGCCTGGCTGGACGCACACGCAGCTCCCACACTCGCAGTTGCCCCGGCCGCTGCACAGCAGCCCGTTGGTGGACATGCAGGTGTCGGTGCGTGTGGTACAGTTGCAGTAGTAGCCAGTCCAGTCCGAGTCACACACGCAGTCCCCACAGTTGCACTGGCCATGGCCTACAAACAGAGCCAGGACAGCAGACCAGCTGGTGAGAAGCCCACCCCATGGCAACAGACTACGAACCGTCCCCCTGTTCTCCCAACCGCACTTGTGGATTGGTTTTGATGCTATTTGCATTAATTCAGCTTCCAACATCACACAGAAATCTGCTGGTGTGCCTGTAAGACGCTGAGGGTCCCTGCCCCCAGTTGGCTCTAATTGGTAATTAAACTTGCCGGCAGCCAGTGGCTAGGCAGGGAGACAGAGACTGGACCTTACATTTCCTGGGCAAGGGACCACAGGAAGGAGGTTGGAGTCACCATAACGGGGAAGCAAGAAAGCTCTAGCTTGAGAGATGGAGAAGTGAAAGCTGTCAGGGGCAGCCTTGCTTATACAGTGAA
The DNA here is from genome assembly GCF_004785775.1 of Grammomys surdaster. Lineage (NCBI taxonomy): Eukaryota > Metazoa > Chordata > Mammalia > Rodentia > Muridae > Grammomys > Grammomys surdaster. Next base: position 4,653,798 of record NW_021604790.1, on the reverse strand, counting down.
GGCCTGAAATCAGCAATAGGCCTAAGTCAGCCTGCTAACACAAAGTCTTGATCTCTGTGGAAAAACACTGAAACAGATAGCTATAAGATATTGTAAACAGGCAGCTTTGGCAGAAATTTACCAGCCTGGATAAGAACTAATAGTCATAGGCCTTGTAGATAGGTAGCCTTGGTGGATGGTACCAGTTTAGATAAGGAACAAGTGAATCATAGACAGAGTCATAGTGGCCTGTTCCCTGAACCTTCACCCAGCCGATACCCTGTTCTGGAAGATATCTGTACTCCCCCTGAAGGCGTCTACGCTCCTGCAACATTCCCTTCCCCACATCTTGCCTTTTTGTGTATATAACCCCTGTGCGAAAAAAATAAAAATTACTGTTTGATCAGCCTATAGACAAGCCGCTCGTTCTTTGTGTCCCCTGTCCTCCAGTTCTCTCTTCCAGGTCTTCTGATCCCAGTTCAATGCCCCATGTGACTGGGGCAGAAAGCAAACAGTCACATGAAGAAGCCGGGAGAGTGAACCCCGAGAGGGCTGCCCAACTGGGTCCAGGCAACCAAGTTAGAATATAGATTTTAATAAGTAATAATTCAGGACTATCGGAGGGGAAAGTGTGTTAACTGTGGCGAGGTTTGGATGTGCCCAGCCATTGAGCAGCTTAGGGCATATTAAAATAAGGCTGTGCATGCGTGCGTGCGTGCGTGCGTGCGTGCGTGCGTGCGTGCGTGCATGCGTGCGTGCGTTTCATTCTGGAATCCAAAACAACATTTGGGCGGGTGTAGAGGAGGCAGACACACCCACTGGAGAGCTTAGAGCGAATTAATGAATTACTGCATCACCACACTAACAATGATCTGCAGGTGACCGGGGGACCTGGCTCGTTGCCAGAGGAGCTCTACCCCAGAGACACAAACTACAATGTAGGCATCCCAAGGGCAGAAACCTGGAAAGTAGAGGAGTATTCAGATCTAAGTCTCCCAGACTTCCTGCCCTTCTTCTTGCCCTGTTCTGAATCCTTCATCCTTCTCTGACAGCATCCGTCTGAAGATTAAAGTCAGCTCCTTAGACCCGAGGGCTGACCACAGCCTCTGCCCACACTGGACACTCAGGAACTTTGACAGAGTGTCGTCGTCGTGATGGGAAAGGGCTCCTCCAGCCCCTACACCTGTCTTCTTTTGACCTGACATGACTGTTCCCTCTCCAGCATGACACGAAAGGCCAACCCTCATAATCATTATCTTTTCCCTGTTAGATCAGACGCCAACAGGGGCTCTGACTATAACAAGTTAGCCCCTCCCACAAACAAAATAATGGACTGTTCCCTCTCCAGCATGACACGAAAGGCCAACCCTCAAACCAGCTGTCACCTTTCAAGGTGCTGTCACCTTGCAAGGTAAGAAGCAAGGCTCTGAGGGTGAATGCACGAGTTGGTCAAATGCACTGGAAAGAGAAGGAAGAATGGTACAGCCTCGTGTCCAGTGCCAGCAAGGGAAGGTACACAGCATGCCCTGGGTATGCAGGTAGATGCGGCAGGGTACCCAAGGGCCAGAGAGAAGGCACTGAGAGCCTATGGAGTCAGCCAACAGGGCCAAAGAAGCACAGGGAACAAATACAGCCTACCTTACAGCCTGCGGAGGGCCAGCACTGCTAAAGAGATCCTGTGGATGCCATAGAGAGAAGGCAGCAGAAAAGGAGAAAAGCTGAGTGAGAAGAGGAGAGAGAGTGTTCAGAGGTAAACAGCAGTCATGTGGTTAGCAATAACCTCACGAAGTTCAAAATCCTCCACCTCACAGAGACCAAAAGCCTCCAACAAACTTCCGCTGATCAACGCTTCCTGCACCTGCACCACAGAGCTGCAGAAGCATGTACCATGATTCATTTCTGAAGTTGTAAGCGTGGTTCAACGGCATCCTGCCTCACCGATACAACCTGTCTTTTCCCTTATGTCTCTCGTCTGCTTGTGTTTTGATTTAGCCCGTAATGCTATTTTGAAAGATTCTGTAAATTTGAGCAGCGAGGCCTGGTTATATGAAGACGTCACCTCCGGTGGGTCCTTGCAGGGTATAGTAGATGTCTCCCTGACCAATTCTTGCTTGCTCTCTGCTTCCAGCTGGCCGTGAAGCAAGCAGCTCTCTTCTACCGCATGCTCCTCCTGTTATGCTGTCCTGCCCTAAGCGTTTGTGGCCAAGCAAACATGAACTGGACCCTCGGAAACCGTGAGCCAAAACAAATCTTTCCTCCTTCATTTCTCTCAGGTACTTTGTAACAGCGAAATAAATAACTAACACGTCCCGTCACCCTATGTAGCCGAGAGCACAGTAGGGCAGCTTTGGGGAGCGTTTAGAGAAAAGACTTATGGTACTATCCAATCCCAAGGAAGCTTAATATTCCCACTGGCACCTGTGCCATCGGTATTTCCAGCAATGACAGTGACACGCCCTTCCCCACACCTTACTGCACCTCCACCAAACATATTCCTTCTCTCCTTATCTTTTTATAAAACACAACACCCATGTACTCAACACCCATTTATTGAACTCGTACCACATGCTGGACACCGGAGATTCATGTGAGCGTGCCGGACGAGACCCGTGCTACAGGGGAGCTTGCAATCTCCTCATTCCATGGAAAACACACACACACACACACACACACACACGTGGCAGATGTGCCCTGGGCTGGGGTACTACAGTGTTGCGAAGAGCCACCAGACCTGCTGTGGAGGGTTCACTCACTTCCACGAGTGTAGGACCGGGAGGGAGCCTGGCACGGGGAGGGCAGGCTGCTTGAAGGCAGGCTTTACCTCCTAATGCTGGATTGCTCTCCTATTCACGTCACAGGAGTTTAAAAGTTGGCCACTAAACCCTACCCAAAAATGGCCTGCTCTCTCTCTAGTGCTCCGCTCCCTAGTGCTCCGCTCCCTCGTGCCCCTCTCTCTCTCTCTCTCTCTCTCTCTCTCTCTCTCTCTCTCTCTCTCTCTCTCTCTCTCTCGTGCTCCGCTCCCTCGTGCTCCGCTCCCTCGTGCTCCGCTCCCTCGTGCTCCACTCCCTCGTGCTCTGCTCTCTAGTGCTCCGCTCCCTCGTGCTCCGCTCCCTCGTGCTCCGCATCAGGAAGAACTGGACAGATAATCAAAATATGACTGCTAATTAGAGGACAGAAAAGGAGCAGATTCGGGTCCAGAAATCACATCAGTCACTCCGGAGAGAGTGGTACAAGGCCATACCTCTGACGGTACCTAGATCACATCTCCTGCCCTCAATGAGCCACTGTGTTTTAGACACTATGGGCCCCTGCGCCTGTGGCCCTGCACTGCCCTCTCATAAACACATCATCGTTCGAGACTCAAACACGTGGCTCTCTCTCTCAAGCACTAGAGAGAGAGCAGGCCATTTTTTGGTAGGGTTTAGTGGCCAACTTTTAAACTCCTGTGAGTTTAAAAGCTACAGCTTGCTTTTTCCCTTAGAAAGAAATATGTGTTTCTTAGAACAGATGGGCCAGTTGTAGTAGGACCAGAGCACATGCTAAAGAGACAGAGGCAGGAAGATCACAAGGTGAAGGCCAGCCTAGGCTGTACATTAGGGCTGAAGAGAGGACTCAGCTGTAAACAGCATTGGTTGCTCTTCCAGAAGGCTAGAGTTGGAGTCCCTCAATCCACAGGGTGGCTAACAACTGTCTGTAACTGCAATCCTCGGGAGATGTGGTGCCCTCTTCTGGCCCCCACAGGCACTGCATGCACACGGTGTAAAGACGTACATGCAGGCAGAACACCTGCCTCTTGCCCTTTCTCACTCTCTCTCCCCATTTCCTTCCCCCCTCCCCATTCCTCTCCTCCTTCTCTCTCCACATGCTAAAGGCCAGCTGGAGAGATGGTTCAGTGGTTAAGAGCACTGACTGCTCTTCTGAAGACCCAGGTTCAATTCCCAGCACCAACATGGCAGCTCAGAGTTATCCATAACTCCAGCTCCACATACATGTAGGCAAACACCAATGTGCATAAAATAAAAATAAATCATTTTAGCAACATAAAAAATAGCCAAGTGGTGGTGGCACACACCTTTAATCCCAGCATTCTGGGGTCAGATGTATGTGAATTTCTGTGGCCTACATGATCTACAGATCTAGTTCCAGGACAGCCAAGACTATACAAAGAAACTCTATCTTGAAAAAAAAACATTAATTAATTAACTAATTAATTAATTAGAAATCTGTTTTAATTTTTTTAAAAAAAGATAAGACCAGAAGCAAGCTACTCATAGAGCTTAAGTTGGGGCTTGCAGGAAAGCTGGGAACCAGAAATGCTCTAAGTTATGAGACTGGGCGCTCTAAAAGCACATTATAGTTAGGGTTCTCTTTATGGAGGAGAAGGAAGGGAGGCGAAGCCAGAAGCCATCGGAGCTCAGGAAAGAGGTCAGTCAGTAAAGTGATTGCCATGGTCTAGAAAATCTGAGTTCTATCCCCAGAACTCATTTTTTAAAAAGCTAGATATGCTAGCAAGTATTTGTAACTCCAACACTAGGAAGTCAAAGACAGGCAGATGCCTGGGGCTTGCTCACAAACCAGGTCCAAGCAAGAGACCCTGACTCCATAAGCAAGGTAGACAATTCCTGAGAAATGGCAGAATGGTCCTCTGATTTCTACACATGGATATGTGCATGCACATACTAGTACATGCTTGCATGGGCATGCGTGCACAAACACACACACACACATGCGTGTGCGCACAATAGGTATGTGATCTAGGATAGGAACTCCTTCCAGCCTGAGCCCATGACGAGTTTGGAAATGTGAGTAGCACCACAGAGCTGGGCACTCTGAGGAGGAGGAACTGCCTCTGCACAACCTTCCTTCCCTGGTCAACTTCTGAAGGCAAGGCTGAACCTGTCCGCTCCAAAGAAAGAGCGGCTGTGAGCTCTAATCAGTCACCAAGCAGCAGCTGGGGGTGGTGTGCCAGACAGTAGGTCCTCCACCATGTCCACTATGCTTGCTTTTAGCCACAGTTCCTGGATGGAGAAAGAAGGATGTCACAGAGCCCTGGCAGGACTCAGAGGAGGCCTCTGCCTCCGCAGAACCCCGTCCCACAGTGTTTCCTTTGTGAAGCAAAACAAAGTGATCTTTGACAAGAGGATCTGCTGGGCGAGCCAGAGAGTGATGTCAGAAAGAGAAGTGGGTAGCCGGAGCCAGCAGGCCGACCCCAGGCCCTGGCAGAGTCAGCCCTTAAAAGGAAACCACAGTATAGTAATGTCACAGTGTTGGTACCTCTCCAGCCAAAGGGGGGCCTAGGCTGGGTTCACAGGAAAGCCAGAGGAGGGAGCAAGAGGGAGAGGAGGAAAGATTTCAGTCAGAGGGAACGTGGTGACTCTCCCTGCAAAGCCAGACTTCCAGACTGACTTCCGATTCCACTCCTTTCCTGTCAGAACCAGCCTTCCTTCAAGATCCATCAGACATCACCTCCATGAAACTGCCCAGGAGATTCCTATCCATGAGTCTCTCTCTGGGGACTCTACAGACATCTCGTTTCTGGGTTCCAGCAGGTTGTGATTCCTAATGTGACAGACACTTTGGCATATTAAATAAACAGTAAAATTGTCTGCTGATACCTGTTCCTCCCACATGGCTACAGCATATGGCCTAGCCCATAGAGGAAGTCCATCTGTGTGCAGCAGGGGGGAAAGAGCCTGGGAGGAAGGATGTGTCTCCCTGCTGTCTGAGGTAGAGGGGAACAGGTTAGAGGTACAAGCAACCTCAAAGACCAAGCCTGAAACGGGGAGGAGCAGACCAGGCAGCAAGCTGCATGCTGAGGTCACAGGAAGGAGCAGAGTCACAGCACTCCTGCCCCGTGATGCCACCCACAGGCAGGCATAAAAGGGGGACACTGATGCGCTGGACATTGGCTCTGAGAGGTCAGGAATCACACATGACCCCTTGTTCACCCACAGGAACCAAATGTCAGCACAATGTCAAGCACCCCATGAACATGTGTCCCTAAGGATGCGAGAGCAGTGTCACAAGGACAAGACGAGAAGTTCGATCGGGCACCAGACACCCTGGCAAGAAGCAGCAAAGTGAGTGCGGCACCCAAAGGAGGAGTCCCCCCACCCGGGAGAGGGGGTGGACTGGAGTGAAGCTCGGGAGGTGGGAATTGCCAAGGCTCGGTGGGGTTGGCAGCCAAAGAAAACGCACTCTGGCTGGAACCCCTCCCCCAGGCTACACGCTGGACCAACCATTTCTGAAGAGGTGAAGGGGCCCGGAGGCTCCTCTGAAGGCCTTTCCTAGGCCAACCTCACCTGGCACTCCCAGCTTGCTCCTTGTGTGTGCCTTTGGTAGTAGGAGCATGATATACTGTTAAATATTAGAATGATCTGAAGCCCCTGCCTCTCACCCTCGTTCAAACTTCTATTGCGTGCCCATTTTCATCACCGGGGTCCTGATCTCTGGCCACTAATTTAGTTAATTTAATAATGATATAAATAATAATTATATCAAATTATTGTTATTATTTATTTGATCATTTTTATCACTAATTGAATAGTGATATCACTTTCCCCCAAGCCCTTTCTCAAAATCTGCCGGCATAACTGAAGTGGACAGTGTTACAGATCAGAAAAGGCACAGCTTTTATGTTTGTGGGGCGTGGGTTTTGTTTTTTTTTTTGGTTGGTTGGGTTTTTTTGTTTTTTTTTTTTTAGTTTTTTGGGTGTGTGTGTGTGTGTGTGTGTGTGTGTGTGTGTGTTTTGGTTTGGTTTGGTTTTTGGAGACAGGGTTTCTCTGTGTAGTCCTGGCTGTCCTGGAACTCACTCTGTAGACCAGGCTGGCCTTGAATTCAGAAATCCGCCTGCCTCTGCCTCCCAAGTGCTGGGATTAAAGGCGTGTGCCACCACTTCCTGGCTGTGGGGCGTGTTTTTAAAAGATTTTTTTTAATTATGTGTGTTGTAACCACGTGTACATTGAGCATAGGGTGCCTTAGAGGTCAGAGGCATTAGCATCTCTAGGGCCAGAGTGGCAGGTGCTTGTGAGGTACCTGGAACCTGAGCTTGGGTCATCAACAAGAATAGTACACGCTCGTAACCACTGAGTAGTCTCTCCAGCCCCCTGGGGCCTGTTTTTACATGGCATACTTATCTTTCTTGTTGAGCTTTTTGGTGGTGGTGGTAGTAGTGGTGGTGGTGGTGGTGGTGGTTGGGTGTTGAACAAGCCTCAAACTTACTATGTATCTAAGGGTGACCTTGACCTCCTAATTAGAGTCTCTAGTGCTGGGATTGCAGGCATGTGTCACCATGTTAAAGTGAGCCCCTGAGTCACTTAGCTCAACTGGCTAAACCCCAATGCAAATGAAGCCCATCTGGGTCTTAGATCACCTCAAAAAACAGTTACACAGTCTCTGTTCAGTTGTCCACACAGTCCACTGTAAATAAATCAGCCCAGCCAAGGTGGCTTGCAAATGCCTGCAGCTTGTCTGTTCCAAACAGAAGCCACAGTCCAACATAAACCCACCTCCAGAGCCTAAGAACTCAGGCTGTCCATTTGCCCTTAGAGTATTCAGGTAAAGACCATGTTAACCATGATTCTGGCTCCTCTTTGTCGGGAAAGAACCCAAAATTGGTCTCTGGGGCCAGTTTGAAGTTACCAATAGGCCTCAGGACTGCACTGAATTTCTCAGTAAGGACAACTCAGAATCCTGCAGGTCAAAGGGCTCAAAGTTCTAGTCCTCAGGCTGGAGAGATAGCTTGTGTTGCAAGCATGGGGACCTGAGTTCAGATCTCCAGCACCAGGTTTTAAAAAAACAAAGCCAGGCTCAGTGTCACACACCTGTCTATATGCTGTAATCTCAACACTTCGAAGCAGAAACCGGTGTATCTCCGGAGCCCACAGGCAACCACACTAGCCAACTGGTGAGCTCCGGGGTCAATGGGAGGCCCTGTCTCAAAAAGTAGGGTAGAGAATGACTGAAGAAGACACACAATGGCCGCCTCTAGTCTGTATAACCATATACACACATATGCATCCACACACATGTACAAATACATATGCACACTCATGCACACACATGTGCACACTCATGCAAACATGTGTGCACACACATGCACATACACACTTTTCATTTGCAGGTAGGAAGTCCCTATGGCCATACCATCCTGTGGAACTTTCTGCTATGTCAAAATGTTCACTCTCCGCATGGTCCAGTATGATAGCCACTAGCCACATGTGGCTACTGTCCAACTGAAAAGCTGAACTCACGTTTTCTTTTTTGTTTGTTTGGTTTTTGTTTGTTTGGTTGGTTGGTTTTGTTTTTTGAGACAGGGTTTCTCTGTGTAGTCCTGGCTGTCCTGAAACTCACCCTGTAGACCAGGTTGGCCTCGAACTCAAAAATCCACCTGCCTCTGCCTCCCAAGCGCTGGGATTAAAGGCGTGCATCACCACCGCCCAGCGAACTTATATTTTCTATCTCAACTAGTTTACATAGCCACATGTGGCTGGTGGCTACCATTTTGGACAGCATAGGGGCAGCATACAAATAATAACAGACAGATAATAAACAGGGGTAATGTTAACTAATGTTAACACAAGCATACCGTTTTCCAAGGACTGATCTAAGTGTCCCAATGTCTTGCATACATACCACTACTTTCTAAGTCTCTGGGGATAAAAAAATAAATTCAAGTAAAATTATCACTAGCCTTACTTACAGTATATTCCAACATCATCCATCTGTAAACATGAGCAGTTTAACTACCATGAGACTGATTTTTTTTTTTTTTAGATGAGAAATATGTTGAGCCAGGCGGTGGTGGCGCACGCCTTTAATCCCAGCACTTGGGAGGCAGAGGCAGGCGGATTTCTGATTTCGAGGCCAGCCTGGTCTACAGAGTGAGTTCCAGGACAGCCAGGACTACACAGAGAAACCCTTTCTCGAAAAACCAAAGAGAGAGAGAGAGAAAGAGAGAGAGAGAGAGAGAGAGAGAGAGAGAGAGGTGTTGGTCCTTAAATTCAAAAGGAATAGGAACTTGCAACATTATCAGAGAGAGCAGAAGAAAGAAAAGCAAGATAAACTACTTCCCCTTGATGTTTCTCCTATGTTTCTTCTGCCTATTCATTTTGGCTTCCTCCGGTCTCACAAGCAAAGGGGAAAAGGACTGCTTCCCTCCCTGCTCGTTTCTGGTTTTTCTATTCAGTGAAGGGGATCCTCAGTTCTGCCCGCCTTGCCAGCCTCAAGCCCTCCACTTGTTCCTAAGGCACTTTGGGTATGCGTGCACAAGTGGCTCCTGAACATGCAAGTGGGCACTTGTACTCACCGGAGCACATCTCCCCTTTGTAGCGGACGCAGGAGAAGTCATCGCACTCACAGTACTTGCCAGTGATCTTGCCAAAGTCACTGCTGTGACAGACACACTGGCCACAGAGGCACTCGCCCCGCTGGCTGCAGATGGGCTGGCCCTCCTTGGGGCTGCACTCTTCCTGCTGAGAGGGTCGGTAGTCCTCCTCGGAGCACTCACACATGGACCCCAGCCAGCCCTGGTCACAGCGGCACATCCCACACTCAAAGGTCCCGTTACCATTGTTGCAGCGTGGGCTGAAAGGCTGGGCAAAGGCCTGGCAGGCACAGTCACAGTCGAAGGTCACCTGGACAGTGAGGCTGTCCTTAAAGCCCACAGGCTTAATAGTGAAAGATTGCTGCTTCTCCTGGGGGCAACCACGCACCTTGGCCTCGATACTAAAACTCACCTGGATGGAAAAATGACATTTAGACCTTTGTGGATCTGGGTAGTAACACTATCCCCAAAGGAAATGCTTCCCTGCCACTGCGACAACAAAATTCCAGGGACAACAAAATTGGATGTCAAATCCACCTGCCCAGGGGAGTTCCTCAGCCTTAATTGTATCAAGTCTACAGAGTAATAGATACACTGGCATAGTAATACAACTGGGACGTATCTCACTGGACAGTTACAGACAAGCAATAGAAAGCTGGTTTTGTCCTGAGAAATAAACCATTTCAAGCAGGACAGAACCTGTTTTTCTGTGAAAACTTTACTCTGGCCAACTATGCCAACTGGAGTAAGTGTTATTGTTACATAATAACAGTAAGACACACAAAATGTTGCTTCGCACCACACCATGCCTTACAACTGTCAACGGCAAACAGAGATTGCTGTATAGCATTGTATTGCAGGCTGCAGAGTATGCAGTGTGAACACTTGTGCTTAGAATATGAACTTAGAGGGAACTGAACCAGAAGATCTATTTCTTTTCATTCCTCTCTCCCATCTACCAGGTAGAGTAGAGGAGAACCAGCTAAGAAAACCAGGGGAGCTGGTGAGATGGCTCAGAGGTTAAGAGCACTGGCTGTTCTTCCAGAGGTCCTGGGTTAAAATCCACACAATTAGCCGGGCAGTGGTGGTAGCACTTGGGAGGCAGAAACAGGCCAATTTCTGAGTTCGAGGCCAGCCTGGTCTACAGAGTGAGTTCCAGAACAGCCAGGGCTCTACAGAGAAACCCTGTCTCGAAAAACAAAAAAACAAACAAACAAAAAAAATCCACACAGCTGATCTCAACCATCTGTAACTCCATTTCAAAGAAATCTGATACTCAATACTAGCCTCCACGGGTACCAGGCACATGTGTGATACACAAATATATATGCAGGCAAAATAACCATAAAATTATGCATGCATAAAATTAAAAAACAATAATAATCGGGCTGGAGAGATGGCTCAACGGTTAAGAGCACCAGCTGTTCTTCCAGAGGTCCTGAGTTCAATTCCCAGCAACCACACGGTGGCTCACAACCATCTGTAATGGGATCTGATCCCTTCTTGTGGTGTCTCTGAAGACAGGGACAGTGTACTCATATACATAAAAAATAAATAAATAAATCTTTTTTAAAAAGACAGTAATAATCAAGAAAATGGTGGAGGGGAAGGAGGGGCAAGGTGAACATTTACACTCTGAAGTCCCAAGGGGGCAGGTATTCTTTTTTTTTTTTTTTTTTTTAAACTTTATTTATTTATTTATTTATTTATTATAAGTACACTGTAGCTGTCTTCAGACACCCCACAAGAGGGCATCAGATCTCATTGCAGATGGTTGTGAGCCACCATGTGGTTGCTGGGATTTGAACTCATGACCTCTGGAAGAGCAGTCAGTGCTCTTAACCACTGAGCCATCTCACCAGCCCGGGGGCAGGTATTCTTGCCTGTTCCACCTGCTGATGGATAGGCCAGAACAAAACCTGCTGAGGCCAGTGCTCAGTGCTCAGCAGGAGCCCACAGATGCTCTACTGCCCCATTTTATGTCGCCAAGAAAAGCAACGCATTCCCCTGGGTGAATAGATAGGTTAAGAAATACTTTCAATTTCAATCAGCCGTGCAAGTGCAAACACAGAAAACCAAAACAGACCTTCTCTAAAGACAAATACAAACAAACAAACTGATAGGCTTACTCGCCAGCTGTAGAAACCTTAAGCATCAGAAGCTTCAGAGGAAGATTGGCAACTCTACTTCTTTAACAGCTAATTCCAGAAAGGGTCGGGGTGCACACAGATTCCGAGGCCCAAGGTCAGAGCTTCAGAACTCATTCCTTCCCTAGCCCACCTCACCGTGTCTCCAATCTTGAGGCCCACACAAGACTTGAGGCCTGGGATGACCTCGTTGTTGAGGCAGGTGGCATTGAAGGACAGCGATAGCTCTTCCGGGAGGTCACGGACTTCCAGCTCCACTTTAGAGCGGATTTTCTGAGCAGAAAGGGGCAAAAGGTTAGGGCATAGACAAAAGCCAAGCCCATCCACACAAAGCCAAGGCAGTGGCCTTGGACCTGCCCTGGGGTCTACCTGGCAGTTGCTGCGGTAGAGGCTCTGTGCTCACCACCCCTTTTGTATGTTGCGGAGACCTGGCTTTCCCTCACTCAGCCCTACAGCTGCATCCTTGTGCATCTAATCCCCATCTGCAGCCTCCTCCATCTCTAAGCTCCCCACATGCTCTTCCTGTTCCTCCCTGGCTTTCCTTTCTGGTCCATTTCAGAAGGTGCCATTACTCCCGAGACTGGCCATCATCATCTGGGAGCATAAGGGAAATGCAGTAAGGCCACACGGGAGAATGGCAGTCAGGGCTCCCAAATCCGAGCTCCGGTAGAACATGGGCCTATACCTTTAGGCACGATCCCATAGCCTGAGTCAGGCCTCCCTGCAGCTCTCTTTGGGACAGAGAGTTCCAAGGCAATCTGTGCTCTGACTTGACTGCTCTCAATGTATATAGTCCCCCCTGGCTTCTCTGTGTGTGAAATCACATGATACGAGACGTCCAGCCACTCCTAAAGCGTATAAAAGCTGAAGCTTCCGTTTGTTCTGGGGATTGGTCTTAGGCTCATCAGGAAGATTTTGTCAGGAGATAAAGGCTGTTCATTGAAGAGGCTCCTAAGGCCTCCCCTCCTATTGCTCTCATGGAAGTTTGTTCTCTCTGTCTCTCTGTGTCTGTCTCTATCTCCACCACCACAACCCCCCACCCCCACCTCTCCCTCTCCCTCTCCTTCTCTGAACCTCTCTCACTCTCTCAATGAAGTTCCTCTTCAGGCTCTATAGGGAAGCCTCTTGTCCCCTCTAAGGCCTTATTATATTTAGACCCCATACTGTATTGTTTTTATCTAATATTCTCCCACCCACGGGCCCAAGCATGGCTGTTTGATAAATTTCCTTCCTGAAAGAAATTTATGTGTCTGCTTTCCTTTCCACTACAGACCACTACATCCCTCTTTTATTTCTTTTTTAAAAGCTCTGATGAGTAAGCCGCATCCAGCAGACTCACCAGGCTTCCTGGGCCAACATTCTTACCCCATAAGCATCAACAATGAGCTGGAGGACATTGCTTGAGTCATGAGACAGGACTCCCACTGTGGTCCCAGGGATGAGCTCACTATAATTCTAGAAAGAAAGACAAAGATGTCCACAGCGTACTGAAGAAAGTGGTCTCCTCCTCCAGCCCTCCTTGGTCAGACTGCCAGTGTTCGTTCGTTTGTTTGTTTGTTTGTTTGTTTGTTTGTTTGTTTGAGACAGGGTTTCACTGGGCAACCCTGGATGTCCTGGAACTCACTCTGTAGACCAGGCTGGCCTCAAACTCAGAGATCTGCCTGCCTCTGCCTCCCAAGTGCTGGGATTAAATGCGTGCGCCACCACCACCTGACTAGAAGTCTTAAAATGAACTTTGTACGGCACTGTGGAATATCTTACTTTTTACTACCAGAACAGATCTAGTACACATTTTCATATCTGAGAAACATTATTTTAAAAAAAAAGAAAAGAAAGAAAGAAAGAAGAAGAAGAAACCTCTTTATACCCCTCCCCCACTGAGTCACCTCCCAGGCTTCCTTATAGGTGAGAGGTTGGAGGAAAAAGGCTACCGGGAGGAATGTAAACTGCCAGGAGAATGGGTTTAAGAAGGATTTTTCCTGGTTGGGTCCCTGGTTAGTGACAGCAGGAGCTGGTCACCTGGGACAAGTCCACCTGTGGTGACAAGAGAGAAACCCAGAGTCCTAATTACCTGGTAAAGGCTGACAACATCTTTAGTCACTGCAAAGATCAAGTTAATGTTTTTCTGGGATAGTTTCTCAGTCATCAGCCCCAGCGATGGGTAATCCTGGAAAGGAGGAAAAAATGACGGTAATGGAAGCATCTCACAGGCGTTCTGGATCCTAAGCCTCTGAGCCTGCCTTATTTGGAGTATGACCAAGGCAATGTGAAACTTAAAAGATTTTTTTATCCTAATCAAAGTGGGTGTTATGTTTGGGTGTGGCTTCAGCGAGCCCCTCAGGTTTCGTGTGCTGGAACTGAATTCCCACTATGAGACGCTGAGGGGGTGGAGACACACACATACACACAGACACACACACACACAAACACACACACACACACACTAAGGTATTTAGGGTAGAGTCTTTGGGAAGTAAGTAGGACTAGAAGCCCCTAGAATTGAATCTCAATAGCTTTACAAAAGGAAACCAATGAAAACAGAAGCCCACACGCATGCTTCCTGACCTCCCGCCTCACGCATGCTTCCTGACCTCCTGCCTCATGATGGCCTGAGTCGTGGGACTCAGCCAGCAGGCATCATCACCAGATGCCGTCCCTCAAATTCGAAAGCTCTAGATACAAAACTAAAGCTCTTTTCCAGCTTACTGTGTCTGTGCTATTGCATCGTTGGCAACAGAAAATGGCACAATGCCTGAGTGAAACGGTAGAGCCAGAAGCTCGGCTGTGAACCCTGGGCTGGTGGTTCCAAAACCAAGCACCTTCCTTCCCGTGCAGATTCAAAACATCTCCATGGGCTGGGCCTCACTGTTGTGAAATTACAGGCAAATGCCCTAACCTTGCTCTACTGGTCACATGATCTCAGCCTCACAGTTCAAATGTCACTCATCCCTACCCCTCTTCTACTCAGCACTGACCTAGCTCAATCTTCCTGCTACCTGAAGTGACTGTCATCTTAGTACTCCTCCTCTTTCCTTAGCCTAAGCTCGCCTCCTCCAGGAGGCCCTCCTTGACCTTAGCTACTAAGAGTTTTCCTCCTTCAGCTGCCTATAGCCCTTGACCGCGTCACGCACACACTTAGCGTCCGTCATGCATCCCATGCTATTAATAATGTGTAGAAATATATCTTCTCTTCATCTAAACCTCCTAAGAATGTCCTTATATAGCGTTTTCATCTCTCGCAGCTCCTGCTCCATGTTCTGTATGGACTAGTGTCAAAGCTTGCTGGCCATGCTCAACTTGGACGTGGCTAACAGCAAGGAAGTGGAGAGATCCGGAAGCAGTACGAACCGTGACTCTGTCCCTGGAATCCTAGACCTTGCGAGCGAGCGCATGAGATCTCCAGTTCGGTGCCCTGCCTTTAATCGTTTCTAAACTGCAGGTGGTTCCTCGATTTATTAGCTTAAAAAAAAATAGAGTAGGTGGGGGAGGCTTGGTGGTGGGGCAATACTTAACATAATGTGAGACGTTGGGTTCAATCTCCAGACCAGAAAAAATTAACAAGCATGGTGGTCCAGATTCCTAATCCCAGCACTCCGAAGGTGGAGGCAGAAGGACTTCAAGGTGAAGGCTAGCCTGGGCTGCATAGAGAGCAAGACAGATCCTTTCTCAAAAAAAAAAACAAACAAACAAACAAAGCAGGCATCGTGGCATAGTGCCATCCCATCCCATCTGCAAGGTGAAAGCAAGAGGGCTAAGAGTTACAAGCCAGCCCAGAATGTATACCAAGACCCTGTCTCAAGAAAATGAAATGGGGGTGGGCGGGGACAAGACAGGAAAAAACGTCAAAACTTGCTCCCAAATACCCAAAGTGATACTACGTTAAACATTGTGACATTTGTCTCATGGCTGACAGCAACTTCTCCTATTTCAATTTAAGCTCCTTCCCACTTATTTAATTAATATAGTTAACTAAAACATAAAATAACTTTTCAGAAGTTTTCTTATGTATCATCCTAAATTATCCACGGGTCCATCTTTCCTTCAAACCAAATGACCCTGTGCCCTTTAACCTTTCCTCAACAGGCTCTGCTCTCTGGGGTTTTTTATTTCATCAATGAGACCTTTGTCTTCCCTCCATAACTACAAGTGAGCTTGATTCCACGAAGGGACCATTCACAGAGGAAGGGAAGACGTGAGCTTTCCAGCTGTGCCTGGCACATCATGTGGGTCCATTACGGATGCCAAAATGCTGGTACTGATGACTATAGACTAAGTATGAACACTGGCCACAGGCACGGACATCTCCATGGTCAGATAGTTTATACCCTGGATGAGACAGTCCAGGTGAAATATGCAGGAACGGGCTGAGCCCCGTATGATGCCCAGAGGAAGAACTGTCTTCAAATTCGCACAAAAGCCTTGCCCTACCAGGGTGAGCACGGACGAGCCACAGTAGGGACCAGGCATCTCACCATGGTAGTGGAGGCAGAATAGTGGTTGTCAGTGCCAATGTGACAGCGCCCGTCATTGGGCAGGACAATGCCTGCCAGCCTTCCATCCAGGGCGATATGGGTCTTGGCATCAGTGGTAAACACTAGCAAATGGGATGCATCATTCCTCCAGCCAATTTTTTCCTATTTAAAAAAGAAAAAGACACAGTGACTTTAGCTATGTCATCAGTACAAAACAAAGACCCCCAGAACCAGCATAGCTGAAAACCTGAGCGAGTTGACTTGGAGAGGGACCTCAGCCCCAAGCCTTAAACACAAACTAGAGCTTTCCAATCGGGCTTCATTCCCCATAAGGAAGTCATCCCATTGTTGATTAGCTCATGAGGTTAAAGCATGCTTTCTTCAACTCCACACATAACAGGAATCCATCTGCATCCACAGAGCTGGCCCAGGCCAGAAGAAATCCCACCCTAACATCTGCCCGCTTAGCTGAGGTCAAGTTAACCCAGGCTTGATTCTGAAATAATTCCAGGAAATGTGGGAAGATGTTCTCCCTAGGAAATATCTGGGACTAAAGAGGTGTCAGCTGTGGCCTTGGCATGGATATAAAAACAGACTGTGTATCAGGAGCAATTTATTACACACACCGTACAAAGTCCTGTATGGTTCCCATCCCCCAACAGACCGGGAATCCCCAAGTGAACTGTTGCCTTCCCCGTTTTGATTTGTGCCAGCTACACCTGGCAGCCCTTGCCTCTCAAACTCACATCACAGACTGTAGCCTGCATGATGGCGTCAAAACCGCCCTCTGGGGCATCTCGGTTACGTGACACATTCTGTTTCTTCACTTCCTCATTGAATCGGGTCACCTGGTCAGTTAGTGTCAGCACGTGCTTGAAGCCAAACATGGGCAAGCAGACATTCTTCATACTGGAGGGAGATGAGGGGTCATCTTAGCAGAAGCCATGATGGAAAGGTGATAAAGGGGTCAGGGAAAGAGAGGGGGATAGATATGGCTGGTGGCATGCCTAAGCCATATTAGTTCTCTCTCTCCTCACCTCTCTCTCTCTCTCTCTTTCAGTGTGTGTGTGTGTGTGTGTGTGTGTGAGTGTGTGTGTGTCTATGTGTCTGTGTGTCTCTCCTTCTCTCTATGTGTCTCTCTATGTGTCTGTGTGTGTCTGTGTGTGGGTCTCTATGTGTCTGTGTGTCTCTCTCTTTCTATGTGTCTGTGTGTACGCCACTGTGTGTCTGTGTGTGTATGTGTCTCTGTGTGTGTCTCTCTATATGTCAGTGTGTGTGTCTCTCTCTTTCTCTCTATGTGTTTGTGTGTGTGTGTGTGTGTGTGTGTGTGTGTGCATGGTGTGTGAGCGTGCTGAGGACTGAACCCAAAGTCTCACACATGCCAGATAAATGGTCTACCACACAGCTACACCTCCAGCCTCACAGAATCACAATTACTAAGACAGCCTAGACCCCAAGCTCTTCAAGCTACCTGTGGCATAACCATACCTCCAGATAGCTAAAAGGGCAAGAAAGGAAGCAATGAAACCAGACAGGACAGCTTAGACCCTGGCTCCCCATTTACCAAGCATGGGCTCTCTGATAGCCTCTCTGAAGCTATATTCCACTCAGGAACAAGAAAAATAATTAATACATAAGCCAGTTGAAGTCAGAGCTAGAGGTGTAGCCCAGTGGCAAGATCTATATGGAGACGTAATAGTGCTTCCTTCTCCTGCGAGAGCGATGGGGGACCACGGAAAGCGGTTCTTCGAGAGACGGGCCCAAGCTATCATGGCTGCAATCATTAACACTTTTTTACTGCAACAATACCCAGTAAGTTTACAGGTCATGCACTGCTCTCCCCAGACTAACTGATGTCTTTTCTGGGGAAACATGGAGCTCAGACAGAAGTTTAAAACTGTACTGTAGAATTTTTTATAAAGTTAAAAAGTAAAGCCTTGCCTTGACAGTCCAGACATCATCATTTCAATGTAGCTTATTTTTAATTATGGAGAGGGAGGAAAAAGAGAGCAGGAACCAACAGTGAGTGTATGCAGGTGCCCATGGAGGTGAGAAGGTAACATCAGACCCCTAGAGTTGGAGCTACCAGCTTGGGTTAAGAGCTGTCTGACTTGGGTACTGGAACTGGACTCTGTCAGATCCTCTGGAAGAGTGGGAAGCATTCTTAACCACTGGGCCGCCTCTCCAGCCCTCGTAATCATGGTTTTACAGCACTACCATACATAGATTTAAAGTCTTCGTCAAGTAAGTCACTCAATAGTAAACTGCTATGGTTTAAATGTAAGCTGGGCCCCACAGGCTCACGTGTCTGAACACTCGGACCCCAGGTAGTGGCACAGCTTGGCACAGTTAAAGGTTAAAGGTAGAAGAACCTTTAACACAGACCCTTGCTGGTATACATAGGGTTATATGGGCAAGGCTGAATTGTTCCAAGCCAGCTTCCTGTCGAGCCCTGGTGGTATGCAGCAAGTAGCTGCCACAGGTTCCTGCCACCACAGACCAAGCCACTTTAGACACTTCCTGCCTTACCTGTCATGATGGATGGAACACATTCAGAGACATGAGCCAAAAATAAACCTTTCCTCCCTTAAGTTGCTTCTATCACGTATTTGATCATAACAGCAGGAAAAGTAACGATGCATAAGCTAAACAGACGCCCAGGGCAGAGGTGTTGTGCAGTGGTAGAACACTTGTCTAGCAAACATCAGACCCTAAGTGCAATTCCTAGAGTTCCTCCAACCCCAGAAGTAAGGTGGGTTGGCTTGTGCCTGTAGTACAGCACTCGGGAGGCTGAGGCCAGCCTAGGCTACAGAGCAAAAATCTGTCTCAAAAAAAAAAACAAACAAAAACGAAAGGAGGTGTGAGGGGCTGAAGAGATGGCTCAGCGGTTAAGAGCACTGACTGCTCTTCCAGAGGTCCTGAGTTCAATTCCCAGCAACCACATGGTGGCTCATTACCATCTGTAATGAGATCCAATACCCTCTTCTGGTGTGTCTGAAGACAGCTACAGAACTCATATACATAAAATAATAAATCTTTAAAGAAAAAAAAAGAAAGAAACCAGAAATAGAAATTAAAAAATAAACTTGTGAAGGAAAATCCTGGAGCTAAAAATGGGAACCAGGACTTAGACCAGCCTGGGATAAAGGGAAGGGGAGCTTCACTGGCTTCTGGAGACAGGGCTTACCTGTAACAGGGGTTCTTGATTGCCTGTGGTGGGGAGATGTACATGTACGGCGATACAGGCTTGTCCACAAAGGCCCCAAAGCCAATCCGAAGGTTGCTAGTAAGCCTGCGCATCTGAGAGGCCAACTTGGTACCCAGGGTCTGGATTCTCGACAGGTCATCCTTCATGGAGTAAGACAGATCCATCAAGTAGTAGATGTCCACGGGGTAATCCTCTACCTGCCGCACTTGAAGCGAAAAGATCTTCGAATCATCTGGAAGGCAGAAGGATGTTAGGTTTTTTTCACCTCCTCTTCTAGGATTAAATACATGAGTAAGCATCACGAAGGATAAATAACAGCTTGATCAAATTATGCTTGAGAGTTTGGGTTACCTCCCACACACACACACACACACTCACACACACTCACACACTCACTCACACTCATACACACAAACACACACTCACACACACTCACACACACTCACACACTCACACACACTCACACACACATTCACACACACTCACACACTCACACACAAACACACTCACACACACTCACACACTCTCACACACATACTCACACACACTCACACACTCACACACTCACTCACACACACTCACACACACTCACGCACGCACTCACACACTCACACTCACACACTCACACACTCACACACACACTCACACACACACACTCACACACACACTCACACACACACTCACACACACAACTCCTGTCCTCTCGAAGTCTCTTGAACCTCTTCTTTTCCACTCTGTGATTTCCCACCATCTACATCCCCGTGTGTAGGACCCTCTGGGCCCCCTGGGTCTACTATTCTAAGTCATACAACTGTCAGTTGCTGCTCTTCAGACTCTGTAAAGGACAGGAACTATGCTGGGTATGGTGACTTACGTCCCTAATCCCAGCATGCACCAGTCAGATGCAGGGAGACTACTGCAAAGTCGAGGGCCAGCCTGGGCTGCACGTGAGCTCCAGGCTGACCAGAGGTACTATATCTCCAAAGTAAAGAGCACCCTGCTTTTCTTCAAATCCCATGGATGCTTTGCATAGAGTGGACTCTCTCAAATTCTTATTGATTCAGTCAAGTCTCGATACTTCAAAAAGCTCACCTCAGCCTAATAGTCCTCCCTTTTCTGTCCCTATTTTCTCAGCTCCCAAACAGTCCCTGTGCCCTGAGGGAAATTACAACTTCCTTTCTCATCCTTCCTCTCACCTGCACCTCCACCAGAGCTATCAAAATATTCAGGAGGAAGCAGAGCCACAAGGATTAATGTGGTAGCACTGGGGTTTACACTCAGCTCTTCTGACTCCAGTTCTGATACCTCTCCTTCTATTCTCCTGCCCATGCCCCCCATCCCCCATCTCCTCCTCTTTCCACCCCAGTCCTATCCTGTGCTGCCCCTCCCCCAAGAGTTCCTACTCAAACCTTCAACTGATGTCCTGTGCCCACTGGTTTCAGGTCTCTTCCCAAGATGATTCCCCAATGCCTACCTCTCCCACTCACACCCATCCGGTGCCTACCTGGCCGTAGTCGAAGGGCAATCCTCTGGGGGCTGACTTGAGTGATCTGGGCGCTGTCTCCTGAGCCCTTGCTGCTGAGTGGTCTAGCCTCCAGGATCTGGGCCACACTGACTGGGAACTCAATAGACTCTGGAGCACAGTTGTCCTTCAGGAGGTTCTCCTTCAGGTTACAGCGGGGTGAGCCGGGAGACAGAGTCTGTGAGGATAAGAGCCCAGGGGAAGGCCGACATCAGAGCAAGGGTGGCTAAGCCTCCTGGCTGATAAGTCACCTCCCTATGGCTAAGAGCTTCTCTGGCCCTCTGAAGCTAACCTAGCATAAAAGAACTGCTGTGGTCCTTCCTAGGGTAATCCCTAGGGACACACACAGGAAGGGCAAATGAATAGACTGAGTTAGTACCTGTTCATGGATTGACAACTAAGAACGACCATTAAGTAAGAAGCCTGCTAAAGGAGTGTTTTCCAAATTGTAAAATATGATTAGTTTGTGACTCTCAAAATCAAGTTTACTAAGTAAAACATGTTAGGAGCCGCGTCCGCCATCGCAAGATGGCGCCGGTTTCCTGCTTCCTGGTTCTTCTTGCGAGCCTTGCTTGAATGTGCGCCTGCGCAAGGCACGAAAACCAGTATGCTAATTTGGCGACATCATAAGAGCCAATGAGTGTGCGGCACATCTCCTAAAGCGCTATATAAGCCACAAGCTTTTGGGGCTTGGGGTCCCTCGCCTCACTACCATCTAAGAGAGCTGTAACACTAAAAGAGCTGTAATAAAAATGCTGCCAGAAGAATCCTGAAGCATGGCGTTCTCCTTTTCGGCGAGGCGGCGCCCCGCAAAAACATAATTAAATAGAATAGAAAATACTCAAATATATAAAGCAACATTTCAATGTATTTGGGGAATCTTTTATTTCCTGAAAGATAGGTTTAGAACATATAACCGAGTAACAATGCACGAGGTATTTCTTTCTGTGGGTCGAGGCTAAAACCATGTATAGATGCTGTGTTACGTGCTGGCTGTTTTATAAGGTCCCTGGTTGTGTGCTTCCTGTCTCCCTTCTTTATCCAGGACAAGGATGACAGAGCAGATACTGTGGACCGTAAAGAATAAGAGTCCAGGAGTGAGCTGGCTGAGACTGGCTGAGACTGGTCCCCGGCATCGTCACCACTGACTGGGGACCAGAGCATGACACATGGTTCTCGGAGCTCACTTCCTTCAGCTGTGTCATGAAGGGGAAAAGTCATCCTTGGCTACCGACAGCAATCAAAACCACAGAGACGGAAGGGGAAATGATGGTTGCTAGGGCCTGAGGAGGAGAAGGAAGAATTGTTTAACGAGGCCAAAGTCTAGCTTAGCAAAATGAAATTCAGTTATTGGGGATGGATGACAGTGAGGGCTTCACATTATAAATAGACTTAACGCTGCTCACCTGGACAGTTAAGGTGGTGACAATAAAAAAGAGCGGTTAGGAAGGGGCTGGGGAGAGTCAGTCAGGAAAGTGTTTGCTGCACAAGAATGAAACCTGAGCTTAATCCCCAGCACCTGTGTTAAACACACACACACACACACACACACACACACACAGAGAGAGAGAGAGAGAGAGAGAGAGAGAGAGAGAGAGAGAGAGAGACCACACCTGGGTACGTTGACACATGCCTGCAAGCCCAGAGCTAGAGAGGCAGAGACAGGAGGATCCCTGGGCCTTGCTGACCATCGAGGCTAGCCATCTTGATGAGCTCCAAGTTCAATGAGAGACCCTGAGTCTCAAGAAATAAGGGGGAGGGAGGGGGAGGGGAGAGGGAGAGGAGGAAGGAGAGGGAGAGGGAGAGGGAAAATAGATTTCCACACATACACACATCAGAGGCACACAGAAAGATCAAGATGGTAAATTCTGTTATATGTATTCTACCACAATTAAAAAAAATTACTTTAAAGAGAATTAACAATAAGAAGAACCTTTTGTCATAGAGATGCCCATGGAAGGCTAAATAACATCATGCAAGCAGCAAGTACCCAGCAAGGGTCCCCTGTTAACATGCTCTGTCGGTAAGTAGTTCCTGAATAAACTCCACAAGCTGGGAAAAACTGCCGTGAGGAGAGGTGCTGTTCTGTCAGCTTCCTCCTTTGCTCTGGACGGAAAACCACACTGACAGGCATCACCTCAGCCTCGGGGTCTGTGTCTGTGTGTCACAGGCAAGAATTAAATGTTCTTGGAAGGACACTGAAGTCAGGAAACAGGCCTCAGATCTAAGTCACCACTAGCTAGCCATGTGACACCACAGAAGTCACTCTGAGCCTCAGTTTCCTGATTTGTTTGAAAGGTGGGGTTAGCAGACATGACGCTTTCAGTTCGACACTAGGCATATCTGAGGTTAAAGAAGTTAAGTAACTTGTCCAACGTTGCAGAGCTCGGGAGGACACAACTGAGATGCCACCTAGATTTTCTGTCCGTGAGTAACCTCATAAAGTAAGTTTCGTTGTATTCTGTGGACTAGAGTATGTAATAAAAAGTAGAAATGACAGTTGAGAGGAAGAGTGCCCAGGGAGCACAGCGGAGAATGCACTCAGAGACCAGGTTCCGAGAGGAAGCTGTAAGAAGATCTTTCGGGAAAGATGGGTAAGTCCTTCCTGTTCAGCTGTGCATAGTCTGGCCACCAGCACACCTGCAGAGAGACCAATCCACAAACAGCACACACATTCTAAAGCTCAAGAGGTCCTTTGATGAGTTAAAGGCTTGTGTGGGTGGTGATACAATACAGGACTAACACACACTCACACCTCATCCTCACCCACACACACTACACACACACACACACACACACTACATACATTACACATACACACTACACACACACTACACACACATACACTATACACACATACACTATACACACATACACTATACACACATATACACTCCACCCTCACTCACACACACACATACACTAAACCCTCTCACACACACTCCACACACACTGCACCCTTACACACGCACACACCACACACATACACACTACACCCTCACAGATACACACACACACATATCACACACACACTCCAGCCTCACACACACTACACACATCTACACTCCACCTTCACATACACATACTACACACACACACACACACACACACACACACCAACCTAACCCAAACAGAAAGGCAAAGGGGCTTCTGGCCAGTACCTTCCTTCTCTCTCAGATATGAGGCAGAGGAATAGCCTCCACAAGGGGAATAAGACTTAACCTTCTTGGTGACAAATGTCCCATAAGGGACACTACAGGCCATGCCTACTATGAGAGAAGAAAATTTCTAACCCAACACCTAACAGAAAAGCAGTGAGAAGAACTAGCTGCTGGGCCAACCGAGTTTTGCGATCAGCCTCCCATCTCTGTGCCCTTCTCTCATCCCTCAAAACCATACACTCCCAGGAAGCAGTCTCTTCCTTCTAAAGAACCCCCATGTACATATACACACACATACACACATGTATACATACATACACACATGTATACATACA
>NW_021604790.1:4591986-4629639 GCF_004785775.1 Grammomys surdaster | reverse complement strand
ACACACATGTATACATACATACACACATACACACATGTATACATACACACATGTATACATACATGCACACATACATACATATACACACACATACATACACACATGTATACATACATACACACATACGTACACACATGTATACATACATACACACATACATACACACATGTATACATACATACATAGACACATACACACATGTATACATACATATGTACATACACACATGTATACATACATATACACATACACACATGTATACACACATACATACACACATGTATACATACACACACACATGTACACATACACACATCACCATTATCATCATCTTCACTCTTATATCTCTGATCCCAACTTCCCACAGACCTCAGAGAAAATCTTCCAAAAAAGGCAGTGATCAAATCACTGGGAAGCCAGAGGAGCTGAGTCTTTCCAGAGCAAGACAGAGGCTGATGGAGGGAACCAGGAGGGGGAGACCAGGGATCTGAGGGAGAAGAGCAAGCCACCCAGGATCTTCAGGCTCAGTGAGGGGAGCGAATGCTTCTGAGGGGCCCTCCTAGCTCCACTTTCTAACCTCAGTCTTTATAAGAAAGAGTAGAATGCCCAGATGTGCCGATAGTCCTTATGCTTCCTATAAATTTCCTTAAAATAAATAAATAAATAAATAAACACTGAAAAAAAAGACCAGGCTGTCTCCCTCCCTTTACGATCAATGACGTTAGAGGTCAGAAACCTAACAGGCTTGCTCAATGGCCCAGCTCTTCCTGAGAGCTTCCAGCTCTGGAAAGATACCAAAGATACCAAGGCAACATCTTCAACACCCTTGGCCACAGTCCCACCCCAAGCCCAGATGGAAGAAATGATTATCTCCAAGTCACTGAGAGAGAAAACTAGAAAGGGGAGGTGATGTTAATGTTCCCATCAAAACCCGGATGTTAGAAGAAGAGTCAAGCCCCATCCCCTGGGAGGAAGGTGATCACCCACGTAGGTGGGAGGCTCCAGGCTCCCAAGCTCTGTGAGTTAGTGGATTACCTCTCCTTCCTGGGAGAGTGACACGACACACACACACAATTAGGAGCAGCCCCCCTTAATCGTGTTTAGGGAAAGTACAGCATGAATAACCGTCACTGCGATATCTGTCTCACAGGGTTGGGCAGGGGCTAAAATAAGACTGTGAGATGATTTCAAAACACAAAGTCTCAGTATGAGTCAAAGACACTCAAATCCTCTGGGGGTCCAGTGTAAATAAAAGTAGCAGCAGCCACTTTCCTACAGTCCCCATTATAACTGTCACTGCTACTGCACGCTCTTCTCCTTGGAGGAAGCCCTGGGAGGGGACTTACATGGTGCTAGGCTTTATTACAGGGCTAGCTCCCTAGATTCATGCTTTGTTGGCTATGAGGATGAGGGGAATATTCCTTTTCTTTCTTTTTTTTTAAAAGGCTGAGTCTCAGCATGCAGTCCTGGCTGCCCTAGAACTCCCTATGCAGCCAGGCTGACCTCAAACTCAGACACCTACCTGTTTTTGCCTCACCACTGCTGATATTAAAGCTATGCTGTGTGCCACCACATCCAGCCACCTTCTTTTTGATAGAAGGTCTCTCTGTGGATCTGAAGCTCATTATTTTGGGTAGGACATCTGGCCAGCAAGCTCCTGGGATCTCCTTGTCTCTGCTCCCGAACATTCCAGTCGGAAGCACAGGGGCCATGTCCAGATTTATGTGGGTGCTGGGGATTTGAACTCAAGTCCTCTCACTTGCACAGCAAGTGCTCTTATCCACTGAGCCATCATCTCCCTAGTCCAGCCTTGAACTTATACCTCCTCCTTGATTCTCCTACCTCTACCTCCTGAGGACCAAGACTGCAGGCATGTTGCCACCATGCTCAGTTTATGAGATACTGGACTGAACTCAGGGTTTCATGCATGAAATGCAAGCATTCTATCAACTGAGCTACACCGCCAGACCCTACTATACATTTTTATTCCTTTTTTTTTTAACAATAACAAGTTTGAGGCCAAACTCAAGGTGAACATCTATGCTCCAGGTAAAAAATACGTATAAATAGGAATGATCAAGAGGCCCTGATAACTACACACACACACACACACACACACACACATAGTGTAATTGGTGTCTTGAGCTTTTCCCTGGCAGATACAGATCAGGAAGTAAGTCCCCACTGGAGCCTTCTACTTGCTAATCCCAAACCCGTTCTTCCTCTTTCATTCCTGGATGTCAAGTTTGTCAGCTGGCCTACCTTCCAACCTGGCTCCAGTATCCTGAGTATCAATTCCTAGCATTTCTTCCTGTCTCAGGGTTGCCAACTTTAGGAGATATGCAGTGCTTACCAAGATGAAAATTATCTGCTATCTGATCCAACCCGAATTGAGTGTTCTGTATTTATCTGGCAACCCCAATTGTACCTCCACCCACCCTGCCCAGTCCCAGCCTCCACCAGTAGCAATGTTGTCCCCCTTGTTCCCATAACAACCTGTTCTGATGCAACAGGCCCAGGGTCCATCCTGAGAGCCTTTATATTTAACAAGCACTCCCAACTTGTTAAATTACCTTATGATTTCGGAAAGTTCTAGACTCCAGTATGATACCACCTGAGCCAAAAATATAGGTTCTAGCTCTGTGTGAAGCTGGTGTCTCTGCTAGCTGTGCCAACCCGAGTCTGTGTTATCTAACCACGTCTCTGTCTTTCCAAGAACACACCCTATGTGGATGGGCCTAAGACACCCCACTCACACACTTGGCTCTGTTTTCCTCTTACCCAGCCAAGACCTTGCTATACACACCCAAGAGCTGCTGTCCTTTAAGGACCACAAGCTGAGCCCAACCAGTTGTTTTCAGAGGCACTGCCAGTATCAGCACCACTTGAAGCAGTCAAAACAGGGGAAGCAGAGAGCTGAGCAATGCTCCCAGCCCCACCTTTGGTTATTTAAAGTCAAGATCCAAACACTCTCAAGAGTTAACCTTGCCCTGTGCAAGGGAAGTCCAGCTCCCTCAGGAAAAAGATAACAGCCATGTTCTTGTAACAGCCCAGGGTTCCTCCCTGCTTTACACATTCTGCCCCACGTCAGACTCCCCAACCACGCCCCTCCTCCCTCTCACTTAGTGATGGTAGATGTTGGCATTCACTTTATTTCATTCTGAAGGGACTATTTCATTGGGCTTTCTACCTCCCTTCTTTGGTCTCCTTTAGTCCTAGTTGCTACCCATTTCCTGACTCCACCCAATCAACAAGCTGATCCTTCCCTTTCCTCTGGCCCCTCAGTCTGCCCCAGAGGGCAAAGATTCACCATAGTGATCGGTAAATATTCCTCATTTGCATCCAGTCACATGGAATCTGTTCACATGGCCTAAGCAGTGTCTTTGGCTGGTCAGAACTCAGCTCTGGTTTGTCCCTATAAGATCCAGATGGGGGGAATGAGGGAAGATTATGCTTGATTAGCAGTGGCCCCTCAGGGAGCTCCCCTCTGCCCCCCTTTGCTCCAGCCGGCCAACATCAGGCCATCCAATCCAAATGTGACACCCTCTGCATCCCACTCCTTCTTCTGGAATTGTTGCAGAATTACAACTTCCTCAGAAAGGAAGCTTAGCAAAACCGTGATGGTGGCCGAAGGCAGGAGGATATGACAAACCAGAAGGAAGACAGCCACGTCACACTTGAGCCTCCAGGGCAGCCCTGAGGGGAGGGGCACCTGTGGGGGTGGAGAAGAATGGGCTCGCCCTCCCCCAAGCCCCAGAGAATGTTTCATTCGCTAAATGAGATCAATCTGGCCCAGATGTTAGGCAGCTGCCCCTAGAAGCAGTCCCCACACTGAGCAGCAGAGGCCAAGGCTGTGAATGGAGCTGGCCTTGCAAGCTCTGGGAGCCCTCCTCTAGGGGGTAAACACAGCCTTCAGCTCCCTTCCTCTCTGGTCTGCCGAGGAGGTTGCCTTTTTAGGAAACCCAGAGGTTCCAGAAGAGAAGCAGACAAAGATCAGGAAATAGCCGGGGTGGTTAAGGAGTTGTATAGGGCAGAGGCTGTAGCTCTAGCGACTGAACCAAGGCTGAGGAGCAGCAGCGGCTCAGGTAACCACCTGCTGGGGGTGCTGACTCACTCCCACTGTAACTGCTGGGAACCTTTCCAGTGGGCATCCCCTACCTCCACATCAGCTCTTGCCAGCTCCAAATTCCCAGCCTGGCCACAAACATAGCCATTCCCTCAGACACACTCATTCCCTAGGGACTTAGACACAACAAACCCTCTGCCTAGACACAGCTAACCCTTTCCCGTCATCGTCTGATCCTCGTCAATGAGTTGTGCTCCTTCATCCATTGATACTTTAGAGAAGGAAGGGAAGAAAAAAGGATCTCTAAGAAAGTGTATACAAGCCGGGCAGTGGTGGTGCACACCTTTAATCCCAGCACTTGGGAGGTAGAGAAAGGTGGATTTCTGAGTTCGAAGCCATCCTAGTCTACAGAGTGAGTTCCAGGACAGCCAGGACTACACAGAGAAACTCTTTCTCGAAAAACCAAAAAAAAAAAAGAAAGAAAGAAAGAAAGAAAGAAAGAAAGAAAGAAAGAAAAAGTATATACAAACACACACACAAACATACACACACACACACAAACAAACACACATACAAACACACACAAACACACATGAAAGATTCCTCTTCTGGATTTTTTTGTTTTTGTTTTGTTTTGTTTGGGGGGGAGGGGGGACTGACATCCCTCTATACCCCTAGCACCTCACTCATTTTGAGAGTAAAGCCCTTCTTCCATGAGATGTTCCAGCCCAAAGCAAGCAAAGGCTGGGGAAGGGTAGCAATAGTCACAGCAAGGAAGATGCCCAAGCAAACTGGCTGGAGCAGAAGTGCAGAACAGGCTCCAGGGCTCGTTGCCAGCTTTCCACCATGCATCCTAGGGAAGGCTTCACCTAGTTTTGCTCAGAATGGGATGGAGACAGCATTTAGGAGGAAATAGTTTTGTGTGTCTACACCTATACAGACACACCTTAAATCTAGGGAAACACAGTGTCTGGGGCAAGTTGGGGTGGGGGTGGGGAGCCACACCTGTGTTGAACATTCTACGAGGTCAAATGAATGCTACAGGTTGGGTGCCAAATAATTTGGGGCTATGTTATCCCCGTAAATAGCTATTGATTTCACACCTCTGGGTTTGACTTAACATTCTTTTTTTTTTTTTTTTTTTTTTTTTTTTTTTATTTTGGGTTTTTTGGTTTTTTTTCAAGACAGGGTTTCTCTGTGTAGCCCTGGCTGTCCTGGAACTCACTCTGTAGACCAGGCTGGCCTTGAACTCAGAAATCCGCCTGCCTCTGCCTCCCAAGTGCTGGGATTAAAGGCGTGTGCCACCACTGCCTGGCTTGACTTAACATTCTTAAGATTACTAAATAAACTCCTTCCTAAAATTTGCAGCCTCCTAGCTTCCACTAGCCCTGTTATGAGGTAGCATCAGACGCTTGTAGCAGAGATTTCCTCGCTTTGCTGTAAGCACCTCACCTGATGGTTCACCAATATATGTCTAAAATACCTTGCTCTATTACCTCCCTTGTTCTGTTACTATAAAACGTTCATTGTAGTGGTTATCATGTTGGAACACAGAAACTGAAGCAACCTGAATCTGTGTTCTTTAGCCATAGTCACTCACATTTGGCTCCAGCATAAACTTCCTCATATTCCTTTTGAGGTGAGAGTCGTGTTTTTGCATTGACAAATAAGGCAAAGGCTCCTTACCTCATCCGAGCACCAGGCACACACAGGACTCACAGCCAGACATTGCTGGCAGGAGTTCACGCCTCGTGTGGTACAGATGTTGGACTCTGCAACAGAGAGGCATAGGCATTAGCACCTAACTTGCTCGGAGCAGTGACCATCCTGCCCTGACTACGCCAAATCCTTCCCAAACACTCTGGTGAGCATTTCATCGGTGCACACAAACATACCCTAACCCTACCCATTAGACATTTACCAAACATGGGCTATTACACAAGGTAGAAAACAACAAAGATGGGGAGAAACTTAGTCCTTTATCAAAGGATAAGCCACAGCAGCAGCAGCTGATGGGACTGAGTGACAGATCCAAGTGTCCCACCATAACTGATAGGAAGGCTTTAACCAGACTGGTTTCATACCTGTACTGGGCAAATGAAAAGCCAAGGCCCAGTGTAATGGGCCATGTGCCTTCTCCAATTGTCTAACTGAAGTCATAGCCACTACACAGAGGACCTAGGGCTCAGATGCAGTAAGATTGACACCTAAATACTGTGGGACTTTAATGAAAGCAGGGTAACCTTAATGACCATGTCCCACTATCTGAACTCGTGTTAAGTTTTCCAATTCTTTGGGACCAATCATTGAATACACAAAAGAACTAGAGTACTGTTTCTCAACCTGTGGATCATGGTCCCTTAGGGCTCCACATAGCAGATATCCTACATATCAGATATTTACTGTTACAATGTATATATATACATATATATGTATGTGTATATATATATATATATATATCATAGCATTTACATAACAGTCATATGATTGTTACTGTTGGATTCATCACAGTAGCAGAGTTTGTTATGAAGTAGCAACAAAGTAATTTTGTGGCTGGGGGAGTCACCACAGAATGAGGAAGTGTATTAAAGGGTGGCAGTCTTAGGAAGGTTGAGAGCGGCTGAACTAGAAATCAGGAAAGGCTAATGGAGTCTAGAAGAATGTGGCACTTCTGAGGCACTCTGAAGCAAGGCCTGTGCTCTGTGCTGTGCCCTTGAGCAACTCACCTCCTCTCTATAAAATGACTGACCTATCTCTCAGGACTTTTGCAAGAATTCAATAAGCCAAGAGGGTGCTTCAAGATGCCGCTCAACAGGGAAGAGTCCTGGAGTTGACAAACAGCAGGGAGAAGACTCCAGGGAGCAACAAAGACAGCCAAGAGGATCAAAACAGCACCGAGAAGTGCAGCCAGGAAGTGAACCCCAGGCAGCTCTGTGGAAGCCTCTCCCTGGGTTTGGTGTCCCTGGCCTCAGACAAATAAATCCTCTCTGCCTATTGTGCCTCAGGGAAGTCTTTATCACCCAGGAGCAGGAAGATCTATTCCTCCTCATGTAGCTTGACAGTTCTTGGAATGACTTTCTGAAGGGTTTCCTTTGCCCATAATTCTTATTTCTTGGCTTTGCCTCCAGCAAATCTATTTCCAAATAAATAAATTATCCTAGTTACTGAGGTGTTTTCTCGATATTTCCAGAACGTCTCATCTAGTCAAACATCTATTTTATTTTGACTGAATTCTAGCTATCTCAACAGCTGTGCAGGACAGGACACACTCAGAAAATGCCCTGCCATGGTCAGAGACTATCTGCATCTGTGTCTTGAACTGATTGGGATGGTTTACAACTTTGTACAAGTTAGAAATTAACACAGAAAATTGATGATGATGTAAATTTATTTTTATGAGAAAAACACATACGATTCTCATTCAACAAAAATGTCAACAATGTCAACCTGGTAGAGAACATAAGTCCCAAAGGTTAAAGCTTATTGTTTTACAGGCATTGGCCAATTTTTAAGAATCTATTAGCCAATTCATTTCCATATGACTGACCAACTATAAAACTCCCTTCCTTGAATTCCCCTTTGAAGTAGTTCTAACACCTTACCGGTTCCCATGATGTTTAAACTGATTAAAATCTTTGATAAGTGTTCTTTTTGTATGTTTGTATGAACATAGTATCTTTTTACTCTTTTAAAAATTACATTTTAAGAAGCTGAGAAAATAGCTCAGTAGTACAATGAATGTTTAGCATGCATGTGGACCTGGGTTTCCTTCTCCG
The DNA here is from genome assembly GCF_004785775.1 of Grammomys surdaster. Classification (NCBI taxonomy): domain Eukaryota; kingdom Metazoa; phylum Chordata; class Mammalia; order Rodentia; family Muridae; genus Grammomys; species Grammomys surdaster. Next base: position 4,621,797 of record NW_021604790.1, on the reverse strand, counting down.
CGTGGCAATAAAATAAGGAAAGGAAGAAGAAATGAGAGGGAGAGAGGAGGGGAAAGACAAGGAAAGATCAGTTGGGCTCTTGGGACCTTCTTGCCTAAACCAGAACACAGTCGAAGTGGCACCAACTGAAAAGTTTATGGCTAAATAGTTTTATTTTGCTGCAAGTGAACTAATTTCTAAACAGTATACACAGAGTTCTAGAATAAAGTCTGTAGACCAGGCTTGGTGGTGCACACCTATAACTCCAACAGTCAGGTGACTACAGCAAGGGTACTGTCATGAGTTGGAGCTATCCTGGACCACATTGCAAGCAGCAAGATTCTATTTCAATATCTAGATATACATTTAGATCTATAGATACATAAACACACACATATTATATGTAAATGGAACCTCAGATAAGATATGATATCATCCACCTCCTCAAAACACTGGATTGTCTATGGAATCCTTGAAGCACGGTTTAGAAGCTCCAGAGTTCCTCAGAGGCTGGGCTCTGTTCTGAGATGCCACCACAGGCTCATGAGTAACTAGTGGCTCTATTCTCAGATGTGAATAAAACAGGTGTGTGTGTGTGTGTGTGTGTGTGTGAGAGAGAGAGAGAGAGAGAGAGAGAGAGAGAGAGAGAGAGAAAGAGAGAGAGAGAGAGAGGCTCAGTGTGTAGATGTGAGTGTGTGTGTGTGTGTGTATATGTGTGGATGTGTGTGGATGTGTGTGTGAGAGAACCACAGAGAGAGACAGAGAGAAAGTGGGGGGGTGTGAAAATATGCATGAGTCTAAGAGTGTGAGAGACAGACAGAGTGTGTGTGTGAGTCTGAGTGTGAGTATGTGTGTGAGTCTGAGTGTGCAAATCACAAAATGGCAATTGTGTCACTGGCTTCAGGCCTGGCTCCATCCCATATGAGTGGGGCAACACTCAGCAACACAAGGTCTACTGGAGGAAGCGTAACTGATATTTCCACAGATACCATGTTCTGAGCCCACAAAACCAGCATTGTCACCCAAGGCTTCTCCCTGCAAGGGCAGTCTGGCCAGACCTCAGCCTCACACCCGTTCCCCTGGGGCTAGATAGAGCCCTCTTCATTACAGCTGGATTAGAAGAGTTCTGAGAGAACCCAGCCTGGGATATTTCAGTAACTCCCCTCTTTGGGGAGTTTCCATGGAGACTGGCAACAAAGAGTGATCCTGGACATGAACACCATGAATGCTCACTAGAAAGAGGAAACCCAAGGGGAGATGGTTACAATGGAAAGCGGCATGGGTCCAGTCGAGTTCTTTTTTTACTACATTTATTGGTTTTGTTTGAGAGAGAAAGAGAAAGAATGAATGGGCACATGTGCCATAGTACATGTGTGGAGACAGAGGACACCCTGAGAGTCGGTTCCCTCCTTCCACTGTGGAGGTCTGAGAATCAAACGCAGCCTGTCAGGCTTGGTGGACTTTAATGTCCTGAGCCATTTCTACAGCCCAGCCCACATTATTGTTCAAAACCCTTCCCAGTCTATTCCGTTTACCCATTCATCCATTCACTCACTCTCAAATTAGCACTCCCTAGGAGCTCTTGACTTACAGGCACAACAGAAAGCCTTGCCAAATGTGAAATAAGAGAGAGCAGGCCCCTCCCAGGGTACCAGCAGCCAGTGACCTCAGAGGGTGGGCTGAGCTGCTCCTTTAGGAAGTCCCTCACCCTGTTCTTTTGATGATGTATTTTTAATGAATCCCAGGTTGATAGTGGAAGAACCAATGATTCCTCTAACAACCCCTCCAACCGAGTCCTTCGACAGAGGGCAGGAGCCCTGGAACTCAGTGGTTGAAAGTGGCTGACTCATCAGAGGTCTCTGAGCTGGGCCCAAGCTGATTCAAAGGCCTGCTACTCCCAGGCTGTCCCTCCCTTCTGGGACCTCCTCCCACCCTCCATTTCCAGTCATTCACAAAGCCTGGATTCCTTCTCAGCCTCTGTAGTCCAGAAGGGCTTACTGGGGAAGTGGGAGTCCTCACCAGAACGTCAGAGAAAACAATGGATGGCTCCCAAAATCCTGTGTGAGAGAAGCCGAGCAAGGTTGACTGGGACTGCGCTGGTTGTAAGGCTTAAATGAACACTCATGAACGCGACAGCTGGCAGACATAAAGTGCTCAATGAGTGTGGGGCCGGGGTTGGTTTTGTTGTTGCCTTTTTTATCTTTAGCTTCAAGCTATTTAGAGCAGACAAACTTTTTCATTTTTTTTTCAATTCCTTAAAGTCATTGTATAGGGCACGTGTCCCGAAGCTAATTCAGTCCTGAAGAGAAGGTTAGAGATGGGCCCGAAAGTACCAAGACGAGGTGAAAATCTAAACAGAACAAAGAGTGTGCATTCAAAATCCCAATCTAGGAACGATAGCTGAGAGAAGATGTTCCCTGGGAAAGACAGGCAGGGCCAGCCAAGAAGTTTGCCTGGAAAGTGGAAATACGAGCCTGTGGTTTGGCCTTTCAGCCTGGTTCACAGGACCAGAAATGAGATAAAGGGTGGGGGAAAAAAAAACAGAGGCGAAAAGGAAACAAGTTGGAACCAGGGGAAGTCATAATGCATCAGTGGGGCTGTGACAAGGACATGATGTCCAGGGACACAGCATGTCAGAATGTAGGGGCAGTACACCCTGACGAGGCCAAGGACCTTCAGGACTTAGTTGGGGTGAGAATGGAGGACAGTCCACACTAATGACCGCCATGCAGATCTCTCTTGCTGCCTGCCAGAAAAAATCCTGGCCCAGAGCCTCAGCCCTGCCCCTGAGCTTTAGCCACGTCCCACTTAGGTCCATGGGGTCACTGGGTGACCCAGGTGGTGCCTGATCTTCCCTTGCAGTCTCTTGGGTGGCTGAATCAGCAAACAGAATAGCTCCTGCTAACGGCCCCATGCATGCATGCATGCATGGCTTATCAAGAATAAGTTGCAAGGAACGCTTTTTGGTTTTTATTTCACCCTTAAGGCTAGCTCAGTACCTGAAGGAAGCAAGAGAGAGAGAGACAGAGACAGAGAGACAGAGAGACAGAGACAGACAGAGAGAGAGAGAGAGAGAGAGAGAGAGAGAGAGAGAGAGGTGAGGCTCATGAGAACACAAACTTCTGTCCTCAGGAGCAAAAGGCTCCAAGGGTCATTGCTGGATCAGTAGAGTTCAGACCGCAATGTCTCATCAAATCCAAGACTGTGTTGCAGAGGTATCTGGTGTCAGATTTTAAATATTCCTTAAGTGCACCCAAGCCAATTAAATGTGAAATTTAACAATAAAAATTGTATGTGATTTGCCTCCATTAAGAATAAATATTAAGCCGGAGAGTGGTGGCACACACCTTTAATCCCAGCACTTGGGAGGCAGAGACAGGCAGATTTCTGAGTTCGAGGCCAGCCTGGTCTACAGAGTGAGTTTCAGGACAGCCAGGGCTACACAGAGAAACCCTGTCTCGAAAAAAAAAAACAAAAACAAACAAACAAAAAAAGAGTAAATATTAAAATACATTTTTGGTTGAATATACAAGAGAGAGAGAGAGAGAGAGAGAGAGAGAGAGAGAGAGAGAGAGCTGTTTTAACCCCCAGTACCTGTGAATGTGACCTTATTTGGTCACAGAGATTTAAACAAGATGAGGTCATTAGTGTGCACACTAACCCAAGATGACCGATACCTTTGTAAGAAGGGAAAAACCCCACATGAAGACAGACGCAGACACCGAGTGGCATCAGAGACAGAGGCTGGAGGGAAAGAGCTAGAAGCAAGGAGTATCAAGGAGAACAAGGCGCCACGAGAAGCTAACAAGAGGCAAAAATGGGTTCTACCCAGAATCTCAGACACACATTTCTGATGTCTTAAGTCACCAATTTATAGACTTGCTCACAACCACCCAAAGAAATCAATTCTAAGCTGATCTGCATTTCCATAGTCATATGTGACATTGTTTTGACGACAGTGTGTCCTTAGACGCTCCCATGAACTGGAACAACAACAAAGCAACCCTGGAATGGAAACTTTGCCATGCTTCACCCACCCATGAGAAAGGTCAGAGAAGGTCTTTTGGCTTTACAACTTTCTGCCAATATTTATCGACGGTCCCAGCATTCATTCATTCATTCACTCACTCACTCAACAAGCATTCAGTGAGCACCTACCACACTCAGCATTCTTCTAGGCGGCACTGGAGACATATGGATGAACTATACAAGCCCCTGATCCGGTGATGCTCATGGTTTGGTCAGGAAGGTGATAACAAAACCAAAAACAGAAGAAAAAAAAACAGCAATGAAAGCGGAGGCAAATGCTTCCAAACAAAGCAAGGAAAGCAGTTGTGAATAAACTAGTCTAGCAGCGTCAGCTACAGAAAAAGGTCCAGAAAGGTTCTTCTGGGAGGTTGACATTCTGTAATGATGCTACAGAGAGAGAAGGAGAAGCATTCACCAAAGTTCAAAGGCCAAAGCTGATGGATGGACCTCCTCCCATTCAAGAAATAGCAAGAAGACAGAGAGGAAAGAGGAGAGAAGCAGGGGAGACACTGGAGAACTAGGGACCAGCACACAGGTGGGAGCATGATCTGCACCACACAGTAGGGATGCTGAAGGAATCTGAGCAGAAGCGAAGGGGAGATGCTCAGCCTGACCACCAAGCACAGGATCAAAGCCAGAAGCAAAATGGATCCCTTTGGATATTATTAAAAACAATCCAGGCAACAGCTGTCAACGGTTTGGATTGAAAGGGCAGCAGTGTTAACAGTGTGATCAGACTCTGCATGCATTCTGCACCAAGGACTTGCTGATGGATTAGGCGTGTGTGGAACTGAGGAAGGATCTGAACTTGCACAAGTACACCCATTTTAGAAAAGGTTCACTTGTTTTGGCTACAGGGCATCTCGCTTCGCCAGGCCCCCTCCAGCCACTAGGACCCTACCTTTATAAGTGAAGCTAGATCATGTCTGGTAATTGTCTTTAAGGGGATTAGTTAGGAAGCCATGAATGAAGATTATAAAATCTCAACCTAAGGACATTGTGATCTAAAGCTAACACTTAGCCCTGGAGAGACAGAGTTGGTATGGTAGAGAAAGCAGTTAGTCCAAGAGGTCTGAAGTCCTTGTCATTCTGCAGACTGTATGGTCTCAGTGGCACCCAACTCTCTGGTGCTCTCTTTAAAACCCGGTCACATGCCTACTCAAGATTTATAACTGCCCCGCAGTACTCAGCGGGCCACCCAGCCTTATCAGACAAGCTCTGAAAAGCCCAGACAGCTATTTTTATCTCCTCCCCACCGACTCAGCCTCCCAAATATGGGCATAATATTTACTGCATGGGGATTAGGCAAGGTAACGTACGTGAAAGAGCCATACGGTAACTGTTCAGTCAATGGTCTGTTTCCTCCCCATTATCCTCTCTCTGGTTGCTTCCTGCACCTCAAACGCACCTCTCTTCTCCTCTCCCTCAAGGTCACACATAAGTGGGGCCCTTTGTCTATGATGGAACATAAGGAGGAAGCCACCCTGGCAGGAGAGAGGAGCCCCCAGGAGCAGACCTCACCAGAAACTAAACTAGTTTGTGATTCGGGCGAGTCCCTCGCTTCTTAGGAACTCAGTTTCAGCTTTTCTGTACTCGTTTAGAGAGTCTTCAAGGTGTTACTGGCCCCGAAGACGGATATTCTTTCAGAACCAGAAGGTGTCAATAAGGCCGCTAATACTCTAGAAGTCATAGATAGCATTCTTGGACATGAAGTCCCGGGTATACACGTGGACATTTCTTCCTCATGGCCTAAAATCGGGATCAAATGCTGCATTTTAGAATTCTGGAAGATTTTGCTCACAGAAGCCCCACCCCACCAACTGACTCATTCAGTGTACAGAAGAGACTTGTCTGTACCATGCTCTGTTTCATGCCCAGCTCAGTGGTGTCCTGGAGGTGACCTTGATATCCAGCTTTGCAATTCTGGGGCATCCCTCCCCAGCTCTTCATGCTATGGTGCCAGGCGGTTGTGGTGTGAACAGTTCCGTCAACCAGTCTTGGTAAGAAGACAAACTTGTTTATGGATAGTTGTTTGGCAACATTTATTACAATCAGAGACAAGAGTAGTAGTACACAGTGTTAGTATTCTGTTAAACTCCACCTCCACAGTTACCTGGCAACAGCCAGGTATGCTCCGCCCCACAGTTACCTGGCAACAGCCAGGTAGGTCTGCCCACTATAAAAGGGGCTGCTTGCCTCCTCCTCTCTCTCTTGCTCTCTTGCCTCCAGCTTCTCTCTGTCCCCTCGCCCCTCCCCCTTCCTTTCCCCCTCTCTCCACGTGGTCATAGCCCTCTCTCCCTCTTAATAAACTCCCCCTCGTGGAACCGTCTGGTCTGCTGTTGTCTGTTCCAAGCTGCACCCCGAAAAATCCTTTCACACAGAATGCCAGCAGCTTGGAGGTAGAGGCAGAGGGATCAGGAGTTCAAGGATAGCCTCATTAAAAAATGAGTTCAAGACCAGACTACGTTAAATGAGACCGTGTCTCAAAAAAATAAAATAATAAAATCAGCCTCCCAAGTGCTGGGATTTAAGGTGTGGGTTACTAAGCCCAGCTGTTTTAAAAAACAGCAATCTTCAAGTAAAAGACACACTGTTGAAAACTCTAGTCCCCATGTTATACCTAGATCTCTTGGTTTTCCTTCTGTTCTGTAAAGGTCAGAGTTCAAGGTCAGCCTGGTCTACAGAATGAGTTCCGGGACAGCCAGGATTATACACAGAGACCACATCTCAAAAAGTAGGACAAAATAAAATAAGTAAATGAGCAGTTTAAGTTTCTCACCAGAAGAAAGTGGTAACTGTGAGCTAACTGTGTTCCACAGCTTGATTTAGCCATTTCCCGATGCTTACATTTCAAATTATGTTGCACATCAGATACAGAATTTGTACTTGTGAATTAATGATAAATAATAGAGGAGAATGAAGAAAACCACACTCTGACCAGCCTATCCACATGGCCTTCTCAAATCACTCAGGGCAAAGTGTGGCTCTGTTCTCAAGTGTAGAATCCCCAAGTGGTAGGACTTGGCACTCCGCATCCTCTGGTGAGATGCTCAAATAGAGTCCTCACAAACACTCAGAGAAAGGGATTCATCTGAGAGAGTTAAAACCAGAGTCTGTAACGTCCAGAAAGCTCACACAGCAGATTTTCTGCCTCTAAGAACTTCATCAGCAAAGAGAGTTGACTTCAGGGACTTATAAAGCGGCTCCTGGGTGTGCTTCCTGTCAGCCTCCTGGAACTCTCTCTTCTAGTGCAACATGACAAGCCTGATTCTAACCTCAGGGCTTCTCACTTCACAAGGAATTTTTGCAGAGCATTCAAAATCACTGAGAAGTTAAAGGAGAAACTTATCCAGTAAGAGCTGAGAGGAAAAGAGAGAAACCAGAAAAAAAAAATCTCATCTGCCCCTTCACCAATCCACAGGCTCCAACATACCGGGATGAAGGCCTACAGATAAGGTGACTCTCTCAGTCCTCCAGCAAATTAACATAAAAACCCGCAAAGCTCTGATGTGACGTAAGTTCTTAACCACAGGCTTGCTGCTCTTTTCCTGAGAAATTTTTCTACAGAAAAGGAAGTTGTATGCAGTACAAGTTAAAGTACAGGGAAAAAAAATGTATCAGCACACAGGTGATAGCTGTACTTATGGGGAGGTCCGAGTAGAATACACCACCTTTCTGACTGTGAGCACTGTCAAAACTGTGACAGATTGGGAGCCAAATTGGGACAAATCAGATTTTCTAATGGTGAGCATGTCTGCACCTCACTCCTCAGTGAGTGGCAGGGACGGCAGTAGTCTTCTGTAGAAATGTGATGTCTAAGGACTTGTTTTGCTTTGTTTGCTTTTTTTGGGGGGGTTGTTTTGTTTTGTTTGATTTTGTTTTTCAGAGATGCTACCAAATGCATGAGGAGCAGAATGGATCCAGGCGTACTGACCAACCCAGTGACCTCAAGAGCGACATGTCCTATTAGACCACAAAACATCTGTTGCCGAGGCAGAAAGATCATAAGAGCCAGATGTTGGATGGGACTAAAGTAAAGCACTGGCATCTTGATGTAGTGGGACAGCTCCACTCATACCACGGCGCCTCTGGTTCCCGGCACAAGTTCACGCCAGTCAAAGTTCCAGCAGGGATGAGGGATATCTCACAAGTCCCCACCCCTAACTTAGCCACTGTTGACAGCTGATGGCTTCTGGAGAATGGAGAGTCAGTTCTCTTCAAGGATATGGTCCCTGGTAGGTGGACCCTACTCCAGTGAATGGTCCCACATCCATAAGTATATAGACGGCACAAATGGGACACTGAGTTACAGAAAACAGAGAAAGAGAAGGACGATGTAAACTTGAGAAGGGGGAAGGAATGAGGGGAAAGTGATCATAATAAATAATACCAAAATATAAAAAAAACAACTAATAGAAACATATTTGGAGCCAGGCGGTGGTGGCGCATGCCTTTAATCCCAGCACTTGGGAGGCAGAGGCAGGCAGATTTCTGAGTTTGAGAGTTCGAGGCTAGCCTGGTCTACAGAGTGAGTTGCAGGACAGCCAGGGCTACACAGAGAAACCCTGTCTTTAAAAACAAAAAACAAAACAACAAAAAAAAGCAAACAAGAAAGAAAGAAAGAAAGAAAGAAAGAAAGAAAGAAAGAAAGAAAGGAAGGAAGGAAGGAAGGAAGGAAGGAAGGAAGGAAGGAAGAAAGAAAGAAAGAAAGAAAGAAAGATAGATATTTGGAAATATCTGTTGCTTTTATGACCAAGAATAATTTAAAAAAAAAAGTAGGGATTGTTACAAATCCCTCAGTTCTTTCTTTTGTTTGTTTATTTTTGTTTTTCTTTTTGGAGCAAAGTTTCTCTGTGTAGCCCCGGCTGTCCTGGAACATGTTCTGCAGACCAGGCTGGCCTCAAACTCACAGAGATCCCCCTGCCTCTGCTTCCCTAGTGCTGAGTCATGTTCCACCACCACCAGGCTCTCAATTCTTTATCTAGCAGTAAGAAGCGCTGATGCCTCAAACGTGTGGCATCAAACGTGTGGCTCTCCGACTGAACACTGGTGGAACCTCCGTGGTTTGGTAGAGGCGGCTGCACTGCTTCCAGGGTGATATCTCACTGCAGTAGGATGGAATGACCCCAGTGAGCTCTTGGAATTCCTGACACAAGCAACAACTAGGATGAATGATATGTGCACCCCAAATGAGAGAAGCCAAGATTTAAAACGCTACACACCATGCTTTCTTCTCCATGACATTCTATACAAACAGATCTATGGGGACAGGAGACAGAACAGTGATTGCCAAGGACCAGATGTGGGAAGAGAAGATTTACAAAGACGCTGGAGAGAACATCTTAGGGTACTGAAAATACTCTCTATCTTCATTATGGCGGTGATAATTTGTCTTTACCAAAATATACGTAATTGCACACTGAGATGCTAAACCCCATAGTACATAAGCTATACTTAATGATAAATGGCACTTTTTTAAAAATAGACTTCTTTATTGTCATCTTTTGTCCAAGCGTGCGTGTGTGTGTGTGTGTGTGTGTGAGTTTGTGTGCACCATGTATACCCAATGACTAGAGTTACAGATTGTTGGGAACTGTCTCCTACGGGTGCTAAAACCTGAACCCAAGTCCTCTGAAAGAGTATTAAATGGTCTTAAGCACTGAGCCATCTCTCTAGCCCAACGCTCCTTTTAAAAGATATAGACTTTTTATTTTATGTGTATTTTGACTGAATGTATGTAAGTATTCAGTGCCTAATGAGGTTGGAAGAAAATGTCAGGTCCCCTGAAATTTAAGTTACAGGCAATTGTGAAGCAACTATGTGGGTGCTGGGACCTGAACCCAGCTCCTCTGCAAGATCAATAAGATCCTAGCCAGGTTTCTAGCCCCCAGTCCTAGCCCCTTAAAAGAAGTGAAAGTTTCCTGGGAACACGGCGAGCCTGGAGAGGAAGGTAAGTGTTTGTCATTATGCTACATAGTCTCAAGGTCTAATAAATACTGGTAGTTCCCAAAGAAAAGAAGCCTTGGACAGCATCATCCCCAGATCCTAGGTTCATATCCACTAGCAGCCTGAGTTGGCAGTACACACATGACCCTTAGCACTTGGGGAGAGGGGGAGAGGGGGAGAGGGGGAGATACAGCAGGCCACTCTGTGGGCAGCACAGAGGCTAAGGACAAGCCGAGTGGTTTATTCCTGAAGCTGCAGTCACACACACACCCCTTGCCCAGTTAATTATCTGTCTGCTGATTCATGACTTGTGGTTCCTGTGGGCATGCTTCCTGGATGTTTCTGCCAACAAGGGAAGGATTCTTGCAGCTGGAGGAGATGATAAACAGAGAGCCAAGGAGGGCGGGGAGCTGCAAAGGAAGAGTTTGTATCGAGAGTTCTAGAGTCGCATTCAGATCCCCCTCCTCACTCCACTTCCTTGTCCCATCAGATGCTCTTCCAAGGACACAAATGTCACTTGTGCTCACAAACTTGAGGGGAAGAACAGAAAATATTGTTCTAGTGATTCCCCCAAAGACAGGGAAAAGGGAGACACTTCAGAGGATCCCATGTGTTCTGTCATCTTCTGATCAGGGGATGGACATCAGAGCAAAGGTCCAAATGGCTGGGGTTGTGGTTTAGTATCGAAGCACATTTAGTGTGCACAAAATCCTAGGTTCCATTCTCAGCAAAACACAAACACACACTCACACAGAGACACACACTCTCATACACACACAGAGAGATACACAGAGACACACATACACACAGAGAGACACTCTCACAGAGACACACATTCACACACACACACATCCTCTCACACACCCTCAAACACTCACATACACTCACTCACACAGACACAAACACACACAAACACACACAGAGACACTCTTACAAACACATACACTCACACATACAGTATCTCTCTCTCCACACACACACACACACACACACACACACACACACACACACAGAGGGGTGGAGGATCAGGTAGAACACCCGAGGCTACAAATGTGTAAATATTAGATATTCACATATAGAGACATCATGTCTAGGTGCCTTCTTATACCGTTCCCTACATAATTCTTTTATGGCCTGTGTGCCAAGCACCGGGCACAATGTTGAACAAAATATACATTTTGCTCTCCCTGTAGAGACTGAAGTCTTATGTGTGGGTTTTACCACCCTCTCGATTCAAAGTTGAGACTCGGAAAAAAAAAATGAATGTGTGGACATCTCTCCTCCTGGGCCTTCTCTGTAGATTCTTGCAGGTCCTGAGGGCTGAAATATGCCAAGCTACCACAGAAGAACAGGATGAATTAAGAGGCTGTGAGAGCTGAAGTCTCAGCTGGGAGCCTGGACCACACTGATGCATTAAGCAGCAACAGCTCTGGTCTGTAGTCCATGGTAGACAACCTAATGACAACAGGAATCACCATGCATGGAACACAGGAATCACCACACATGGAACACAGCAATCACCATTCATGGAACACAGGAATCACCACACATAGAACACAGGAATCACCACACATAGAACACATCAATCACCATACATGGAATACAGGAATCACCACACATAGAACACAGCAATCACCATACATGGAACACAGGAATCACCACACATGGAACATAGGAATCACCATGCATGGAACACAGGAATCACCATGCATGGAACACAGGAATCACCATGCATGGAACACAGGAATCACCATGCATGGAACTGTTCATTTGAGCCTTTGTCTCATTTAGTCTGCAAACGAGAGTCACTATTTTTCTCCATTTTACAGGTGAGGAAACCAGACTAAGATATTAGGTAATTTGATAAGATCACATGGTCAGTTGGGGCAAAGCAGAGGATCAAACCTACATCCTGCCTGCTTAAATCCCAGCTGTCCCTTTTCCCAGCAAAAAGCCTGTCCTCATGTCTCCAGGCCCCTAGGATTCCTGAAAAGAGCTTTAGTTGGACAGTTCCCAGAATACAGACTCTAGAAGAGGACCAAGCACCTCCTCCTGGCTGACCTAGTTAGGTTAGAACGCCCACTACAATAGGAGGAAGCCTTGAAACAAAGTATTCAGATGAAGCTAAAAAGATTCTCTTTGTAGATAGAAACTGAAAGTCAGCGTCTCCTCAGAATCTCCTACTCCAACAGCCCTTCTGTGGCACCTCACTCCCACCCTGTCCTGTGTCCCTTCAATACTGTGTGTCCCCAAGTCACCTCACCATCTCCTTCCCCAGGGACCTAGTGATGTTTGCAACTCTGCCACCAACCCTGAGATGGCGTGTGAGTATGACAGACACTTCTTTTACAGGATGCTCTAGAATCCTCTGTTCCTCAACAGGACTCCACACTCTCTCAGAGAGAGTCAGAGGCTAGCTTACGACAAGCCACCACCTCTCTAGATTATTCCAGTCCCAACAAATCTATAATCAGAAATCCTAAAGGTTTCATTGCTTGTTTGGTTTGGTGCGTATATGCATGTGTACATGTATGTACATGTACATGCATGTTCATGCACAATTGTCCCTGGGCAGAAACCGAAAGACAACTTTGGATGTCGTTTCTCAGAAATATCACCTTTTTTTTTTTTTGTGACAGGATCTCTTTCTATCCTGAGCTTCCCAAGTAGGCCAGGCTAGCTCCCTAGTGAGTCCCAAGGATACATTGTTTCTGTCTCCCCAGCACTGGAATGACAAGCACACCACTACACCAGGCTTTTTAAATAAGTTCTGGGGACAGAATTCAGGTCGTCCTACTTTCCCAGCAGTCTCCTCATCTCCCCCATCTTTAAGGGATCTTTAAACCCAGGCTTAGGTATACCAGGGCAGTGTGATCCTATATGGAGCATTGCAAACCAGTGAGGGGTCCAGGAGAGGTGGGAAGAGAGTGAGAGACCAAAATAAGAGATGCACTTCATCTTCACTGGAGCCTAACTGTGCACTGTGCTGCCTGTGCGCTATCTGTCAACTCAGTACCTCTCGAACTACAGATGATGGTGATGATGATGGTGATAATGGTGATGATGATGATGATGACACTCAGAAGTTAATTTGAAAGTTATAGATACACACAAACCACAAAGTGTTTAAAATACAATCTCAAAATAGCTGAGACTAACTGGAAGATGCCTAACACAAAGCATACTAGCTATCTCTCGTACAGTGTATCTGCTATCTGTGAATACACTTTCAGGCTGTACTTAAGCCTGGCCTGTCATTACATGCCAATTAAAAAATGAGAAGGAGACATTTTTAAAAGGTTTCAAGTTCATGAAAGTTAGCCTATCTGTTAGAAACATCAGCTTTCCTGGTCCATTTCCCCATTCCCCATCAACAGCTACCAGCAGCTGACAGAGACTGCAATATCTCCAGGGCAGAATGCCGGAGATCCTGGTTGCTGTTCTGTGGTCACAAAACTTGTTCAATGTAGGCTAAAGGCCACAGTTGTCACCTTTCACTTGGAAGTGTCTACAACAAAGGACAGCCGTCAGTTCTCCACTGAACCCCCTTTCCTGTCCCATGTCTGTATTCATTTGTACCACAGTAAGGAGGTCTTGAAGGCAGCCACCAAAATATTTTTGGATTACTTAACCTCAGAGCAAACTTAACAAAATTTACCTTCAACAAATAGTCCATCTGGGTCTGGAGACGTAGCTCAATTAATAAAGTGCTTGCCTGCCATGAGGAACAAGTCCCTAGAGCATATAAGCCCTGAGAGGTGGTACATATCTGTAAATCCTAGCACTCAGTAGAAGAGACACAGGGGAGTCTGAAGTTCACGGTCACCCTCGACCATACAGTGTGAAGTTTCCTGAAATATTTGAGACTGTATTACACACACACACACACACACAATCTTCAGGATTTAACTTACTCCACCTCCAGCAACATCACCTCCAGCTCCCCTAGGGCTCTGCGGACTGGATGACTCCCCTTCCCTGAAGCCTTAGTGGGCCTGAAAGCTGCCGATGCAGGCAGCTGATGCTGTGAGCCGCAAGGAGGAGAGACAAAGCCAGCCCCAAGGACCTCTGTGCTGACTCCCAGCACACAGTCAGGGAGTGCTGGGTGAGAGGTCGGTCCCAGAAGGGACAGAGCCCCTGCTCCTCCTTTTTGAGTGGAGCGGCCAGAAGAACAAACTCGAGGGGATGTAGACAAGCCGCACTCAAGAGAAAGGGGCAACCCAGAGTGCACACACCCACCCAAGCAGGTGAGCCGCATCTTTCTGCCAGCGCACTGGAACGGCCCAGCGGAGCCCCATTTTGCCTCTGCTACCCGGGCCAGACCAGGATCTCCGCCACCAGAGAAGCGCCCTCGAGGCCACGGGAAGAAGGATCCGCCCCCCACACCTCAGCTTCTTAAGCTCTGGTTCCCACTGTCCCACCGCAGTTCACGTAGCCCCTTCGCTCACCTCCGATGACAACGCCCGCCAGCGCCCCCAGCGCCAGCAGAGCGGCCCAGAGCTGTCCCGGCCACCGCGCTTGCATCCTGTCCGCTGTCCTTCACGCTGTGCGCGCGCCACGGCGAGCCTGGAGCCCACGGCTGCTTTTCCTGCTGCGGGAGGGGAGGGAAGAGGAGGGGAGGCGACTGGGTGGGTGGGACACAGCGGGGCGGGTCAAGTGCTCGCGCTCCCTCCCTCCGGCCCCTGTCTGGACCCGGCCTGAGGCTGAGTGTGATGGGGAAACTGCGTGCCTCTCTTCAGAACCTTCCCCAGCCCTCCACCCACAAGGACTCGCCCGCGTTCCCTAGAGGCGACCGCGCCCCCGTGGGTCCTGTGTGCATCTGGGTCCCAGGTGTCTGCGGCTGGGTGCTTGGTTTAAAAAAAAAATATAGTAGCCTTGAGCCATTTCCTGAATTCTGCTAGTCCCACCTCCGCAGAGACACCAACACTGCTATTTCACTTCGCTGGGCTCACTTTGCTTTCCTCCAGTTTTTATTCTTTCCCTCGTCACTCAATGAGTTAACAGGCAGCTATCAAATGCTCTCCGTGCAGCCGCTTGACAGTACCACACCTGCAGCTTGTGTTCGGCAAGATGGATCTGTGCAGAGCTCTGTCTTGCTTGCACGTAGCGGGTGTCTGAGAACATTTCCGAACAGTCACTGTATTGCCTCCAAACTCAAATTAACTAGCGTTGTGGTATTTCTCTCAGAGATTACTTGCCTGCTGTTCCTATCCCCTATACTAGTTTCCTTGGGTCTCCCCTAGATGGGAAACCTCTAGAAGTGCAAAAAGGTGCGAGATGCTGGAGCTGAAGAGGTCATAGGAAGTGTCTGGGCCTGTGCATCCTGACGCAAGAATGGTAGTGTTGTAAGAAAAATTAAATCTAGGGCTGGCGATGTGGTGCAATTGGAAGAGCACTTGCCTAGCATCCCCTGGGCTCCATCCCCAGCACTGCATAAAACAGGGTGTGATGCCCAGAATTCCAGCGCTAAGGTGGCAGGACGACCAGAAGTTCCAGGTTGTTCTTGAGTACATAGGGAGTTCAAAGCTAGCCTGAGCTACAGCAGACCCTGAAGGAAGGGTGTGGAAAGAAGAGAGACCTGACAAGTGGCTGTGATCGTCGCCCAGGAGATTCTTGTCACTCCTAAATGTTCCGTATCTTTCCATCTGACTGACCTTCCTTCCTCTTTCCATTTGGAAAATTCCACTTACTTTTCAAAACATCTCAAATGTCATCTCTCCCATGCCATCTTGTCTGATGTTCCTCCTCCAGCCTTGTCCTCTGCCAAGGGAACTCTAATTCCTCAGACCTCTCTCACACCAGGATATTATACCATTCCATGTAGTGGGTATGAACTTTATAACTGTATAAATTCATGGAGACAATTGTATTTCCTTCGGTACTGTGACCTAGTGTTTTATTACTGTGTACAGTGACTCATAGCAGTCCCAGCACTTGCGGGTAAGGCAGGAGGATGGCAAGTTTGAATACACCCTAGGCTACATAACAGGAAAGCATCCCAAGCAAACTAATAGTAGAGTGAGGCTAGGAAGGTGTCTCAGTGGGGAACAGTGCTTGCTGGACCAACGTGAGGACCTAGGTTCAAATCCCCACCAGCCACATAAAAATCTGAGCATGGACATATGCTGGTTTATAACCCCAGTGCCATGGGAGGAAGTGGAGAGACAAAAGGCTGCCTGGTGGGCAGTCCAGCTCAGGCTTAGTGAGAGACCCTGTCATGAGAAAATACAGTATAATGTGACAAAGCAGAACACCCCACCACTCATGTCTCCCTTACCTCCACATGTCTGTGCGTGGGTACACATGCATGTATACCCATGCAACTGTATACATAAGCCTACACCACACACACATATACCACACACTCATATACACATACACACAAAACAGCAATTCACAATTTAGGTTTTTTTTTATTTTAAACAGTTATTCATCTCTTAAATAAGGAAAGCAAGAGATTCATCCACCTATCTACCACCTCTGGTACTCTCACTCCATTCTGTAGTTCTGAGTTTCAATCTAGAATCATCTTCCTTCATCCTGAAGAACACTTTAAGTTTAGCAACTCCAGGGCCTGGAGAAATGGTTCAGTGTTTAAGAGCAGTGTCTGCTTTTCTAGAGGACCCAGGTTCGATTCTCCCTCATGGCAGCTCACAACCATCTGCAACTCCAGTTCTGAGGGATCTGATATCCTTATACAGACACATGAAGGCAAAGTATCAATGCACATAAATTAAATAAATTATTTTTTTTTAAGTTTAGCAATTCTTACATCTCTCCTTAAACAAATATGCTGAACTTCTGGCTATTTTACTGTGGTTTTAATGGTATTTCTTATAAACAGCTTTATAAATTGTCAGAGGTTTCCCTCCACCCTTTACCATGTCTCTTTGTTTAGGTTTACTGTAGTGTGTGTGTGTGTGTGTGTGTGTGTGTGTGTGTGTGTGTGGTGTATGCAGGTACATGCACGCCATGGTATACGTGGAGGTCAAGGACAACGTGGGATCCAGGAATGGAACTCAGATCATCAGGTTTGCTTAACTAACACTTCTACCCAGTGAGACTTCTCACTGGCTCTCCACTTAGTGTTAAAGTTTGAGTCTATCTCAACAGAAAAGAACGTGAAGCAGTCGGTGACATCGTGACAGGAGACCAGGGAGCAAAGAGACTTAAACCCGATAAAAATCAGAACCTTCCAAGGTTCCCTTCTGCCTGCCAGGTCTCACCTTTTAGCATTCCACAAGCCTCAAAGCTGTACCGCCAACTGGGGACCAGTTATCCAAGGTAATGAGCCTCTGGGGGACACTGTAACAAAGCCGTCCCACTGTGTGCTAGCCCCACTGTCTCTGCCAAAGCTTACCATCCTCCTGGTTCTTTCTCTTATCTTCTTGTTCTAGCTGCTTCCTCCCCACTTTAGCCTTTCATTTTGAAATTAGTTATGTTTATTCTGTAGTTACAGAGTGCTAGGTTCCCTTCTGTCCTTCCCCAGCTTACCCTAATGCCCACATCCTGCATTGATTGCCAAATCAGAATTACCAAACAAAAGATTGTTGATTCAGTACTGTGAACCGATCCTGTCACAGAATGTGACCTGTGCTGCTTTTCCCAAGACCCCATTTCTGGTCCAGGCTCTCTGTTGTATTTAGTCACTGTGTCTCCCAACTCTCCTTCAACCTACTATATTTTCATAGTCATTCTTTTTAAACACCATCCCTGGTTGGGAAAGAATGGTGTCAAAGAAGCCGAGTACACCGGACAGTAGGCAGAGATGCAGACATTGCCTGAGCATCCTTCTCTAACAGCCGCTCACCCCAGCCCAGAACCCCGAGGGAGCAAGGGCAGTTCCTGGTTAAAATATTTCAGCCTGTGGTGTGCTTTCTAGATACCGATGGATAGACAGGGATATGCGCACACTATGAGCTCAGCTGGTCAGAGCCCATCCCCAGGATCCTGAGTTGAGGGGATACACCCAGTGTCAGGGTCTATGCAGTCGAGCTTGGGAGCTGCAGGTTTCCTGAACGCTGAGCCAGGGAAACCATTTTGAACAGAGTAAAGGAGAATGCAGGCCAAAGTCTAAACTCTTGCTCAGACAGCCTCAGGTGGAGACTAGTCATTCCGAGTTAAAGACCAGAAAGTGTCCAGGAAGTTGGTACAGGAAGTTGTGATTTTTTTTCTTTCTTTTTCTATCATTTACACGTATTTGAAAAGTCAAGGCCAGTTTCTTCATAGTTTGTCTTCTGTTTTCTCATAATTGGGTCATTTGGGGCAAAAATACCACAAAAAAAAAATGGTCAAAAAGATGTGCCTTCTTAGTATGTAACATTAGGAGTACAAGATCTTAACGTCTTATTACAAGGTAGAATTCAATGGCATAGTTATGGTCATGTATTTCTAGGTTTGTGCACTATAAAGCCACCATTTTTCTCTTTGTTATTAATCCAAATTTCATAAGAGGTACTTTAATTCTGTGTCTGAAGGCCTGAGTTCTGTCCCCAGGCCCCACATGGTACAAAGAGAACAGACTCCAGCAAGATAGCTTCTGACCTCCACACATGCCATCACGGAATGAGCCCTGGGGGCAGAAGAGGAGACATGGCACATGTACACACACATGTACACACACATGTACACACACAAATTAGTAAATAGACGAAGTGTAACTTAAAGAACGAAAGAGCCACTGATGGGTGTACAGTAAAATTAGGGGGGTTTCAGCTTCGCATCAGGCATTGCTACCCACTGAGCCATCTCTCCGTTTTCCATCCGTGTCTCCTAACTGCAGGGCTTTCGAATATGTATTTAACATGGCTTTCCAACTTCCTTCAAGCACTATTGATGAATATTCTACATAAAGAAGAGCTGTCCTGCTTCTATTTCTAAAATTAATTGATTCACATCACTACGAACTCACTTATTTTATTCCATAGGTTATGGTCTAATCCTTCATTATTCTGTCGTTCAGTTTCTCCCAGTTATTTTTTCCTTCCTGACTACTTTTACATTTTTTTTACTACCTCTCTGAATTTTTTTTTTAAAGCTACTTCACTCTATGGTGACTAGTATTTTCTTTTGCTTTTATCTGGTTGGGTTCTGGGGGAAATAGATCTATAACTGTTTTTTTCGATGGTACATATTAGAAGCTTTCAGCCGTTGTTTCTTCAAATAACTTCTCTCTTTTCCTATGGATGCTCCAAGTAACACTTTCAGGATTAAGTGATATCTTACACACTAGCGAGGCTCAGCTTTTGTTACAGTTTTCAGTGCTGGAGACGGACCCCAAAGTCCCAGAATTCCCTGGCAGCTGCTCTACCCCTGAGCACACCTCAGTTTCTTTTAGTCCATTCACTAATCATTGCTTGTCCTGTACACTAGTCTACCGATCTCTCCCTGTGACCTCTAACCCTTCTGCCTCTCAAAAGTCTCGTGAGCTTATCTGGGGGGAATTTTCATTTCAGACATTGTACATTTTTTTTAACTGTAGAATTTCCTGTTGGTTCCTTTCTGCTTTCAATTTCTCTCTTCAGGTTCCTTATTTCTTCAACTGTCAGGTCCCTAGTCCTTCTTAAGTTCATAAGTCTGATCACAACGATTGCTTAAAGTTCTAGTCAGCTGGGACAGGGGAGATGCCTCAGTAAAGAAACTCTCTGCCCCGTGAGCATGGAGACCTAAGTTCAAGCCCAAATACCTGCATTTTTAAAGATAAGAAAAAGAAAGAAAAGAAAAAGCAGAGAAATATGGGGGGAGGCATGGCAGTGGGAGACAGGAGGCTCCCTACGGTTTACTAGCCAGCTAATTTTACCAAATTGGTTCAGGTTCGGTGAGAGACCCTTTGACAATGAAGTAACAGAAGACAGCATTTGATGTCGAGCTCTAGTCTTGCTGTATATGTGCACATGTGTGCACAGACACATACAAATTTTATTAGCTCATTCTGTTTCATCTAAGGGTCTGTTTCTCTTGCATTTTGCTTGTTTGTCTATCTGTTTACAAGTATGAATTTGAATCAGTTGCCAGTGTCTCCACATTATTTCTTTTTATTGTTAGTTTTAAAATTATTATTGTTGAAGAAGGAGCACGTGCATGCTGCTGCACTTGTGTGGTCAGAAGACGACACCTGGGAGTTAGTTCTCTCCTCTGGGGATCTAGGGATCAAACTCATTAATCCAGACTTCCTCGGCCATCTCCATAGGTGATGTTTGTGTTTTGTTTTGTTTTGCTTTGCTTTGTTTTATACAGGGACTCGTTATACCATCCAGGCTAGCTGTAGTCTTAGGATCCTCCTGCCTCATCCTCCCACTACTATGAGTACAAGAAGACACTACCATACTTACCTTGATTGCCAATCCCTATTTCTTCATATGTATTGTGTAAACATCCATGTGTAGGTGGGTCTTTTGTAGCTAGGAATGTTCTGGATTAGGGCCATGGTAACAGGTCCTCCTTGTTTGGGTTTATATCGATTAATCTGGATCATCTCCTCATGCATGTGTTTACCATCAATAGCTCTTCGGGAGCCGCTCGTTCACTCTAGAGCATGGTCCTTATTCCTAGAGCATGAGCTTTCAGGGGAGTCACCTAAGGGAGAGCTCACCATCTGGCTAACTCCCCCCACCAACGTATCTAAGCACTTGGCAGCGGCCTCCAGTGTCTGCTGAGCTCTCAGTTGCTCTAAGAAAGCCATAGAGGCTCTCCCATGAGCATACACATGCATCCCATCATGCATCCCATTACCTGACCGGAAGACCCCAAGGAACACCCAAGGGGGCTTCTGGAGGCATCTCTCCATTCAGCTTCCTCATCTCTAAAGAGGGTCCTCCTCATACCATCCTCAGCAAACACTGACCTCTGCTCTTCTGTTCAGTGGCCCAGCATACACTTCTCTGAATCTCTAGCCTCTTGCTCTTCAATCCAGAAAGAGCCTCAAAGCAGAAAGCATAGCAAATAAGGCTCACTTTGTGTGCTTCCCTCCTTCAAGGGACCACAGTGTTACCCTTCATGTTGCTGGGAACTGAAAAGCATCTTCTCAAACATGTTGCCAAACCTCATTGATATTTACTGTAGGGGAGCAATTCCATACCAATAGCTGTCAGGACTAGGAGCTGAGATTCTGTATGTATTTACTCCTCCATCAGTACTTAATGTCTAGATGCTGTGAGGGCAAGGACTTGTCTTCCCGGTCCCAGGCAACCTCTCTGGAAATAAAAGAATCTACATTCCTCCTTTGTTGTCCTTCATCACAGCACTTGATAGTTGATCTCAGCAATTGTAAGGCCAGAGAGGTGGCTCAGCATTAGGTAAGGGCACCTGCTGCCAAGCCTGATGACCTGAGTTCAATTCCCGAGGACCCACATGATAGAGAGAACCAGCTCCTACTAGTTGACCTTTCATACACAAACACACACAATAACTAAATGAATGTAATAAAAATCAAAATAATCTTAACAATCTCTTTGTCCCAACAACGATATTGGAGAACAGCTTGTCTATCCTGCAATGTAACCCAGTCAACAGATACGACCAGGAAAGAGCATCCAGCAGGTGGAAGGCTGTATACAAGATGCACTAAAGAAGCAAGAGTCACCTAATACAGTCGCTTCCCCAGCTTAGACTGGCACCACGATAGGGCACCTTTCATGGCCTCAAATCCGTCCCTACCAAGGCAGCCACTGTCCTATTCAGGTCCTTATTGCTGCTTGCTATAAATTGAATGAAACATATTCATGGCAATATCTTGGACTTCTTATGTTCAAAGATCATGGTTAATTCCTTTATATAAAGAGTCAGAGGTTCTGCATTTAGGTCTTCTACCTACTAGAGGGATAAAGTTTGCTACTTTGTTGCTGTGAGACATTGCAGTATCAGAAACGTGAGACAAATAATCAAATCACAACTATAGTCAAGAAGCGGGGAGTTACCAAAGTTTATTCTCGGCTCTCCTGCTCCTTTATACTTAGGCTAGGACCCTGGCCCAGAGACGAGTGCCAACCGCAGTGAAGCGGATCTTCCCGAGACTATTAACTCAATGTAGAGGCCCCTCATGGCCACACCCATAGACTTGTCTACATGGCGACTCTAAATCCCATAAAGTTGACAATCAACCTTAACCATCACAGGGTTTTGAAAAGGACATTAAATGTTCTTTTTTCCCCTATCTGTAAAATTAATAGTTTCCTGTGCTTTTCCCCCTAATATCAATCTTACACACACCTGACTCCAACCCATTCTCAGGGCTACTTGATTCTGGGAGACCACAGTTAGGAAAAACCCTTTAACCTTCAGAGCATAGAAAAGCTATGTTCTCGCTGTTATTAGTTGTGGAGAGATTACAGACTTCTTGGTGAAAAGCCACTCCTCTGGTTGAGGAAACTAAGTGTGAGGAGCTCGCTGGCCCGAAGGCTTCTCCGCTTACATGTTTGGCAGAGGACCTCTTTCTGTCTATTGAAATGACCCATCTGTCCCTTGGCTTGTAGAAGAATGGGCTTTTCAGGGTTCATACTGATTTTTTTTAAATGGCGTAATTTAGAATTTCTGTGTTCTGGAGGCTGTCTTCGAAAGTACTCTTGGAACTGACCTAGAAAATTAACTGGAAGGAATGAACTTGGCCTCATCGGTCAGTATCCAGTCACTTACTACCATTGGGCAATGTTTGCCATGGGCCAGACGGCTCCCAGGATGCTACGGATGCAATGGCAAAGAGCCCTGGGAAACCAGACTGAGAGAAACTTCTCATTCATGAAGCTCGTCCTCCTCTACTGAGAAGGAAGTGAGAACCTCAGAACTGCCATCCCAGACTCACATAGACATGACTGCCTCATCAAGCCTGCCTGAAGCTCTGTGCCCACAAGGGCTTCACAGGATGACCCATGCCATGTGCTCAGAGAAATCCATAAACCTTCCTCAGTCAATCCCCAAGATGAGAGACACCTCGTTCTGATACAGGCTGCTGCTGCTGCTTGGCTCCAAATTTGCTCTGACATCAAATTCCTGTTCTGGTACTTCTCTAAAAAGTCCCTAGTTCCCGCTCCAGGGCCTTGCTCTAGTAAAAGGAAATCTGCTGTCCAGCTCTCAACATGCATTTTAGACTTCTTAGGCATTTCTTACATATCTGCCAAACAGACAAGTTAGTGAAATGGCTCAGCAGGTAAATGCACTTGTAGCTAAACCTGATGACCTTTGACCCTTGAGGTCTACATGGAGGAAGTATCTGACCTTCACACCTGAGCTATGACACACACACAGACACACACAAATACAAACATACACACATACATACATACATACATACATACATACATACATACAGTAACTTTCTTTATTAAAAAAAAAAAAGAAGAAGAAGTTAGAAGACAGAAATTAGTTGAAGATAGCCAGAATTTTAATCTTGGCTTCACAACCTACCTTGGTAAACTGCCTGACCGTCCTCTGTTTCTTCCTCTGTAAAATGGGACTGAAATGGAAGTCATTTAGCTCTCAGTAGCTGGCATGTAATAAGTGTTCCATAAATACGAGCATCTTTCCACTTGTGCTTGTTATTGTGGTCTAACTGTGCCCCTACCAAAGGTTTGTTTCACTGGGAGGCAGTAAGGACCTTAAAATGGAGCCCAATGGGAGGTCTTAAGTCACTGGAGGCATGAGACGCTTTACATGTGACTGTCTAACCAGGTCTCCTATGATCCCCTTGGTATTTCTTCCTAAGAAAGTTATTATAAAAAGAGAAGGGCTGGCTGACTGATGCTCTTCTTCCCTTGAAGATGTACTGCCCCCCCTCCAACACATACTTCTCCTTGGTCCTCTGCCATAGAGTCCTCTAGAACTGAGCTAATGCAGGTGTCACGCCTTTGAACCTCTATAGCTGTGAGCCTAATATTTTCCCTAAACAACTAAGGCAACTTGGGTATTTTCTTACAGAGATGAAGAGCTGACTCGGTCTGGATCCTCAGTCTGGCCCTGACATCTAGCTACAAATCTGGAAACCAATTGCTTTATTGCTACTGTCTATAGTTAGCTGCTCCCTCCTGCCAGTGCTAGCTGAATCTTGAGGATGCTGTAAGCTATGACACTGTCACTGCTGGACAAACTGACTGAGGACCCAGTGGTTATTCCCCAGCCCTTAAATACTACCACTAAGATAGCCCCCCACCCCCACCCCACCCCCGGTCCCAAGCACTCAAGAACTTATCTCTTCTGGTTTTGTTTGTTTGTTTTGTTTTTGTTTTTTCAAGACAGGGTTTCTCTGTATAGCCCTGGCTGTCCTGGAACTCACTCTGTAGACCAGGCTGGCCTTGAACTCAGAAATCCGCCTGCCTCTGCCTCCCAAGTGCAGGGATTAAAGGCGTGCACCACCACTGCACTTAACTCTTTTAAATACAGGGAGTTTTGTTTTTTGTTTTGTTTTGTTTTTTGTTTTGTTTTGTCACCTACAGAGTTTCCGGAACTTTGTGAATCTCTCAAATTGGCAAAAGCTTGGGTGTCCATGTTGTTAGGAAAGTGGTCACCAGCTTCTCAAGTGGGTCTGTGACCTCGAGGGTTCAGAACAAATTCAGAAGGCTGATCCTGGAGTCGAGAGCTCTGTGATATGGAAGAGCTTGCTCTAAGCAGCGGCCACAGTGTATCCACTCCTTTTTGCTGCTTTCTGTGAAGCAGGACCTGGTTAGTGGCTCCCCAGTCCCTCCCTTGACACCTTCCCTCCAAGAGTGGTCTCCAAGGCTAGGGCTGTAGTGCGCTTCACTAAGCATATGCAGCACAGAATTTGGTCTCCAACCCCACAAAAAGGGGGGAGTTAGCGTCACAGGTCTCCAGGCAAAGGAATGGCTTCTTACCATTCTGGCCTATTTTCCCTCACCATGAGGAGCTCCTGACCCAGGCCCTCCTCTCCAGAGTTTCTCCTAAGAGTAGAAACCAAAAACTAAGAGCACCCACCATATTTGGCGTTAAATGTTCCTCATAATAGCCCATCCTGTATAAATGGAAACTGAGCCTTAAAGGTATGAAAAAGTATTTATAATGTTCACTATTAGTCTATTATCCACCTTTATTTTTGTAGTACTAGGGCTAGATACTATGCAGAACATCTTCTTCCATAATACTTCTTCCGTAATATTTTCAGTGAACGCAAAATAGACATGAGAATCCTGATTTTACATGAGCAAAAATAGAGCCTCAGAGAGATGGGATAATTAGCTTAAGAGCACCCAGGTAGTTAGTGGCAAAGATGGGATTAAAAACAGGTCTGTCTGACTCAGTGCTGACACTATAACCCACTGTCTCCTTTATTGTAAATATGGTACAAGGTGCCAGACACTCTTGACTGTTTCAAGTTAGCATTGCCAGTTAGTGGGGAAAGTGCCCATCTTTTGGTTAAAACACTCTTGGATATCTTGTTTTCTGAGATAAAACTGAAAAGCCCACATTTAAAAAAAAAAAAAAAAGCGATCTCTAGTGCTGAGCAGCCCAAGCCAAGTCCAGGAATTCTGTGCCACTGGCCCAGGAGTTCCACCCTCCCACCCCCACGGACTGCTCTATTTCTAGGTCTTGACCACTTCCTGTCTTGGCTATTACAAGAAGTCACCAGCCCTGCCTGTCTGAATCCTGATACGGCACCGGAAAAAGCCAGGCATTAGACCAAAGCCTGGGTGAAACACAGAAATCCCCACCCCTACCCCACCCCTCTGGGGATTCAGCTTTTTCCTGAAAGGATGACAAAGAGTAGGGTGACCATGAGCTTGGTCTCGCTTCATTGTTTCCAACCTGGGAAAGCTGTGGTCCTCAGCCCTGGCCTGAAAGCCATGAAGAAGTCCCAGGAAGGAACAGAAGGAAAGAGCCCACCCTTCCTTCTCTCCAGGCAGGAGGATCCCCCTGCCTCACTACCCTCCTTTGTCTATCCTTCTCTCTACTCTTGTGTCCTGTCGGCCTCCCACACTCAGAGACTCATAGTCCTGAGACAACCTCAGGGCTGTCTTCACCTGCCCTCCTCACCCTGCTTCTTAGATTCTTCCTTCAGACCTTTGGGTCTGTATCTGGACCCTCACGTCTACCCTGTCAGTGCCTAGAAGATTCTGCAAGGTAAACCTTCAGACCCGGTCTATCCTACGTCAACGAGAGCCTCACTTTCTAAGGTTTCTAAACATGGAGGTCAGGGGACAACTTGGAGCAGTCATGTCTCCCCCATCATCACGTGGGTCCTGGGGATTGAACTTGGGTCATCAGGCTTGGCAACAAGCACCTTTTGCCTCTGAGCTACCTCAGCAGCCCAAGACATATGTTATTAATTACAATGTTTCTCCTGTGCATACAGAGTTTTCCATTTTTATAAGAACACAATAGCTTGTGGAAAACAAAGACTTTAAATATTTTTCTACAGTCATTTCCTAAGTATGTATCCAATTAGTGTAACTTTGGATTGGATTGTGTTAGAATGTTTAATTTTAAAAATTTGCAGTTTGAGTTGCTGCCTTGCCTTTTATTTAAGAATCACTAAAGGAGGGTTAAGGATGTGGCTCAGCCAGTAGAGTGCCTGCCTAACACAGACAAGGGCCTGGGTGATGCATACATTTCTTGGGACATAGAGGCAGGAGGGTCAGAGTTGAAGGGTCAGAGGTGAAAGTCAGATTTGGCTACATATGATGAATTCAAAGGAGTACATCTCAAAATTGATTGTTTGAGGGCTGCTGGCGGGAAGTCAGCTCTCTTTGTGGATTTTGGCTTCTGCGAGGCTGCCCACAGTCCAGCAGAAGACCAGGTAGCCATGCACGTGCTGACAGCACTAAGGAGATTCAGGGGTCAGTCTGAAAAGTTCATAAATTTGCAAGGGACTAGTGGGAAAGAAGCTTAGGAGAAGAATTAGAAGAGAAGGAGATAAGAAGTAGGTTTGTTAAAAACATTATAGGCATGCATGGAATTCTCCATCAGTTCAAAAAAAAGCAAAAAACAAACAAACAAACAAAAAACCTAATTGTTAAATAAATTTTGGATTGAGATTGGAAGAGCATTTTTTGAAAGGATCCTGAATGTATTGCTGCCATTTCATACGATGTATTGGTGTAAATTGTATTGTGTCCTATGTATTGGTGTTCTTCGCAGTGATGGTTATAAAATCAAAGAATCAAGCATCTCTGGAAAACACTGTAAATGCTCTAGGTTTGTTTTCTTAATTAAATGTTTAGATGTGATTTAACTCTCCATCTAAAAGTGACCAAGCATGTCCATGTTTTACATGTAAACTTGCTTTTTATCTTTAGTCAGCGGTACAACAATATGGATGCCAAAAGATTATTTTAAGATATATTTCATCATGATTCCGTGTGGGTGCTGAAAATCAAACCAGGATCCTCTGCAAGAACAGCAAGTGTTCCTAACCACTGAGCCGTCTCACCAGCCCAGCCCAATTTCCTTTTATAGTGCCTATCTTACAACATCTGCCTTCTACTTGGTACACTTTACATGTGTTGTGCAAAGACAAGGCTCTGCTTCCATGCTAGACTTAATATTCTTTAAGGGCAAGAGTTTGATGCTGTTTGAGTCTATGGGGAAAAAAAACAAACTCAAAGTCCAGGCAAAATATCAGCCGGCCACCACTGTGAGAAACCAGACAGCCGGGAGGTGGTGGCGCACGCCTTTAATCCCAGCACTTGGGAGGCAGAGGCAGGCGGACTTCTGAGTTTGAGCCCAGCCTGGTCTACAGAGTGAGTTCCAGGACAGCCAGGGCTACACAGAGAAACCCTGTCTCGAAAAAACAAAAAAAAAAGAAAAAAAGAAAAAAAAGAAAAGAAAGAGAGAAAGAAAGAAGGAAAAAGAAAAGAAACCAGACACTAGCATATATTACCAGAGCTTTTTTCTACTCCAAGGGCGAGGGGGGCTTGTGACACAGTGTGATGAACAAGGCTCTGGATTTTATTTTCAAGAGGAGGAGAGACAAGAAAATAAGGAAAATTAATTCTAATTAAAACAACATCAGCAATAAAATACCTCAAATAAATAGCAAGATAATGCATGAATCTCACTACCTTCTAACTAATGACAGGGCTTTTTGCACTAGGTTTGGCTCTTCTTTTCTCTTCTTTTCTTTTTTTTTTAATTTTGGATTTATTTGTTCTTTATTCTGTGCATATGGGTGTTTTGCCTGCATGTCTCTGTCTGTGCACCACATGTGTGCCTGGTGTCTGTGGAGGTCAGAAGAGAACACTGGATCTCTTGGAACTAGAGTTACAGACAGTTGTGAGCAACCATGTGGGTGCTGGTAATCTAATCTTAGTCCTTTTAACAACTGAGCATTTCTCTGGCCCCCACCCTTGAGATTCTTGTGGAATCTCAGAGGAGCTGAGTTGAAAGCTGGTATGGATAGGAATAGAGTGAAGAAAGGGCAGGACTAAGGAAGCCATCATGTGAATCTCCTGTGATGCCCCAGACCTGAGAAGATGAAATCAGACCAATCCAGCCAGACTCAGCAGCTGGCTTACCACATTCTCTCACACCAAAGTCTCCCATGGAAAACAGAGACACTCTAACCCCCTGTCCTGACATCAGCTCAGTTACACCGTGATACTTCTGTCACCAGTAGGTCATACCGTATCTGATGTAGGCAAATGCAAAATGACTAAGATTGTTTGCAAGGAGAGGCTAGAGAGATGGCTCAGATGTTAAAAGTATGTACTGCTGTTGCTGAGGACCAGAGTTGTATTCCCAGCACCCTAATTGGATGGCTTACAACCAACTATGACTCCAGCTCCAGGGGATCCAATGCCTCTGGCCTCTGTAGACACCGCCACTCACATGCACAAACCTATACACAGACATACTCATGCACATAATTAAAGAACAAATCTTTGACTGAGTGGTGGTGGCATAGGCCTTTAATCCCAGAACTTGGGAGGCAAAGGCAAATGGATCACTGAGTTTGAGGCCAGCCTAGTCTACAGAGTGAGTTCCAGGACAGCCAGGGCTACACAGAGAAACCTTGTCTTGAAAACCCAAATAAATAAATAAATAAATAAATAAATAAATAAATAAATTTATCTTTGAAAGTACATATACTGTTTTGTGTATGACCAAATGTTCGTGACATGAAAATTATTCTTGTTTGACAATGGACTCCATCCTAAAGAAAAGCTAAACGAGGAGGAGACGGTGCATGTAAGTGCTGAGTGCCAAGAAGATAGGGAGGGAACATGCCTGTCGTCCTCTGAGGGAGGAAGACCAGTGGAAGGCACTGGGCTGTGATAAAAGAAAATTGGAAATGTTACTTCAGTAGTATGGGAGTCTGCATCCAGGTGAAGGGCACATGCCCTACACAGATCCAGAAAGTTCTGGAAAGAGCTCCAAAGGAGCACGGGGCATGGTAACGAACACATGTCATCTTAAGAGTCAGAAAGCAAAGCAGGAGCAGACTAGCCCTGTGGTGAGACAACCTCAGAGCAGATGCAGAGGAGTTCGGTGAGAACGGTCCCGTTGCCAAAAGTGGGACCACAGGAGAAAGAGCAGCAACTGCCTCTCTAAACCAAAGTGAGCCTCCAAGGAAGGGCAAGGGTCAGGGGTTAGAGGGTGGAAATAAAGCGTGTTCTGGGAAAAATGAGAAGAGCTGTTGTCAAGTTCACGGTGGCCTGGGAGGAAGACTGGCCTGGCCAGATGCAATGTCAAAACATCCAGCAAGAAGATAAACAGACTCCCACAAAGGCTCCAAACAGCACTTCTTGACCTTTTATGGATCTCTGACCTCTCCCCCCACCCCCGGAAAATATGATAGCAAAGTACAAAGCCTGTTCTTGGAAAAGGAGTACACACAGGCCTGCGAGTCTTTTATGGTTAAGAATTCCTGTTTCGATCACACAAGGAATGAGTGGTACTTGGCAGGGAAATTCTAGC
>NW_021604790.1:4531986-4586986 GCF_004785775.1 Grammomys surdaster | reverse complement strand
TGGAGGTGGTGGTGGTGATGGTGGTGATGGCGGTGGTGGTGATGGAGGTGGTGGTGGTGGTGATGGTGGTGATGGTGGTGGTGGTGGTGGTGATGGGAACTGAACCATAGATCCTAGACAAGAGCTGAGCACTGAGCTGTGTCCCCAGACATTACTATCACTATTATATTTGAAAGTTCTTGGAGACTGTAGCTCCCACCTTCTGGGCTGCTGGGAATGGCTGTGATCTTCTCAGCACAGGGACAGGCACACACAGGTGTTCAGGACATTGATGGTGTTTTTTTACTATCTATCGCTCTGAAGTTTGCCTTTGTCCTCAAAGGTCCCTATTTCATGGTCACATCATCTCTAACATCCACTTTCCTCAAATTCTTCCCATGGGTAGCAGAGACTGTGGGCTGGATCAGGAGCTCGGTACAGAGTTGGGGGAGAAGGTGGGGCGTCATTGGGAGGGGGAGTGTCAGGCCTGCTCCAAGCCAGGCTCTGTTCACCGCCTCCAACTCATCCCTCAGGTAAGGGGACTTTCTAGAAAGCTGCACTTCCTCTCCAACCCAGAGCAGACAGCTCCATGGACACCTGAACTGAGAGCTTTGCTTGCCGTCTTACACCATGGTGGCTGAGAGGAACCTTCACGGCCTTTCTTACAGTCACTGCTCTGTGACCCATCACAACCCATCAACCCACAGTGGGGCCAGAGCCTTCTTCCTTAAGTCATCTCCACTGAGGTAAAAGGACAGGAATCTCTCCCATCTTCACTATGACCCCAACACCACAAAGGAAACATACTGGTCACAGCAGTTCTGGTCACGGCAGTTCCCACAGAACAGAAAGTGCTCCTGAGCTGTTTCCTCGGTGGACAAAATGGCTGAGAAGCAGCAAGCATCTCAGATCACCAGAACAGCTCACACATGAAGAGACAGTATACAAGGAACTTCAGTTCCTGAGGGTGTGAGCAGGAGAGCAATGACACCAGCCCTGGGCCTCAGTGGAGGGAGAGCAATGAATGCATGTTCTTGTGTGTGTGTGTGTGTGTGTGTGTGTGTGTGTGTGGTTTGGTTGGTGGCTCGGTTACTGTTTTGTTGTTGCTTGCTTGTTTTTAGAGATTTTACAGATTTATCTAATTTTTCTCCCCTTTAGTTTTGTTTGTTTATGAAACAGGACCTATCTATGTAGCCCTATTCTGCAACTCACTCCGTAGCCCAGGCTGGCCTCAAACTCACAGAGATCTGCCTGCCTCTGCCTCCTAAGTGCTGGGATTAAAGGTTTGTGCTACAATATCCTACCTATTTACTTTTATATGTATGAATATTTTGCTTGGACATTTGTCTGTGCACTCTGTGTGTGTGTGTGTGTGTGTGTGTGTGTGTCTGGCGCTGAGGTCGGAACTAAATCCCAAAGAACTAGAGTTACAGACGGTTGTGAATCACCATGTGGGTGCTGGGAACCGAATCGGGTTTCTGCAAGAGCAACCAGTGCTCTGAACAAGCCAGGAAGAAGCAGGCATCAGGGGCTTCACACTCAAAGGAAGCACCTCATGTGCCCACACCAGAAACTGAGACCAAAGGAAATAAATCCGTGCTCTGTCAGGACAACACAGTGGAGTGCTCCTCGGCTCTGAGGGGGGTGGTAATTTTGAGACACACTCCAACATGAATGACACGGAATGGAAAGGACAATCACTGTGTGACAAATGCTGCGTGAGCTCATTTATCTTGAGTAAATAGTCAAAGTCATAAATGCAGAATACAGAGTGCTGACTGACTGGGGTGGGGGCGGGACCATTAAGTACTCCTGAGGAAGGACCCAGAGCCCTTTGCATGCTGGGAAAGTGCTCTACCATTGAGCCACATCTCCACCTCATGGAAACAGTCTTCCTTTTCCCTTTTTAAGATTGTGTGTGTGTGTGTGTGTGTGTGTGTGTGTGTGTGTGTGTGTGTAACATGTGCATGAAGGTGTCCTCAGAAGCCAAAGATGGCATTGGACTCCCTGAAGCTAGAGTTTCAAGTGCTTGTGAACCCTGGACATGGGTGCTGGGAACAAAATCCAGGGTCCTTGGGATGAGCAGCAGGCACTCTTGACCAGTGAGCCATCTCTCCAGCTCCACCATGTGACTATCCTTAACATTGCTGAATTGATTTTAAAATGGTTGCTAAAGTCTGTATTCTAGGTGTTTTAAAGTGCTCGGGGCCTAACATAGGGTCTCACACACACTAAACAAGTATGGAGCTAACACTAAGTTAATTTTTTTTTAAAGCAGGATCTCTTCTAAGGCTGGCCTCAAAATTACTTTGTAGCTAAAGATGCTCTTCCTGCCTTCATCTCTCCACCACTGGGACCACGGGTGTGTGCTTCCAGGCCTGGAGCTATTTAAAGAAGGGGGAAAGGAGAGAAAGAAGCTAAGACTTTGTGAGGGATCCTGACAGCCCAGGGGGTCTCCTCCCATTTCCTACCTTGGAGTGACAGGGTAGAAAAGGAACTTTGTGGTCCTTCCAGCTGCCTGCCCTTCGAAGGCCTCTCGCTCAAGTATCTGCCCCTTCTACTTCCAGATGGGTAGATGGGTCCTCTGCCTTCTGTCATTGTCCCCAGATCCAAATTGTTTATCAAGAACACAAGGCCTCAGGTGACATTCTCTCTCTCTCTCTCTCTCTCTCTCTCTCTCACACACACACACACACACACACACACACACACACACACACATTGACTCTATTATTAAGGTTTAAAACAACAACAACAACAACTGAGGGATGGATGAGACCCCATGCTGGAGCTCTTTATTTCCGGGGAAGGTCGTGGTCTGAGAGGCCAGGGTTGAGTTCAATACTCTGTTAAAGCCACCATGGATCTCTCTCTTACTCTCGCAGGGCCAAGTACCTGAAAGACAGTGCCAGATGAAGAGAGAATGTCAGCCCCCTGCATCCCACGCCCTCATCACAGCCATGTCACTGGGAGGGCACTACATCAAGGGGCTGAAGGAAAGAGGCATACGCCAGGGGCTTCAACCTGGGACGGGGCTTTGCCTCACCAGGAGCCCGTGCTGTGCCCAGGCTGAAAGACCTAGGGAGAGACAAAGGGTGTCAGAGTAAAGGTCAGAATAGGACATGGCCTGGTTCTTGGTTTGTTTGTTTGTTTGTTTGTTTTTGTTTGTTTGTTTTGGGATTTGGTTGTTTTAATGCCAGCTTGAGTTATCTGAGAAAAGGAACTGCGGTTGAGAAAATGCCTCTATCAGTTTGGCTGTATCAGTAGGCAAGTTTGTAGGGTTTTGTTTTATTTTTGTTTTGTTTCTTGATTAATGATTGATGTGGGAAGGTCCAGTCCACTTGAGGGAGTGCTACCTCAAGACACCCCTGAATTGTTTAAGAAGCAGGCTGAGAAAACCACAAGGAGCAAGTCAGTATGCTGTGTCCCTCTGTGGCCTCTGTCTCAGTTTCTGCCTCCAGCTTCCTGCACTGAGCTCCTGCCCTGGCTTCCCACAGCCCTAATGGGACTGTGACCTGAGAGTTGTAAGCCTAATAAACCCTGTCCTCCCCAGGTTACTTTTGGTCATGGTATTTACCACAGCAATAGAAACCCTGCCTCAAAGAAAGCAGAAGACAGGGGTCAAGAGGTTATACAGTAAAGGAGAGAGGGCTGGAGTCCCCACCAAGCCCCAGGCTGCTTTCTTCTCTTGGCCCCACATCCCAGGCACAAGACTTCCAGGGCACGTGGTACTGTCTGTCCATAAGCCCCAAAAGGACTTGAGAAAGGACTTGAGAAAGAGGTAGAACTCACCCTGGAGAAATGTGCTTTACCCGGACATGATATGCTTGACAAAGGCTAGGAAAAGAAAAGAATAATCAGCCACATACAGTGTTCCCCGGAGCTCTGCCCTCCTCTCCACTTAAGCCGCTTCCTGTCCCCACACTTCCAATCTTGCTATGCCCTTTCTGCAGGTGGCAGCTCTCTTACTGGAGGGCTGGTGGAGAAGGCAGGAGAGCAAAGGACCTAAACTCTGCTGTGTCCCCTCTGTGCTGACACTAGACAGAGGGCAGGAACGGCATCATCACTACAGATCCCCACAACCTTAAGGAAGGTGTCAGCATGCCCACTCCCCATCCGAGAAGACTGAGGCTCAGATACAGGAAGTAACTTGTTCTAAATCACACGAATGGTTTATCACAGAGCTGTCTCCCAAACCCAAACTCCTGGCCAACGAGATAGATCAGTGGGTAAAATCCCTTGTCACAAAAGCCTCACAACCTGAGTTCAGTCCCCAGGAACCAATGACAGAAGAAAGTATTGATCTCTAAAAATTGTCTTCTGACTCTGAACACACATATTCACCCATACTCACACCCATAGCATATGTACACACACAATAATAATAAATATACATTTCAATGTTCCTTCTATTATACCAGATATTCACTCCCAAGATGGTAAAAACAGCATCCAGTTGGAATCTGCCACAACCCATCTGAGACACATATCCTGCAGCCTCTGGGCTGGCTCATCCCATCCCAGGACACTCTCTTCCCCTGGGCACCCCAGAAAGCAGGGAAGGACCATACCTTCATAGTTGATGCAGCCATTGGCATCCTCCTGCCCAGACAACAGCTGTTCCACCTCTGCCTCGCTCATCTTCTCTCCTGAGGGTGTGGGAACAGAGTCTTAACGGCAAGTGGCCGAGAAGGGGAAATTGATAAGGTTTAAAGTCTGCCCTGGGTCTGAGAAATGGTTAGTGCCAAGCCTCAGAGAAGGCTCTGGAAGGTGGGGTTAAGGATCTCCGGGCACACTCTGAAGCATCTCTCCTCCGCCTCTCCCCTATGCCCACAGCACGGTGGTGAGGGTAAGAAAAGAAGCCCCAGGCCCATGCCGGACCTCGGGAGTCACCCCTGCCCTGCCAACTCCTCTCCTCTTCCAGACCCTGGTCCTTACTGGGCAAACCCAGTTCCTTGGGTAGATGGGGGCGGAGTCCTATGGAGTCCAGGAAAACAGGCCCTGGATGAGGATTTGCCAGACGCAGGGACCCTTAGATACACCCCATCATATGCTCTTGGCCCCTCTTATCCAGACATTCTCATGCGGCTTTAATCCTTGCCCAGCGGACATACCCAGGGTGGCGAGGACGTGCCGAAGCTCAGCACCCATGACTGTGCCGTTGCTTTCTTTGTCAAAGACCCGCAGCCCCTCCACGAAGTCTTCATAGGTGCCCTGCTCCTTGTTTCGGGAGATGTGCTGCAGGATGGGCAGGAACATCTCGAAGTCCAGTGTCTTGGAATTCATCTCTTCCAAAGGGAATGAGGACAGACAGAGATCACCACGTAAGTAGATGCTCAGGGGAGGATCGGGCCAAGAGGTCTCTTCCCATCCCTGACTGCGCAGGGCTTAGACCCCCAACCTCTTCTGGCTCCACCAATGACAGGCAGAGTCATGGAGATAAGCCAATAGAATTGAAAAGAACAAACGTCCTATAACTCTGCGCTGGGTCCGGTCATTAGACCATTCTGTATAGGTGCTGAAATCAGTCCCACTTAGACTTTGACCCCACACTGACCTTCAGGCTTGGGTTTGCCCAAAACGCGCAGCACCTCTGCATTGGTGGGGTTCTGGCCCAGGGCCCGCAGCACGTCCCCACACTGCCCGTAGGTGATCTTCATCTCTCCCGTTGGAGTCCGGTCAAACAATGAAAAGGCCTCTTTGAATTCTGTGGAGAGACAGCCAGCTATAGCTCCCTGCCTCAAGAGAAGGTGGCGGCTGAGGTTTGCTCGGTGGGATAAAGGATGTAACAGATGCCTTCAGTCACTGTTCCAGGCTGTCCTTGGAAACTGCTCTAACCCATCTTCTGAAACCAATGCCACCTGGGGATGCCATGACCTATGCAACACTGGTCATTGGCTCTCTCTCTCTCGGTCGGTTATAGGCTTTGACTATTTCCCTGTTTCTCCTTGTCCCACACCCTTCCCTGGTAAGTCTCTGAGTAGAAAACAGTGGAGAAGTGAGAACATCCCTGTCCAGAGTGAGGCTTCCCAGGTTTTCAGCTCAGCTCTGAGTAGGAGAGTAGCAAAGCCAGGCTGGCCCCAGTTCCCTCCTGCTATTCCCATTCTCTCTGTCACTGAGGTGCCAGGGTACAGAGACAGTTTGCAAAGTGATAATGACCTATTATCAGTACTGCCTGTTCCCAGCTGCAAGAGCTCCATAGCCAGACAAGGTGACATTGGGGCCACAGTTAGACCACACTAGACCTGCCACGGAGCCACAGGTCGCCTTTGGTAAATCGACACCTCTGTGGATCCTCTGCTTCTTAGCTTGAAGTACGAACACAATGTCCACCTGCATGGGTGGCTAGTGGGGTTGCAAAGTGTGCCAAGTGTGTGCCTCACAGAAGTACCAGACCAAAGTGGCTCTCATGTTTTCCTGCCTCTGGGGCTAGCTCTGTAAAAAACAGACCTGACACCTTGAAGGGCACATAGCAGGTATCTGAGGGGCAAGGCCAAATTAAGGCACCCCTGGGCTCTTTGCAAACAGCCTCAATTCTACAACCATTTGTTTGCTTTGCTTCCTTCAGACAGGGTCTCACATAATCCAGGCTGACATCAAATGTGCTATCTGCAGAGCATGACCTGGTTCTCCTGATCCTCCTGCCTCCACCTCCCAAGTGCTAGGATTACAGACAGGCGTCGCCACGTCTGGTTGATTCCCCATCAATTAATTTACTAGAATAATATGAACAGGCAGTAACACTGTAGTCACCTCATGCTGTCAACAAAGAAGTGGACAACCACAAACCACAACTGACAACAGACTACAGCTGCCTCTAACAAAAAGCCCCAGTGGAAGAATATGCAAATCTGTGAAGGCTCAGAGGAGTCAACAGTCTGAAGCTAGTCCCTGTGGGGGGAGGTGTAAGGAACTTGCAGCCATGACACTCAGAGACTGTAAAGCTTAGAAGAATGTGATAACTAGCTCCAGAGAGACAAAGGATGGATGTAGACAAGACGTTGAATAGTCACAAACCACTAAACTGAACTAAACCAAATACCCTCGCTTTGAAGGTGAGAAAATTTAAGTTTTAAAGAAGTAACTTCTGGGCTGGAGGCATGGCTCAGTTGTTAGCCCTTCCTGTTCTATCAATCAGATGACCAGACTTCAGATCCCAACACCCACATCAAGCAACTCACAAAAGCCTGTAAATCTAGCTCCAAGAGCTCTGGTGCCAGCTTCTGGTCTCCATAAGGGCACACGCATACACATGTAAATAAAATGAGCCTGGAAAGAGGAAGAGGAAGAAGAGGAAGAGGATGGAGAAGAGATCAAACAACTTCTTAAAGCTCCTAGTAGAAGAATTGGTGGCAGTAAGTCTCCTGAGAATATTCTTTCCATTGTAACAGAAGAAAAGCATTTGCTGGGGCTGAGGGTGTAGCTCAGTCAGCAGGGTGCTTGCCTAGCATGGATGAAGTCCTGGGTTCAATCCCCAGCACCACATAAATCAGACATGGTAGTGCCTGTTTATAATCCCAGCTCTCGGGAGATGGAGGCAGGAGGATCACAAGTTTAAAGCCAATCTCAGCTAAAAAATACATTTTTGGCCAGGCTGGGTTATTTAAGACCCTGTCTTAAGACAAAAAGAAAATCACTCACCAGAGGCCACAGCTTCACCAAAAGGCAAATGAAGAGACAACAGGGATGAAGATTAAAGAAGAAACCATCGTAATCCAACATGAAGAGAAATTGCTTCAAAGTCAGGACGAGGATGGTTACAGAGAGCAAATAGCCCTGCCTGAAAACCTCCAGGGAGAGTAGGACTCCACCAGCTGTACTGGCGAGCTCTCGCTGTGATTCCCTTGGGCGATGTCGGAATCTGATTATTAACTGAGTTTCCAGTCCTCGCTCGTGCCGTGGATTTGGCACCGCTACAGATGTACTCGTTCAACTAGAAAGCACTAAGAAATTCATGGCATCTACGATTGCCTGACAGCGAGTAACCACGACAGATGACAGAAACCAGCTCCAAAACGGATGTGCCAGTTCTCACGCTCTGTGTAAACGGATACACCTTCTTAGAGAGGAAATTGACAATGGCCACTATTAATCTTACAATGTAAACACAGGTGTCCTTTCACCGAGGGCCAGGACGACCACATGTTAATGTCCCCCAAATGGAAACAGCATCATTGTCTCTCTGATTATTTAAGTACATCCATGTGTGAGAAGTCCTGAGATTTCTCTTTTTTTAAGATTTATTTTATTTTTAATTATGTGTATATTGGAGGATGGGGAGCACACAAGAACTGAAGTTACAGGTGACTGTGAACTGCCAGACAGGGGTACTGGGAACTGAACTCAGATCCTCTGCAAGAACAGTACACACTCCTAACCACTGAGCCATCCAGCCAGCCCTTGAGATTTATCCTAAAGTTGCATCTACTGATACTTTATATAAGATTGAGAAATTGTCTCTGTTGAAAACGAGAAGAGTTGGTGATGAAGACCACAGACGAACTACTGTACTTGCAAGCCACCACTGGCCCTACCACCAGGACAGATGGGCTTGTCGCAGACTTACTTCATCATGAAGGTCTGAGCACCCATAAGCTAAAGAGGGTTTTCTGTATCAGAAACAGAGAGAAGGATTTCCAGACTTCTTGACAGATTGGTGGCATGATAGAGCGGTAAAGGGATCGGCATTGGCTGAGCATCAACTGTGTCTCAAGCACTCTGAAAGTGCAATTGAAAGTAAAGGTCTGCCGGGCAGTGTTGGCGCATGCCTTTAATCCCAGCACTTGGGAGGCAGAGGCAGGCGGATTTCTGAGTTCGAGGCCAGCCTGGTCTACAGAGTGAGTTCCAGGACAGCCAGGGCTACACAGAGAAACCCTGTCTCGAAAAACAAAAAAAAAAAAAAAAGAAAGAAAGAAAGAAAGCCTTGTGAGAATGGACACCTAATTTCTCTGAGCCTCAGTTTTGCCATCTGCTACATGGGAGCAGTGAGAGCTACTGTACCTCAGTGGGTTGTTTGAAGAATAATGTGACTCGGTCCATATAAAGTAGGACTCTGCCTAACAGGCCTGAAGGAACGATAATTTCTATGACCAAAAGGGCTACTTACTCCTTCTCTGGAAAATGCAACAGAATGTGCAGTCGTTCACACTCACCTTCGATCTGGTCAGCGCTGAAGTCTATCTGTAGGGGGAGAAACACAGGCGTGAGGGCAGGGACTGCTAAAGGCTTCCAAAGGGAAGTCTGGACACCTTCAGGAGGCCGCTTAGCAACAGAGGAAGATGCTGGGCTGAGCATAAACCAGTCTCCTGATGACCGAGCCCAGTTGGCTGCCTATGAAACAATGTAGCCTTTAAAGCTCTAGCAAAACCAAGGTTGGAGGCTGGAAAAAAGAATGGTCCAGCAGCTAAGTTCACTTGTTGCTCTTAATGAGAACCCAGGTCCAGTTCCTAGCACCTATGTGGCAGCTCACAACCATCTATCTACATCTCTAGTTCCAGGGGCACCAGATACACATGGTACACACACATACATGCAGACAAAACCCTCGCACACATAAATTAGACAAATCTTTAAGAAACAGAACACCATCAAGAGGAATAAAGAAAGAAGTTATCTATGTCACCGTAGGGTGAAGTTCCTTCGGGTCGATAGAAAATCCTTCTCATAATAGACGCCATGGATAAGCTGGTCTTACTGTCCTTACTGTCACCCCCAAGGCCACCCCAGTTCCTAGTCCCCTGACAAGATGCACCTCCTCTGGCTTTGGGTGCTCACTACCACTCACCCTGGGACTCCATCTTCCTCCTGACGAGGCCTGAGGTACTTGTGCCTGGACTCTGTCACTGCTGGCCTATACTTGTCTCATTGTAACCAGGTTGGAGGTGAGGCGGAAGAGTTTTATGCTTATCACTAAAGTGTTTGGTACATAATAGGTACTCAATGAATGAGTGAGTGGATTTGGGGTGCCCCCCCAACACGCACATGTTGTACAATGTTGAGCACAGAGCATCCCGGTGGGAAGTTTGGGAAATGAGCCAAAGCGACCAATGCATCATTTTAATAGTCTTTCGACCATGTCACTTTGATGTCCTCCTCCACACCACTTGACCCTGGCCCTCCCTTCCCTAGTAGTGGTGAGTGCCACCCCCTGGAGCATGTCAGGTGCCACCGTTCCATGCCCACTCACCTCTTCTCCAAGAACTGACACCACAGCCAGGAGACTGTGCAGGAGTGGTTAGGCCAAGTGTGGAGGTAAATGAGGAAAAGAAGTGGACCCCCGACACGTGTGGGAAAGCCCTTGCTACACTGCCTTGCTGCGCTACGCTGACCCTCTGAGGATCATTGCTCTACTTTGCAATGCTTTTTTCCCCAGGAGCAGACTTGTGAAAGAAACCAGGACAGAAGCACACAGCATGACCACGTGCTCATCGTGACACTGACACGCTGGGCTCAGGGCTACCTCTGCTCTCACTTTAATCAAGGAATCTCATAAACAAAAGAACTAGGTGACTATGGGAACAGAAGGACGATTCCCATGAGTACTGCTGATGTCCTCCTTCCTTCCTTCCTTCCTTCCTTCCTTCCTTCCTCCTCCTCCTCCTTCTCTTCCTCCTCCTCCTCCTCCTGCTCTTCCTCCTCCCCTTCCTCCTCCTCTTCCTCCTTCTTCTTCCTCTTTCTCTTTCTCTCTCTCTCTCTCTCTCTCTCTCTCTCTCTCTCTCTCTCCTATTTTAAAGGATGGGCAATGAGGAAGTTGCAGGGGAAATGGGAGAGTGCTCCTTTGATGCCACTGGGCAGCCCTTGTCCAGGCAATAGGAACCAGGCATGGTGTCCTGGGGACACAGATGGCTTTTAGGAGAAACGGGAGGTGCAGAAAGCTTCCGGGTACTCGGGGTTTCCCCAAGAGGAGCCACACAACCAAGCCCAGGTGTGGGGCAGTAAAACTGCCCTCATCTCTCTGACAAGCCAACCCTGCTAAGCCCCTTGCAGGGCTACTAGGGTCTCAGCACAGTATTGTAAGGAGTTTCTTATGTGGGCTCTGATCCTGAGAAGACTACAGTGGCCCACACAACTAGAGCCTTGCGTTCAGGGTCTCTGCCCATGTGACACATAACCTTGTCTGCATTTCTTATCACCCCAGCCTTGACTTGAGGCTGAGATTCCCCCAGGGGCCACCACTCCAGATCTGATATTAATAGCTCTTCGGACCAGTGGCCACTTGACCTCTCCCAATCTGGTGCTAAATCATCAAACTACTCCTCTCCAGAGGCTTCGGACCCCCTCCCTCCCAGGCCCAACCCTTCCCAGTCCATTCCATCAACAGCTGGGCCAGATTGCTGGAGGCCTAAAACGCCTGCGTCAGTCCACAGGGGCCCACACCAGGCCCCAGGGAGAGGAGTGTTACCAGACAAGCTGGGGAAGCATGATGGAGCAGGACCTAAAACGGGGAGGCTGAAGAAACCAGGCCCAGCTCCCTCACCAAGTTAGAGAGGACCCAGCCAGGAGTTGGCCAGACAAGCTGGGGGCAGGAAAGAGTGGCCCATCATTGTACGCAAAGAGAAAGAGAAGCTCTCAGGCTCCCCTTACCTTCTCTGCCTCTCTTGTCTAAAGTGTAGCTGTGAGTAAAATCTCTCATACCCCAACACACAAGAGCATCCTCCCTGACCTCGATCCCTGATTCCCAGCCACACACTGGTTCCCATTATGTATCTTTTTTTTTTTTTTTGGTTTTTTGAGACAGGGTTTCTCTGTGTAGCCCTCCTGGCTGTCCTGGAACTCACTCTATAGACCAGGCTGGCCTCGAACTCAGAAATCTGCCTGCCTCTGCCTCCCAAGTGGCGGGATT
This sequence comes from Grammomys surdaster, assembly GCF_004785775.1. NCBI lineage: Eukaryota > Metazoa > Chordata > Mammalia > Rodentia > Muridae > Grammomys > Grammomys surdaster. The sequence goes on along the minus strand of NW_021604790.1, from coordinate 4,575,165 downwards.
AAAGGCGTGTGCCACCACTGCCCGGCTCATAAGCATGTTCTACCCCTCAGATGGGGAGAGGATGGAGAGATGATTCAGCGGTTAAGAGTACTAGCTGTTTTTCCAGAGGAGCCCCTTTGTACATAGCAGTGACTGTTTTTAAAACAGAAAGCCTCTGACCCCAATCTCATACTGCTTCTACTGGCCCTTGGGACTATGCTCTAGGGCATATGGGCCATGGTCCTCAACTCTGTCTGGCCTGAGAAAAATAGATCTCTCAGCAACAGGAAAAACAGGATCCTGACTGTCCGGTGTGATCCGGTGTGCTGGGCTTCACTTACCTTCACACTCTTTGGGTCAAAGGCAGAGTCCTTGAGGGGCTCAGGAGCTGGGGCAGTAGCTGGAGCAGGGGCTGCAGCTGGCTTGGCCATCTCCTTCTTAGGTTCAGGTTTCTTGGGGGGCATGCTGCCTTAGGATCTCCAGTGGAGGTGGGACCTAAAAAGGAACCAAAGGAGGAGAGGTGGCTCCTGAGAGAGAAGATGAGAGAGTGGAAGGCCTGCCCCTGCTTTTATTCTGGGTAGGAGCCCCCACAGAGGGGCTGCTGAGAGCTGGAGCAACTGCTGTTGACTATAAAAGGAAGAGATACCAGCAGGGTACAGCTGACATCTCAGCATTGTCACCAGGTTTGAGCCACCAGTCCATCCTCCCCCCACCCTCCATGCACACACCTCACTCCTCACAGCTTGCACCTCTAGGACAGATTGGTCCTTTCCTGCCAATTGGTGGAAACCCAGAGAGGGGCAGGAAAACAGACCCTCTCCAAAGGGCCAGAGTAGGCAGGGAGAGATGAGCCGACTTGAGCCGTTGATAACCCTCACACAAAGCCCAGGGGAGGTTCAGGCTTTTTTTAGTCCCTCCTGAGCAGAGGCAGCCCACTACACATTCCTTTTAAACCAAGAGCCTTTAAGCTAGCCCTCGGCCCTGCCCTGAGGCTCATCGGTCCAGGCATGCAGCCCTGAAGCAACAGCTGGTCAAGCTGGCTCTGCTGTCCCCACTCTCCCAACCGCAGGGCAAAGCCCTCTGTTGTCCACAGCAGGCATCCCAAGAACTCCACAGATTTCAGCTCCCCAGATCCACCCCCTACCCGCAGTTGTTCGATAACAAGTATTGCACATTTGTGCCAAGGGTGGGAATCTGGGCAAGAAACAGAGACAGGGCAAAACGTTGAGAGGCTAGAGGTTAGGAAACTCAAGATCTATCTGTTGCTTACTACAGACCAGGTACTGCTAGACACTAGTCCTATAAAATAGCATTAAACCTTTCATAATTCTATAAAAATAGATACCATTATTATTCAGATAACACAAGCACACACAAAAAAAAATGTTAAAATAACTTGGCCAAGGTCACTTAAATGATTAATTATGAGTTGGGATTGGAAGACCTGATCCTAATGTGTATAGCTGAATAATTTATACTACAGTCTCATTTATATTAGAAAGAAAAGTGAGGTGGAGCAGTCATCGAGAAGGGCAGGACAGAAATAGGGCAGGATGAGGCCCAGGGTCATCCCAACTCTCAGGAGAAGAAACAGAGCGACGCTGAGCTTGAGACCAGTCTGGGTTATATAGCAAGATCCTAATTCCAAAGAGAAGAGAAAAAGAAACAGAGAAAAGAGAAGAGAAAAAGAAACAGAGAAAGAAGGAAGGCTGGAAGGAAGGGCATTGGAGGTTAGGAGAATCAACTGCTCAAAGCCCTCATCTATGGGGACATAGAAGCCCTCATCCACGGGGACATAGACCGTGAAGAGGGAATAAGGGAGGATGACAGAAGCTTCTTTTTTTTTTTTTTTCACTTCCTAAACTAATGAAAATTTTTGTAACAACTATGTGATATTTTTTGAGGGAAAAGATAATAAAAAGATATTTTTTGGGGGGGAAGATAATAAAAGTCAACAATAATTCAGAAAAACAACCAGAAAAAAAAAATGTTTGTCTACCACACACACCTACTCTTAGCTGAGTATTTAGACTATGTAGAGCTCCTGGGATAAAAAAAAAAAAAAACAAGGAAGACAGAAAGAACACCGCTTTGACTTTCTAAGCCATTTCTTCACCTCCAAAGCAAGACTGTATGAGCCGAGGATGTGGCCCAGTTGGTACCGTGCTTACCTAACATGCACGCAGCTCTGGGCTAGATCCCCAGCACCACATAAAAGCACATACTGTAGTGACAGGGGCTTATAATCCCAGCATGCAGGAAGTGGAGGTGGGACAATCAGAAATTGGAGGTCATCCTCTGCTATGTCGTATGCCTGAGGCCAGCCTGGGCTACATAAACAAATAAAATAAGATTGCTAGTTGGGAGTAGTAGAACATGTCTATTACCCAGCGCTCAAGAGTTGACATAGGAGGATTGCGATTTCTGACCTGGGTCACATAATGAGATCCTGCCTCAAATAAGGAACTGAAATTGGCAGACTAGCCCACTGAGCACCTAAGCCCACAATTCCAGGCACCCTGGAGCCAAACATCTGCCTTCCTCCAGTTCCCTAAACACAACCCCAGATGATTGCTAGTAAAGCCTAAAGTACCCTTGGGCTAAGATCGCCTTGTGCTGTGCAGACTTAGTGGTGAAGACTCTACGGCCCAGAGAGGCCTTTTAGCTTCTCTCGCTGTCAGTGCACACCTAGCTAAATCCATCTTAGACGACGCTGTCCCTTCCCATGGCCGCCTACACCCATGCTAGCTGCTGGAGGGCAAAGAAACCTTCAAAGGAAACCGAGGCAGAAAAAGGGGACTGAGCCTCGATCTGGGTCTGTCTCCTCTCTATTGCCTCTTCCCCTCCCTTGGCCTCACTCCCTGCTCTCCTCACACACCAAACCCAACCCCTTGAAGCCACTGGGACAGTGCCCAAGGAAAAGGCACCTTCTGCCAAGGCTGACAGATTGAGTTCAGTCCTCAGGATTCACAGCGTGGAAGGGGACAACTGAGTTCCTCAAGTTGTCCCCTAACCCCCACACGCTTATACTCCCTAACTTCCACAGATACAAAGTGATTAATTAATTACTGTTGCAAACCTAACCCCTTGCCCACTCTTGATTTGCATCCTTTTGTATTCCCTGCGAGTCCCCTCTCTGACCTACTTCACTCAGACTGGACTAATGTCAGGTGGATGGTAATGCGGAAGGAAAGCCTAAAACACAGCCCTTTCCATCTCTGCCTCTCCCTGCCTCTGTCCTGGAGTGTTCGTGGATGGAGAAACATTGAGAGAGGAAGCCTGGAAAACCATTGCAGCTGGAAGACTGTAGACTGGCATCCTAACCAGCCACCAGTGTCTCTCTGGGCCACAGCCAGCTGACCTCTGACATGAAAGATGATCGGGAGCTTTTAAAACACGCTCAACAGACTCCTAATGCCAGGATACTCCCAACGCTAATATAGAGAGGCCAGGTCTGGTGCTTCCCTCTGCTCTCAACCCTCTAAGTAGCACCCTATCCTGTGTGATTTATAGTTTCTTTGGGGTTTGTTTTGGTTTTTACAATTATTTATTTTGGTGGGGGGAGGCAAGCCATGGGCATATAAGGAAGTCAGAGGGCAACCTATAGAAATTAGTCCTCGCTGGGCGGTGGTGGCTCACACCTTTAATCCCAGCACTTGGGAGGCAGAGGCAGGTGGATTTCTGAGTTCGAGAGTTCGAGGCTAGCCTGGTCTACAGAGTGAGTTCCAGGACATCCAGGGCTACACAGAGAAACCCTATCTCGAAAAAAACAAAAAAAAAAAAAAAAAAGAAATTAGTCCTCTTTTCCAACCATGTGGGTCCCGGGATCAAACTCAGGGCATCAGGCTTAGCAGCATATTACTCTTGTCTAATGAACCTTCTTCCTGGCCCTTATATATTTAATTTGATGTGATTCCTTAGTTTTTATTTATTGGATTTTTATTTTTACTTTAAACTTATTAAAGATTTGTTTTATTTTAAATTGTGCGTGTGTGTGTTTATGTGTATGTGCACATTTGTGGAGACCAGAAGAGGGCTTTATATCTCCTGGAACTAGAGTTACAAGTAGTTATGCGCTGCCTTACGTGGGTGTTAAGAACTGATCTCAGGTCCACTGTAAGAGCAGCAAGTGCTCTTAAATGCTGAGCCATTTTCTCAATATTTAATGTTCGGTAGATTTTTTTCTTTATCTTTTTTTTTTTTTTGAGACAGAGTCTGACTATGTAGGCTAGGTTAGCCTAGAACTCACAATGTAACCCATGCCAGCCTCAGACTCATGGTAATCTTATACAAGGTATAAGTGCACATACCTTGTGGGTGTGTATATGTGAGTCTATGTGTGTAATTCATTCATTCATTCATTTTGTGTGTCACCTGAGAAAACCAAAAGTCGATGCCTAGTGTCTTCATCTATCTTTCTCTACCTTATTTTTTGAGAGAGGGTCTCTCCCTGAACCAGGAGCTCACTGCCATAGAACTCTGGAGATTCACTGTCTCCAAATCATACACTCCAGGACTGAGGTTACAGATGTGGTAGAGGAGGCAGGTAAGTATCCAAATTCAGATTCTCATCCTTGCCCTGTGTCTTATCCACTGTTCTATTGCTGTTTTTGAAGAAATACCATAACCAAGGCAACTCATTAAAAAAAAAAAAAAAGTTGAGGGCTTGCTTATAGTTTCAGAGGCTTAATCCATTATCATTACATCAGGAAGCATGGTGGCAGATATGGTGCTGGAGCAGTAGCTGAGTGCTATATTCTGATCCACAGGACAAGAAGTATGGAGCGGGGACAGTAAGGCTGGCATAGGCTTTTGAAACCCCAAAGCCCACCCTGAGTGACACACTTCCTCCAACAAAGCCATACCTCCTAATCCTTCTAATCCTTTCAAACAGTTCAACTCCCTGGGGACTAAGCATTCAGCTATATGAGCCTATGGGGGCCACTCCCATTCAAACCATCACATCCTATGGGGGTTCTTTACCCACTGAGCCATCCATCTCCTTCCTGTGATTTACATACTCAGGTTCTCACAATCATTTTCAAAGAAATGGGTCAGCTATTGTAAAGTCTTTGCATTACTAATGAATAATATACCCTCACCTGCTGACCAGTTTAAACACCAGTCATCCTTGTTCTTCTAGAACGAAATGTAATAATGTGGTCCTCAAAAGACAGAGGGCTGGGCAGGAATGTGGCTCAGGGGTAGAGCACCTGCCTAGCACTTATAAAGCCCTAACTTCCATCCCCAGCTCCATATAAGTAAATAAATAAATAATCCAGAGGGGCTGGGGAGATGGCTCTACAGTTAAGAGCAGTTGTTACTCTTCCAGAGACTGGAGTTTGATTCTCAGAACTCACATCAAGAGGCTCACAACTGTTTATGACTCCGACTCCAGGGAATCCAATGCTGCTGGCCCCCTAGGTACCAGCACTCAATGGCACATAATCCAAACACATATACACACACCTACACATAATTTAAAATGATACAAATAAATATTAAAAATAGAAATCTAGAGATAACTAGAACATAAAGTCTGCAGGGCTCTCTGGAGTAGACCATGGTATATCTGAAGCCTGTTTTGACCATTTCTGATACATCTCAAGCGACTGTGAGACTTGTAAGAAATGACATGTGAGGTAGGCAAACCATCCCAGCGAGAGATCATCATTTCCCATGGATTCCCCCGGCAGAGGAAGCCAGGCTTCTCGGGTTTCCTCAGAGGAGCGCTAGGAGAGAGAGGCGCAGAGGACCAAGGGACAGCATAAGATGCCAGTGGCTAAAGGGATCGTGAGGTATGGGTGTAAGACAAGTGTGGACAGATGGACAGACGAGGCAGAAAGGGATAGAAGGGGGCAGGGTGGCAGCTTAGAAAACAGCTTGTAGAGTATTTTGGCCCAGATAACACGTTTTGAGTCCCTAGATTCAGACAGCCTGCCTCCTCAGAAGAAAAGCCAGATTGTCTGAGATCTCTGGCTATGGGGCACCCCAACATGGGGCAGGGATGGGTGAGGGCCCTTTACATGCTTTTGACTCTCCTAAGCAACCACAGGAAAAGGGTGCATGGTATTCCTGAAGCAACTGGAAGAGAGCTGTGGTTTCTGGGAAGGAGCCATGGATGAAGTTAAGAGTCGAGACAGAGATGAACCTTATTACCTAAACTTGCTGTTTTGAGAGGGATCCCAGTAACTGGAGCCAGAGATCCCACTTTCTGATCACTGATGTTGAATTTTAAGTTCCCACAGGGACTCACCCTTCAGCGCACATTGGCCACTGTAAGAAAGAAAAGCAAGAGGTCCCGGAGAGTGGGCGTTGGCAGCCTAGACTCAACCTCTATGGGGGCAGCCAGCGGTGCCTGAGCCAGAGTTACTCTGCCACCTAAGTGCTCCTGCTGGAAGGACTTCAAATTCAGTGGGTTGAAAATAAGATAGAATTTCACACCAGCCAGTGTATGTCAGATGTCAGCTCAGAGACAACGCACCGAGAACTGCCGCCAGTCCTCATTTGGACCGCACATCAGCACTCACTCCTCTCTCTGTCTATTGCCTCTGACCGCACAGGGCCTGTCCCGCCCTGAAAGGGATAGTTAGCCTCTTCTGCCTAGGATTGAATGCTGCCCACAGCAGTCCTGGCTGCTAACACTTTGCCCTTGCCACCCACGCTCCTTCTTTCTCATCAGTGTCTCAGAAACCTGGTTATCATGGGGTACTGCTGCAGTCGACAGCGCTTTAACCCATGCCCTTAAAGGAGCTGGCAGAACAGGCTGAAGCCCACTCAGGAACCAGACTACCTGGGTTAGAACCCTGACTTGGCGCCGTGGGCTAGCCTGTTAATTTGTTTGGGGCTTGTTGTTGTTGTTGTTTTGCTGCTGCTGTTGCTGTTGCTGCTGTTGCTGCTGCTGCTGCTGCTGCTGCTGCTGCTGCTGCTGCTGCTGCTCCTGTTTTGAGACAGGGTTTCTCTGTGTGGCCCTGGATGCCCTGAATTTTGCACTGTAGACCAGGCAATCCTGGAACTAACAGTACCTACTTCTGCTTCCCAGCTGCTGAGATTAAAGGTGTGATCCACCATTGCCCAGCACCAGTTAAGTTCTTTATGCCGCCGTTTTCCTCCCCTGGAAACAGAGCCGTTGATAGAACTTCAAAGGAGGGTTGTGAAAAATGACATAACTAGCTGTTGTGTGACTTTTCCTGGGAAATTGGGGTGTGTGTGTGTGTACATTTGTGTTCCTGTAGAAGCCAGAGATTGATATCAAGTCTCTTCCTCTATTGCTCTCCACTTTATTTGTGTGTGTGTGTGTGTGTGTGTGCCTAAATTTGTGTGTTCCACAAGTGTGCTGGTGCCCAGGGAGGCCATTGCAAGCAGCTGTGGGTACCTGATGATTTTGGTACTGAGAGCTGACCTTGAGTCCTTTACGAGGATTGCTGAGTCAGCTCTCCGGCCCCATCCCCACTTTCTTTTACTTGTTGATGTTTGTTAGTTAGTTTGGTTGGTTGGTTGGTTGGTTGGTTGGTTGGTTGGTTGGTTGGTTTTGTTTCTCAAGACAAGGTTTCTCTTTGTAACCCTGGATGTCCTGGAGCTTGTGCTGTAGACAGGGCTGGCCTTGAACTCACATAAATCTGCCTTCCTCTGACTCCTAAGTGCTGGGAGTAAGGGTATCTCTCATCAAACCTGGAGCTTGTCATTTTGGCTAAACTGGAGATCCAGTAAGATGCCAGAATCCTCTTGTCTCTGCCCCCACATCCCAGCACTTGAGTTATAAGCACATGCCATCACACCTGGCTTTCACATGAGCGCTGAGGAGCCAATTCTGGTCCTCATACTTTGCAGGAAAGCTATTTCTGTGTACCCCAGATAGAGCGGGCAAGGATAGGAAAGGGGATAGAACTGAGTCCACAGAGCTGTTCTCTGACCTCCAAACACACAGGTGCAAACACACACACACAGCCGCACAAAGAAAAGAAAATGTTGGTATTGTCTTTGCTCTAGCAGTTATAAAATAAAAACTAAGAAATGGAAGTTCTCACAACGATCTGTTAAGACTGTCCACATTTTAACTCTCTAGTGAGACTTAACCACTGTTGACCAAAAGACTGGAAAGAAGTCCACAAAATCTATATAAAGAGTGAGTGCTTTCTGTGGAGACTGAAAAATTATTAAAGTGTCTGGAAGCTGTAGAAAAATGGAAATGCAAAGATGAGCTGGAAGTCATTGGCCTAATAGAGAAAAATGGGCTACTTAGCCACATCCAACTAATCACGGCAAGTCTGAAGACGCGGGGAACGCTTTGCAAGAAGGAACTCCCGAGACAGCATTACTGAGGAATCTGGAAGCGATGAGAGCTAAATTGGTGCTTGAACCAGGAAGTTCTGAAATATCTTTAGCATGTGATACACAGAGCAAAGAAAGCTCAGGGTGGGGTAACATGCTTGTAGTCCCAGGGCTGCGAGGTGGGGATGGGCGGACCCCAGGGGCTCACTGGCCGGCCAGCCAAGTCTACACACATGGTGAATTCCAGGCCAGTAATTAGAGCTTTTGTCTCATAAACTAACTAACTAACTAACTAACTAACTAACTAACTAACTAACTAACTAACTAACTAATTTAAGAAGTTGAACGGTGCCTAAGGAATGATAACATGCGTCCCCCCCACCAGCCCGTCATGCGCATGCGTGCGAGCACTTCTGCGCATGAAAACACACACAATGAAATCTTTTTTTTAAGACCTCATACATATCTATTTCGTGTTTTAATTACATCAAAAACTAGTAAAACAGGTCTTGGACTCAGAATAAAACTGTGGTGTCCTTGATGGATAAATTGTAAAAGTATTGGAGGCTTTCTGTAAAAAACGTTTAAGACTAAGCCAGCTGGAAAGCGTCTCCGGCTATTGACTGCAGAGCCTCTGTGAACCAGAGTTCTGAGTACATGTGAGGCTGGCGCAGTTGCTCTGGTAGAATGCGCGGTAGTCACGTGAACAAAAAATGATTCATTGCTTTTTCAGATGAACTAGTACCATGTCCCAAGTCTGGGCATGACCTTAAAACAGGCTTTAATGACTATTAATCAAATTCCAGCAGGTGAAACTGATTCCTTTCTTCCAATGATCCGGGGCTCAGACGACAAACACAGCTGCTGAGGTGTTCGTTGTAGTAACTGGTGAGACCTTGGTTGGAGAAGTCTGTTCCGAGAGAATATCAGAAGAAAACAGACATTCCAGCTAAACCGTTCGTGGGACAACATCGAGTGTCTTCACTGTTTCAGACTCAGATGACATATACGTATTAGGCATGTGTGGCTTTGACACTGGAACTCGTGATGTAACCCGAACTTTCATATCACATGTGATGTTTCATAACATCTGCATGACGTAAGAGGTCCTCAGTAGTGCATAATCTCACTGGAGACACGGGAGACTCACTGCGACTTCCCAGCTGACCGTCATCCAGTGAGAGATGATGGCAAGGTTATGCGCGTTATGAAGGGAGAAGGAAAAGGAGGGAGGAAGGAAGGAGGGAAAAGAGGAAGGGAGAGGAGGAAGGAAGGGAGGAAGGCAGGGATAGGAAAGGGAGGAGAGGGAGAGGAAGGGGGCCCAGAGTTGTAATGTACTCAACTAGCTCTTGAGGAAGCTTCTCTGGCCTAACAGACCACGTCCTCCCAATGGACTGTAAAAAGAGTCAATAGCTTTGCGTTGGTGAATGGGATGTTTGTGCTTAAAGGAAATAGGATCCAAAAACATGAGGGAGCCCACTTCACGGCGCCCACCTGAGCAGTGCATATTTGTTTAAGTGTTTCCATTGGAAAAGGACAGTTTTAAGAATGTCCAGATGCCCCAAATGCACCAGACATGTAACCTTCATGGAACTCACACACGTATACGTCAAGAGGGTTAAAAAACATAAAATGTTTTATTAGATTATTGATGAGCTTTTCAAATTCTTTTCAGAGTTTTTCCAATGAATTACATGTTAATATTGAGTTAACTCAAGAATTGGTTTCTTTTTTTTTTTTTTTTTTTTTTTGGTTTTTTGAGACAAGGTTTCTCTGTATAGCCCTGGCTGTCCTGGAACTCACTCTGTAGACCAGGCTGGCCTCGAACTCAGAAATCCGCCTGCCTCTGCCTCCCAAGTGCTGGGATTAAAGGCGTGCGCCACCAACGCCCGGCAAGAATTGGTTTCTTAACGTAGACCTAGATGGCTTTCCTTTGACTGATTTTTGAAACAAGGTTTTACCATGTAATCCAGGCTGGCCTTGAACTCAGGATCAACCTTGGATGGGTATACTGTTGAAAGTGATGTACTTCAAATAAGACTCAGTCTTTCCAAAACGAGTGAGGTGGATTGCCAATTCCTGTGTACATTTTAGCATTTGATTCAGTTATCACAAGACCTAAATGTTCCTGGGAGAACTTAGGCAGGTGGACCTACTTTTCCAATTATGAATTTCATGAAATCTAACCACAGAGGATCTCCAAAAGCTAGAGGCCTAGACTACATGAGGAGACCCTTTCTCAAACAACAAAGATCAACTGTGGCTGAACACATACGAACTTTTTTTTTTTTTTTTTTTTTTGGTTTTTTGAGACAGGGTTTCTCTGTACAGCCCTGGCTGTCCTGGAACTCACTCTGTAGACCAGGCTGGCCTCAAACTCAGAAATCTGCCTGTCTCTGCCTCCCAAGTGCTGGGATTAAAGGCGTGCGCCACCACTTCCCAGCCTCTAAGTAGTCTAAATAGTGCAGAGATGATTGAAAGTATAATGGAGTATATACCTACGTTATATAAAAAGACTACACCATTTATGCCTCTTTGTATAAAAGACTAGGACTTCAGCAGATATTGGTACCCACCCTGGGTTCTTAGAACCTGTGAACCAATCCCATAGATACTAGAAATGGTGTATATTTTAAATCTATCTCATCCACAATGATTCAAATTATACATTTGTGAGGGCATTTTTGTTCTATTCTGGTTTTATTTTCTATCTCTCTATCTCTGTCTCTGTGTGTTCCTCTCTCTCCCTCTCCCTCTCCCTCTCCCTCTCCCTCTCCCTCTCCCTCTCTCTCTCTGTGTATGTGTGTGTGTGTGTGTGTATGTGCATGTATGTGAGTGCATGCAGAGGCCAGAACATGATGGCAGGTGTCTTCTGTCACTCTCTGCCTTCTTGCCTGGAGATAGGGTTCATCACTGAACCAGAAGCTGCTCATTTTGACTAGACTGACTGGCCAGTGAACTCTTGGGATCTGCCTGTCTCCGCTGCTTGATGCTGCAGTTACAGGCATGCACAGCCAAGTTTAGCTTCTTGTGTGGGTGCTGGAGAGTCAAGGTCAAGTCCTCAGGCTTACAGAGAAAGCACTCTCACTAAGCCATCTGGGTTTTACTTTTTAAAAGACAATGTGTAGTGTAGCTCTGGCTGGCATCAAACTGTCTTTGTAGCGGAGGATGACCATGAATCCCTGATCCTCCTGTCTCCATCTCCCCAAGTGCTGAGATTACAGGCTTTGTCCACCCACTGCGCCTGGGTTCCAAACAGCACATCTGTAACACTAGGAAAATAACAATGTCTATTCAAGCCAACCGTGGCAAATACTAAAGACTTGAACATCAAGATGAGTGGAATGGTAGGCACTTGTAATCCTAACACTTGGGAGGTTGAGGCAGAAAGATCAGGAGTTCAACACCAGCCTCAATTATAAATGTAGCTCAAGGCTATCCTGGGCTAAATGAGACTATCTAGAAGTGGGAAGAGAATACAGTTGTGTCTGTGTTTATACTCCATTGTTTGGCTGTTTATCCAGAACTAAATGAAAGTGCCTAGAACCTAACTACCAAAAGAAGAAGCAGAGGGTCTATCTAATGAAAGTGCTCTAGATCAGTGGTTCTCAATCTGTGGGTCTTGACCCCTCTGGAGTCAAAGGATTCTTTCACAGGGATCACCTGAAACCACCAGAAAACACAGATAATTACATTACAGTTCACGAGAGTAGCAAAAATATAGTTATAAGGTAGCAACAAAAATAATGTTATGGTTGAGGTCACGACATGAGCAGCTGTATTAAAGGGTCACCGATTTAAGAAGTTGAGAACACCTAGATGATACAGATGTTTTAAATTTCTTAAAATTATCTTACAAGGTAATATGTTGCAGGATATTGGAACCTGTGTCTAGTTAGGGTATGGTCGACCCTTAGCACACACCTTTAATCCCTCTAGCTGGAAGATAGACATGCTCTTAAATCCCAAACAGTGAAGGTAAAATTAGTTTGTAGAAGGAAGCACTCATGTTTGAAAGTGCTGTCTAATTGAATGGCAGACAAAATGATGAATTAAAGATCTGACTGACTAGGATATGCCCAACTCTCACCAGAAGAGAGAGGAAAGGGAAGCTACTTAAGGGAGAGACAGACGGCACAGGAGGAGTGCAGTACAGGAATGCAGTAGAGCCAGTGGAGAGAGCAGTGCAGTAGAGCTGAGAGGGAGAGCGGGGCAGCACACAGGGAGGAGGAGGCAGTGTTACCGGGAGAGCTTTACAGAGACAGATCGAAGAGAACAAGCTAGACTCAGGGAAAGACAGAACGAGCAAGAGAACAAGAAGGAATCGGAAGATGAGAAAAGATTACTAGAGTTAGTTTGGGAAGAAGACCAGTGCGAGAGAGAGAGAGAGAGAGAGAGAGAGAGAGAGAGAGAGAGAGAGAGAGAGAGAGAGAGAGAGAGAGGTGTAGAGGTCAGATTGAATCAGTCAGCTTCGAGAGGAGTTTGAGTCAGAACAGCTGAGTTGCAAGAGCAGGAAAAGGTAGCAAAGGTGAGCTTCCTCAGCAGTCAGCCTCAGAGACTGAAAGCATGCTAGGCCTAGATTAGATTGTATGGAGGCTGGAAACAGACGGAGGTGGTAAGCCTCTGAAATGACAATTGAAACAGGAGAATAAAAAACGACTTTTCAACAGTAGACTTCCATGTGACTTTTTTCATGCATTCTTAGGTTTTAATCCTCCCTCTGCTCTGTCTTCTCTGCTATTTCCAACTCCCATCCCCCCTTAGTCCTTCTACCTTCAATATTTCCAACTCCCATCCCCCCTTAATCCTTCAATATTCCCTTCCCTACTTTTGTATCACACATTCTCTACTATTCTCCTCCTGTAAGCCCCGCCCACAACCCCTTTCTAGCTTCCTGGCCTCTACAGAAACTCCAACTCAAACATATCAATCCCAAATTTTGAAGCTAGGATGCCTCATCTGTTGTTAAGCCTGGGTTACCTCATTCAATATATGTTTACAGTTCCATCCATTTTCCTGAAAAGTTCACAATTTCATTTTTCTTTAGAGCTGAACAAAATTCCACTGGGTAATGTATCACATGTTCATCGGTTGATGGACATCTGGGCTGACTCCGGTTCCTAGCTGCTGTGAACAGAGAAGCACTCACCATGGATGTGCAAATGATACAGAACTTTCATCTACTCACCAGGCAGGTATATGGACCCTGTCTGAGGGAGAGAAAAAAGATGCTAGCCAGTGAGATAATTCAATTTAGATATTTGCTTCTAAGTCTATACACACCAAACAGCCTTCTGGTTAGATCTTGGATGCTTTCAGAATCTTTTTCAATACTTTTCATTAACACACACACATTCCTTTTAAATATACATAGAATATCTAATATATATTCTCTTTAAATTTATAATGCACAATTGTTTTGATTCCCAATCTGTTTTTCCAGATTAAACTGGCTAGGATGTTAGGAAAATGGGAATTCAGAATGGCCTAGACTCCCTGGTTATGTCTTTGTGGCATTTCTAGCCACTGGGCTTTCTCCAGCTCACATAATCCTCAGCTGCTAACGTAATCTCCCTTGAATTCCTTTCTCCTGAGCTCATTTTCCAAGTCAGTCACCACCACCCTGAGTCTGTTTTGGAGTCATCAGTCTGGAGCTTAAACTTTCAACAACTGTCCCCCACACCATAATTTTTAAACAAGCTTACAAGGCTTCACTTCAGACAAGCAAACTAGCTTACTTCCAATCCCTGCCATTCTTAAAGATTTTCATTTCATGGGTATGGATGGTTTTTGCTTATGTGTATTTGTATACCTGGTGTTCTAGGAGGGCATTGAATACCCTGGAACTGTTAAAGGCAGTTGTGAGTGGCCATGTGTGTGTGTGCTGAGAGAATCGAACCCGGGTAAGAGCAGCAAGTCCTGTTAGCTGCTGGTCCAGCCCATGGCCCAGCTATCCTCATCTCATACTTTAGCTGTGCATTTGCCACGCAAACCTTGGGTCAAGGGGCACACATCGTAGTTCACCTCACTCAGGACGAAGTTTTGGACCATCCCCATACCAGGCACTACCTTGATTTGACTTGATTTTTTTAACTTTTTGTGTTATTTATCCTCGTATGAAAAATAAATCATAGTCACCGGAGATGACATCATTGCAAGATCTTTCCTTCTGCCTTGTTTTTTGTTTGTCTTTTTGAGGCAGTGTCATGCAGCTGGGCTTGAGCTAACTGCGGCACAGCAGAGGATGGCCTGGAAGCCCTGATCCTCCCTCCTGCCTCAGCCTCTCAGGGCTGGGCATGCATCACCACACCAGGTTCTACTCATCTGTTTCTAGCACCAACCATGGCCCCCACAGCCCACACTCCTTCACAGGGTTTTTATGTTCCTCCCACTCTCCTTCAGGACCTTGGCTTCCCAAGAAAGGCTGTGTCTTTCAAGCCTATGTATGGCTCATTTTCCCCCCATAATCCAGAGAATCATATGATTCTGAATCTACTTAAATACAAAGGCGACATCTGGCATGGTCATATAAATTCTGGCTCATTTCTGTGTTAAGTCTAGCCTCGGTGCCTTCTAGGGTGAAAAGCAGACTCTGTGTGTCAAGAATGTGAATTTGTGTGTGTGCATGTATGTGCATGTGCATGCGTATAGAGGCCACAGGTCAACCTTGAGCTTCATTCCCCAGGAGTTATCTACTTTGAATTTTTGTTTATGTTTTTTATTATGTACATGGGTATTTTGTCTGTATATACATCTGCACACCAGAAGATAGCATTAGACAGTTGTGAACTGCCATGTGGGTACTGGAAATTGGCTGAACCATTTCTCTAGCCTAGAGACTTTGGATTTCTGGGAAAAAACAACAACAACAACAAAAACAAAACAAAACACAACAAAACAAAAAAAAGAACCCACCAGTAGCCTAGAGCTGACTGCATAGGCCAGACTGGCTGGCTGGTGAGCCCCAGGTTCTGTCTGCCTCTGCCTTCTCAGCACTTGGATTACAAACACTCACACCATCAAATTAAGGTCCTGATGCTTCAGAAGCAAACATTTTACCAACTGAGCTATCCTCTCAGGCTCCATAGGATAGAGGATACTGATGACCACTTGATTCCTCAAATGTAGGAATCTGGTCATAACAATTCCTGATCTATGTAACTACTATGAAACTGGTTCTCAAGCAGTAAAGAGGGAAAAACTGCTTTCATTCTAAATCCCTTCAGAGCACTTAGGAGGCAGAGGCAGGTGGATTTCTGAGTTTGAGGCCAGCCTGGTCTACAGAGTGAGTTCCAGGAAAGCCAGGGCTATACAGAGAAACCCTGTCTCAAAAAACCAAACCAAAAAAAAAAAAAAAAAAAAACTAAATCCCTTCAGATCTTATATGCAAAAAAGAAAAAAATGTTCAAAATTGTGGGGCTGTAGTTCACGCATGGGTGTGGGTCCTGTTGGGCTGAGTTATAGATCCCATGTGTCTGTCCCCCAGGCAGCTGGAACTGCGGCTCAGGGAGCAGAATCATGGAAATTTGATCAAGTTCACTCCATTTGGTACTGAGCATATGCCAGGCTAGGGGAAGCCACTGAGTTCCACTCCAGGCTTGGGGAGATCCCAGTCTGCGGTTTGGGGGGGCAGACCTCTTGCATTGGGGGTCTCTGGGCCGAGGTGGCTGGCTGGAGACCAGCTGGTCCCAGCCCTTGGGCACCCAGGTGCCACTGGGAGACCACAGAAGGACTGAGATGGGGGGGCAGGGGGGAGTGTTGGGGGCATACAGGCTGGACTGGCCTGCAGCCGAGAGGGATGAAGGAGAGAAGCTCTGGCGGCGCCCCTTGGGGTAGATGAGACTCTTGGTCGAAGTGACTTGCTTGGCTGGGTCATGGCTAGCTTGGCTAGCTTGCTTGAGTTGGCAGCCCTCCCTGGCTGGAACGAGAGGAAGTCTACGGTTTTAAAAGGTTTATTGTCATGGTAGAAAGTGGATGAAGCTGTACCCTGGGTTCTCAGGGCTGGCCTGAGGTTAAATATCTTTTGTAAGGAGGAGGGTCTGGGAAGGAATGCTTAATTGGCTATACCCTCTGGCCTTTAGGTGTCTCATTAATATGGAGATCTCTTGAGGTATCTCATTAATATGAAGATTTCTTGAGGCTCTGCAGCCTGTAGTCATGCCCTCTACCTATGCTACCTGTGCTATGTGACCTAAGGCCACCTTTCTTTGGGAGGGGCTGTGGATAAGAGAAAGGAACCAGGGCCCAGGAGCAAAGCTGAACACCTACTGTCCCTTTAGGGTATCAGGGGTTCAAGGCCTGCGTGGGATCAAGTACCCAGCTGCCTCTCACAGCCCACCACCCCACACAAAATAGTATCTAGAATAGAAGAGAAGCCGAGCAGTGTGGGACACACATTTAATCCCAGAACCTGGAGGCAAAGACAGAGGGATCTCCCTGAGTTCAAGGCCAGCCTGGTCTACATATTGAGCAAGGCATCCAGAGCTACAGAGTGAGACTCTGACTCAAAAAAAAACTGTTGCAGGATGTTTGATCATACTGTGAACCCTGAGATTGTGTTATCTACTGGAAAAAACCCTGATTCTAGTTGTGGTGTGGCTCAATCCTTACCACATACCTTTAATCCCTCTGGCTGGAATAAAACAGGCCCTTAGTACACACCTTTAAACTCAAACAATAAGGGTAAAGTTTTTTTTGTTTTTTTTTTTTTTTTTGGTGTTTTTCGAGACAGGGTTTCTCTGTAGCCCTGGCTGTCCTGGAACTAACTCTGTAGACCAGGCTGTCCTCCAACTCAGAAATCCGCCTGCCTCTGCCTCCCAAGTGCTGGGATTAGAGGTGTACGCCACCACTGCCCAGCCAGACATCACTTTCAAACATGATGTTTCCTTCTACAAACTAACTTTACCTTTAGCCAGGCAGTGGTGGCGCACGCCTTTAATCCCAGCACTTGGGAGGCAGAGGCAGGCGGATTTCTGAGTTGGAGGACAGCCTGGTCTACAGAGTTAGTTCCAGGACAGCCAGGGCTACAGAGAAACCCTGTCTCGAAAAACACCAAAAAAAAAAAAAAAAAAAAAGTTATGTCTGAATGGCAGACAAAGTGATGAATCAGAGAAAGATTTGACAGAATAAGGACATGCCCAAGTCTGACAAGAAGAAAGGAGAAAGGGAAGCTACTTAAGAGAGCAGTGCAGAGAGAGAAAGGAGGCAGTTTTACCTGGACAGTTTTAGAGAATGGGGGTGGGGTGGGGCTAGTCATTCAGATAGGACAGGGTGATCTGAGGATCACACGGACATTGAGGCTGAGAAGACAAATGGAACCCCACTGCTAAAAGAATAAAGGGAAAGCATTTTAGGAAGAAAGGATTCTGTTTTAATCAATATTTTCAATCTTCTTCTATACAGTTGATGCTTTTCAAAGAGAATGCCTGGGCCCTTTCTACAGGGAGACACAAGACTTAAATAGAATAGTCATTGCATCTGACTGCTATAATAAAATTCCACAGACTGTGTGGCAAGAGCAGTAGAAATTTATGTTCTCTCAGTTTTGCAATCTAGACATCCATGGTCAAGGTGCCAGCACACAGCTTCCCTCGAGAGCTGTCTTTCTGGCAGCTTTCTTAGTGTGCCCATGTATGACCTTTTCTTGGTGCACAGGGAGGAAAGAAGAGGAGAGGAGAGGAGAGGAGAGGAGAGGAGAGGAGAGGAGAGGAGAGGAGAGGAGAGGAGAGGAGAGGAGAGGAGAGGAGAGGAGGCTAGCCTGAGCTACCTGAGATCCCCATCTCAAACAGACAAACAAACAGTGAGGGTCCTAGGAGAGAAGAAAAGACACTTAAAGCCACTGAGGGTGACAGATGGAGATGTCCTACACAGGAGAGACTTATAAGGTGAGAAAAGTAAACAGGGCTGAACCAACAGGTGGGACCAGACCTGGGAGGGCCTTAGAAAGGAAGGAAGGCATTTGGAAGACACTTCCCTAGTGGGGGAGATAGGAAATCCTTATGGTAGGGAGGAGGGCTCAGGGACGATCAGACTTATTTTGGGATATAGGGAAGACTAGAAGCAGAAAGAAATGAGAAGTTATATTTGTAACTAGACGGAGGGGTGTGGAGAATCAAATATGCTGTCTTGACACACTGGTTATTTTTAACGAAAGGCACTTGAAAAACAGCAGATGCAAGAAGGGCACTCTGACCTTCCTTTTGATTTTGATTTTTTGTGGTACTGGGGATGGAACCCAGGGCTCAAGTGCTCTACCCCTGAGCCTCACTCTTGGGCCCTTTTCACTCCTAGAAACAGGTGATGAAACTCCCACATAAAAAGTAGCCCCCTACCCCTACCCCACCACTCCAGGAGAAAGATTATCTGTTTTCTACTTTAGTTTCTGTTGCCCTGAGAAAGGTCATAACCAAGGCTCTTGGAGAAATGGCTTGGTGGTTCAGAGCACTGGCTGTTCTTCCAGAGGATCTGGGTTCAATACCAGCATCTACACTGTGGCTCACAACCATCTTGAACTCTAGTCCCAGAGGCTTCAGCATCTCCTTCTGCCCTTCATGAGCATGGGCACCAGGCAAACATAAGATGCATAACAATATGGCTACTTGGCTTACAGATCACAGTCCATCACTGAGGGAAGCCAAGAAAGGACCTCAGTCAGGGCAGGAACCTGGAGAGAGGAATTGAATCACAGACCAAGGAGGAATGCTGCTCACTGGTTTTCTCCTCATAGCTCACTCAGCCTGCCTTTTTAAACAATGCAGGATGATCTGCCCAAGGGTAGCATTAATCACAATGGGTGGGGACCGCTCACTTAAATCATGAATCAGGAGAATGCCCCATAGGCTTGTCTGTAAGACAACGAATGTGATGGAGACATTTTCTTTATGAGATTCCAGATGCCCAGATGACCCCAGTTAGGGTCAAGTTCACAAAAGCTAACCAGCGTACCACCCAGCTAGCCCTTACCTCCCTGTCAATCTTGCATTACTAACTCCCCTGGACCCACACACTGTCTTGCTATGTTTTCATAGTGTAGTGTTCTTTGTCCAATCTAGTATCAGTGAGTCTAGCTCTGCTGACGTACCAGGATTCCCATGAATTCAAGGCCAAGCTATTAATGAGTCCCCAGTCCCAATTTTTTTTTGCCATGAAAATAAGTAGATCAACATGGTTTTCCTCCTCCTTCAGATATAGATTACCTCCTTAAAACAAGGCAACTCAAGCCGGGCAGTGGTGGCGCACGCCTTTAGTCCCAGCACTTGGGAGGCAGAGGCAGGTGGATTTCTGAGTTCCAGGACAGCCTGGTCTACAGAGTGGGTTCCAGGACAGCCAGGGCTACACAGAGAAACCCTGTCTCGGAGGGAAAAAAAAAAAAAAAGGCAACCCAAAAGTCCCAGATCACTTACATAGATGATGCTAGACACTTAGATGTGCTGCTCTGCTAACGCCCACGCTCCGCTCCCCTTGAGTGTATACATCCTGCCTCCAATCAATAGACTCCACGGCTTCACATTACTATGACCTGCCCTGAAACTCTTTTCTGCAGAGTTAACCAAGAATCCTGGCCTCCGCTGAGTAGAAGCCCCAGCCCACTGAGGGAGACTCCTCAGGGAGCACTGACAGCAATGTGGAGCTGTGCTTGCCCACAGCAACATCAGCAGTACGACTGAACAATGTAAAGGTCAGTGACGTCTTGAGTTGGGTTAGGAAACATTTCAAGGATGGTGTGCACATCCCATCCCGAATAAAGTGCTTGTGAAACATTCTAAGAGAAATGTCTGACTGGCTCTCTTTGAGCCTGGTGTTCTAATGAGTGGTTGACCACAGATACCATTTCATTTAATGATTTGTAGGTAAGAAACGGAAGCCACCAGAATAGGCCTAGGAAGAATACACAGGGTGAGAGAAAAGCTAAGGCAGGACCCTGATGGCCTCAAATGTCAAAGGGGTGGCAGAGTACTGCAAGGGAGGTTGATGAAAACAAACAACAGATAAACAAACAGAGCTGTGGGGGTTGGAGGGATAGCCAGCAAGGGGTTGTGTTATCAAAGCCACAGAGTACAAAGTGACTAAGTCAAAGGAGGAAATGTGGTGGGGTGGGAAAAGCTGTGAGGTCAAGTAAGATAAAAAACGGTGTAAAGCCTTACACCACAGGAACAAGATGTCAGCTACAGACAGGAAGTGAGGGAGTCAGAAAAAGAACACACTTGCTGGGTATCCTCTAAGCTGTTTCCTGAGAATCTGACCTTTGGTAGTACTATTGTGTTGGCTTTTTGATACAGGGTCTCAGGTAGCTCAGGTTGGCCTCTAATTTGCTAGGTAGCCAGTGATAACCTTGAACTTTTGATCTCCTGTCTCCAGATCTCAAGTGTTGGGATTACAGGCATGTACCACCACACCCAGTTTACGTGGTGCTGGGGATTGACCCCAGGGCATCACTCTACCAACTAAGCTATAGCCCAGCTCCTACAACTGGCTTTCTGACAAAAGTTCAGGCCTTCAAACTTAACTGAATGTTAAGTATATTAAGATTCAGGCCAAGGAAAAGAAATAAGTTGGGTCATGGGTGTAGCTCAGTTGATAGAGTGTCTGCTTAGCATGCAGGATGCTCTGGGTTCTATCTCCAGCACTGCATAAACTGGGTGTGTGCTACACCCTTATAATCCCAGCGATCGACGAGGTGGCAGCAGAAGGGTCAAAAGTTCAAAGTCAGCCTCAGCTGTATGGTGAGTGTGGGCCTAACCTGGGCTACATGAGACCCTGTCTCTAAGAATAGTGCCTAGGGAGCCTGGTGATATGCTTCAGTAAGTAAGAGCTTGCTGTACATGCCTGAAAACCTTAGCCTGGTCCCTGGAAGCCATGTGAAAGGCTGGATGTGATGGCTGGAAGCCATCGTGGGAGATGAGAAGCAAACAGGAACTGACTCTGTTCTTTGACTTCCATAGTTCAGTTCTCAGCATCAACGGCAGGCAGCTCACAATTAATTACATGTAACTCCAGTTCCAGGAGATCTGATGTTGCCCATTTTTAGCCTCTTTGGGCACACGGGCACACACAGGCACACAGACACACAAACATGTAGCATAAACTCATACAAAAATATGCATATATATATATATATATATACATACATTTTAAAATAATAATAAAAACTTGAAAACAAATAATCTATACTTGGGAGCTAATGTTTACTGTTACCTAACTCTGCTTACTAGATAAGCATATGAGATAGCAGCAGGGTACCAAAATAGTTACAAGATGGTGAATAGGTCAACCAGTGTTCTAGTTTGGTTTCTGTTGCTGTGACAAACAGCATGACCAAAAGCAACTACTTGGAGTGGAGGGGTCTTATTTCATCTTACACTTTCAGGTAACTGTCCATCACTGAGGGAAATTACAGCAGAGACCTCAAGGCAGGAACTGAAGCAGAGACCACAGAGGAACACTGGTTACTGGCTTGCTCCTCCAGGCCTCACTCAGCTATTTTTCTTATACAACCCAGGTGTACTTGCCTAGGGTTAGCACTGCCCACCGTGGGCTGGGCCCTCCCATATCAATCAGCAATCAAGAATATGTCCTACAGATTTGCCGAAAACCAGTCTGAGGGAGACAATTCTCAAACTGAGGCTCTCCCTTCTCAGGTAGCTATAGTTTGTGTTCAGTTGACAAAAACTATCCACCACACTACGGAACAGAAATAAGTAAAACATTCTAAAAGAGTTCATTGGATGGGCTGAAGAGAATTGCTTCCCTGTCTTTTGGCTAAGATCAAATGGACAGGCTGAAGAGATGGCTCAGCCATTTAAGGCTAGACTCACAACCCAAAGGAAAAGTGCTCACCAGAGTACTTCAAATAATGTGGGCTTGCCATGGCTCAGTAAAAAAAAACATTGTAACAGATTATTAACCTGGTGAGCAGTAATCAGAAGAGAGGCTGTGTGTGTGTCTACACACGCACATCTGTGGAGATCACCAGTGTCATTTCCAAGTCCCATCCTCCTTGTTGGTTCTTTTTGTTTGTTTGGGGGACTTGTGTTTTTGTTTTTGTTGCTTTTGTTGCAGCACCTGGGCTCTGTAGAACCAGCTGACCTGGAACTCACAGAGATCTGCCTGCCTCTGGCTCCCAGGTGCTAGGATTAAAGGCATGTACCACCATGCCTAGTTCTACCTTGGTTTTTGGCACAGAGTTTCACATTGGCTTGGAGTTTGCCAAGTAGACTTAGCTGGCTGACCAGTGAGTCCCAGGGATATGCCTATCTCTACTACCTCAGCTCTGAGATTGCAGTTGTGTGCCACTACATATGGCTTTTTCCCCCATGAGTTCTACAGATTGAAAGCAATCCCTCCTGCTTGTAAGGCACTTACAGACTGAACTAGCTCTCTAGCTTGAAACGTCCTTTTCTATGGGGTAGGGGTTTTGGGAAAATTAGATTCTAAGCTCAAAATCCACAGTGACATCAAAGACCAAAGACTGCCCTCTGGTAAACCCACTTTAGGTTTACAAAACTCCATTGAACAAGTCGAGACTTGAGTTGACACACCCTAAGTAATCAAAGAGTTCAGTGTATACAATAACCACAAATTCAGCATTGATCATGTTTTGTGGTTGCTACAGAAAGCAAGCACAGCTTTGGATTGCTTTAACACAGTTTTGGATTGTTTCAATAAAGGTTTCCAAATAATAATCAGTGAAGTCAAGATGACAGAATTTAAGTGACCAACCACAGAAAAGAGCCTCTGGGAATGTCTTGGAGGGAGTTTCCAGATTGGGCTCACTGATGTGAAAAGACCACCCTACAAGTGGGCTGCAAGGCTCTGTGGGGTGGGGTCCCAAACTGAATAAAGACTGAGCAGCAGCCTCCCTCTCTCCGCCTCCTCACTGCAGGTGCATTGTGACCAGTCACCTCAAGCTCTTTTTTGCATGCCTTCCCCACTTGAACAGACTGTACACTCAAATGTGAGCCAAAATGAACCCTCTCTCTTTTGTGAGACAGGGTACCTGGCTGGCCTGGGTCTCACTATGTAGACCAGGCTGGCTTCAAACTCACAAAGATCCACCTGTGTCTCCCAAGTACTCGGATGAAAGGTGTGTGACACCACCCCCAGCAACCCCTTTTATTAAGATGGTTCATCGGTTACCCTGTCAGAGCAACATGGAAGATGACTCATGTATCGTCCCACTGCATTCTAAATTATCAGACTGTATTTACAGTTCTGTTTAGCTCACAGGGTCAAATTTTGAGTATATCACCTCTCATCCATCCTTTTCTTCCCATTCCTACTAACACACTCTCTCATCTCATACCTGACATGGCAGACCAATTCCAAGGATGGCCAGAGCTGAGGGTGTACCTCAGTGGTAGTGCTTGTCTAGCATTTGCAAAGCTAAGGGGTCTGATCTCCAGTTCAAGGGTGTTGGAATAAGAAATCAAAGATGACCCAGCAACTTCTCTCATAGCACAGATCATTTACAGGGTCACCTCACCACTCCCTCATCAAGAGATGGAGCATATTTTCCTCCTAGGGAATCCAGGCTGGTCCTGTGTCTTAAACCAATCATTAAGAAACAAGGGGTTTGAGTTATAGACCTAGGCTTGAAAGGGGCCTCGCAGCTTTTATTGTCACGATCTTACTTGACAGCCACCAAGTAAAGCTAGGATACGCTACTACCTAATGAGCAACCATTGTGTGAGGAGAAAGGTTTTGTGGAGAACAGAGAGGCCCAGCTACGTGCAGGAACTAGGGGTAGACACTCTGTGTCTGTGTGACTCTCTACCATGGTCATCTCTTGCCACATGTGTCTTTGGAATGTGATGAGACAATCTGAAGAATTTCATTTGATTTAAACTGAACTTTAAATAGCTAGAAACTGTTACACAGGTCAGCACAGATGTTTGTTCCCACTCTAATTCACCCAGCAACAATCCTACTAAAAGAACAGGGCATGGCGCAGCTTAAAATTACCTAAGCATCTGTCCTTCATGGGGCTACGAGTATGTAGGCAGTATCTAGGGATGGCTGTTGGAAAAGGATAAAGATCAGAAGGAAAGGAAGAAGATGATGGCAACCATGAAATGAATTCCCTCCAGCATCAACCAAAAGACGAAAGGGGTCCATGCTAACTTGGTGGAAATGAGGAATGGGCGGGGAATTGAGACAGAATGATTCCAGACCTAAGCCTGGCACCAGCAGTAGTCTGAGAGGCTAAGGCAGGATTTAAAAGCTCAAAGACAGCCTGGGCAAGGTAGGTGAGACTGTGTTTCCAAAACTGTAAAAACAAAAAGAGTAACAAGAGAGGAGATACATTTCCATGGTAGATCACTTGCTTAGCACGCACAGACTTGAGAGGTTCAATCCTCAGCATCAAGGGGGGAAAAGGAGATTTCCAGTTTCACGACTAGCTTAGAGCAGCCCAAACAGAAACTTAATTTTCAAGAGTTTCCCTTGTCTCATGAAATGCAATAGTTTTTAATAGTTTCATGGTTTATTCTGAGGATGTGACAAAAAAGCAGAAAGCCCAACCCCGTTTGTGTCAACAGCTACATCCATCATTTTAATCTCTATTTATTCCCCTCGTCTCTGAAGTTGAAGTTTTACATCACCTACAACAGGCAGCAGCACTTAATATAGCTCTCAGTTACACTGACTTTTTCTTTTTCTCTTTTATAAGCCAGGGTGTCATGTAGCCTAGGCTTACCTCGAACTTGCTATCCAGTTGTTAATTATCCTGTACTCTAGATCCTTCTGCGTCCACCAGCCAAGGCAGGCGTGTAAGGTCAACACATGCCAAATTTAGGTGGTACTGGCGATCCACCTTGCAGCTTCACGCCTCCTAGACAAGCACACAGTCTAGTCGTTTTTCTTTGAAAACAGACCATAATCTCTTTGACTACGGGAATCCTGTGTATTTGGGGAAGGGCACTGTTCCAAACGTTCCTAGAAGTTCCTAGAGACCTGAGTAGGAAGTCCAAGAGGAGATAATGATCTAAACTCAAAAGACTTTATTAAATTCAGCCCCAAACTAGTATTTTACCCTTCGCTGGATCTACCGTGCATTACAAAACAACACGGCGGAGGCGCAAAGCCAGACCTAAGCTCCGCCATTTAACGCGGGTCTGCGGAATCCCTCCCTCCATGCCCATCCTACCGGTTGCTCTTTGGGCGTGGCCCAGTTGGGCTGGCTGATTGGGCGAAGGAGTGGCTGAGAAGAGACACTTCCTATTGGGTCCAACGAAACAGTTTCCGGTAGCACTCGATAATTTCCGGCCACAGGCTCCTCCTCTGCCGACTCACCTCGGCTGTTTCCGACATCTTTCGGGCTTTTCCGTCTTGCTCTCGTTTCGCTTTCTCCACTTCGGATATTTCCGTGTCTCGCTCGGAGAAACTCGGCAACCACTCGGCCTCCCCCATCCCCCGGTAACGGTCGCTGGTGAGTTTAAATGAGCCGGGGCTGGCCGGGCTGGAGCCGCTACGGGGGGGGCCTGAGGCACTGCAGAAAGTGGGTCTGAGCCTCAAGGATGACGGTGCTGCAGGAACCTGTCCAGGTAATGCTAGCCCCTGCTCCCAGGCTTGGCGCCATGCCTAGGTCGCAAAGCGAACAGCGACTTCGCGGCCTGCTGCGGCCTAGGCCCGGCTTCTCCCGCCTCCCTTTCGGCGAGCCCTGCCTGTCTCTAGTCAGTCCCGAGGCCTTACCCGCGGCCTCAGCCGAGGTTAGCCGGGTTCCCGCTTTATTTCTCGCCCCCTGTGCCAGCAGGGAGTCACTCGTTTTCCTTCGGTACTGGCGTCTGGCCATCCCCCTCCTCCTGTTAGTCGTGGGCCCTGCCTGCGGTGGGGACCAGTGGCTCAGATAGAGCTCCGGGGACTGGCACAGAAGCGCTTTTGAACCGAGCTGGTGGGATTCCACACTAGTGGGGCAAGTTTGTTGGCATTTTCTTGGTTTTGTTTTATGTGAGATGATCGAGGGAAGAAGGTAAAATCCTTATAAACCTAATTTTTGATACTAGTTTTTGTTTGGGTAGCACTTTCTTGTCCACGGTAGTTCTCGTTCAGTGGATTTCCCACCGGACAATGACGACCTGGGAAGGGAACTCCCCTTCTCAGGCCCAGTGCTGCGGTGCAAACACCCAAGCAGGGGAGTGGGCGAAAGGGCAGGTCTGGATTTTCATTACCTCGGTTGGGCGTCAAGAGGCATTTTATCGTGCAGGTTTAGAAGGGGCTTAGGAAATTAGAGATAATAATTGCTTTCCCATCCATTTCAATATCCGACCATTCCAGAAACTACACCAGGGTATGCATTGACGTACACGGTGCTGCTGTCATTGAAGAAACCCTATTGGTTTTTTAAGTGTGTGGTGCAGTGCCAAGTCCTTTTCCCCTCTGCCAGATCTGAAGAAACTGAACCTTTTGTCCGTTGGTGGTTGGTGATGGACCAGGTTTGGGAGATTTTCATCCTACTGTATGGTCTTTGACACGATCGAAAGAATTGGGCTCCATTAATTACTGTCATTAGGCCATGAACTTTATTTTGAAGTTATAAAGCAAACCGATTTTAGAAATTGTGAATTCCCTTAGGTAAGTCTGTGACAACAAATAGTAAATGCTTCTAATGTGTTCAGTACAGTATTTCCTTAATTTCTCATCTCAGCATAAAATACTGTTTTCCCTAGTTTGGCCTTGTTTCCAGCTGTTTACATGGTGATAGCTATTAGCATTTGAATTACTGTAACTCAGGATTATAACTTCTGAACTAACTGTTCTTGTCTCTTTGTTGTATCAGTTCTTCCACAACTGTATTTCTTAGTGTAGAGACCCTTGTAAGGTCCTTTTGAGGCCTATCATGAAATTAAACAGACAAAGAGGTTTTCAGATGTTTCTTTTTATTTCATATTGTAGTTTGATCTTAATGATTCTTTTGCATTTTGTGACCAAAAAGACTTCTAAAATGTTATGGTAGTTGTAATGATAGCATGTAAACCACTATTTAGTAATTTTAATTTTTATATAAAAGCATGAGAGAATCAGAATGTTGTTTATGCTAGTTAGGACCCAGCATGTTTCCTGTTTCTTTATTGTTAGCAATAACACACTTAATATCATTAAGACTAAAAAGTAAAATTTACCTCCCTTTCCGCCATAATAGGTCCACTAGATTTTAGGGTAATGGTGAAGTTTAGGGTCTGGGAAGGTAAGAATTGGGGTTATAATTATAGTATAGCAAGCAGGCAAGAGGACCCAGAGTTCAAGGTCATGCTCAGCTATGTAGCAAGTTCAAGGCCAACATGGGCTGCTGGAGACCCTGTCTCAAAAAAACCCAAAACGAAAAACAAAAATGACAACAAATAAGCATCAAACCTTGACCAGGACTGCTGTTGAAAATGGGCAAGAAATAAGAGTTAGTTGTTTTTTAAAACAGTACTTGTTCCATGTATTGGGGAAAAAATAGTGTTGAAAATGTTTTCTTTGCTTTGTTCCTGGTGTTTCTAGGTATAGGAAAAAGTGGGCAGAAATAAATAATGGTCAACTGTTTGTTTCAACTTTTCTTCCTCTTTTAAAGTTTTTACATGGAGTAACCAGTGGAATGTGCCAAACAGATTTAAATATAAGGCTCTTCCCAAGTCAGCTCTTTTTTTTGTTTGGTTTGGTTTGGTTTTGGGTTTTTTTGTTTTTGTCTTTGTTTGTTTGTCTGTTTTTGTTTTTTCGAGTCAGGGTTTCTCTGTGTAGCCCTGGCTGTCCTGGAACTCATTCTGTAGACCAGGCAGGCTGGCCTTGAACTCAGAAATCCATCTGCCTCTGCCTCTCAAGTGCTGGGATCAAAGGCGTGTGCCACCACTGCCTGGCTCCAAGTCAGCTCTTATAGAGAAACTATTACTTTGTATTTGACTCTACAAAAAATCTTGCATATTACAAGGCAAACCTTTATTTTGTGGCTTGGACTCACTGTGTAGTCCTGGCTTGGATTAAAGGCATGTACCACATTACTAGTTTGGGTGCCTGTAAAAGTTTACTTAATAAAATAGGTGGCATTTTCGTTTGTACAATGTTTTGTCTAACATTTACTTATTTATTGTGTGTGCATATGTGTTTCTGTGAATCTTGGTGGCAAACATCTTTACCACCTGAGCGATTTCACCAACCCTGATGTTGCTTTAAGAGGCATTTTATATAGATGCATCACCTGATAAAACTATATCAATTATTTTTGCAAGTAAAGCTTCATATAAGTATTGGATGAAAACAAGACTTTTTCATCCAAAGGCGCACACCTTTAATCCCAGCACTTGGGAGGCAGAGGCAGGTGGATTTCTGAGTTCGAGAGTTCAAGGCTAGCCTGGTCTACAGAGTGAGTTCCAGGACAGCCAGGGCTACACAGAGAAACCCTGTCTCGAAAAACCAAAAAAAAAAAAGAAAAGAAAAGAAAACAAGACTTTTAAAAATGATTTTAATATGCAATAGCATAACTGGATGCAAAAATCTGGCATGGTAACCTGCAATGAAAACCCCTACACCTGGAAAGTAGAGGCAGGAAAATAAGGAGTTCAAAGTCAGCCTTGACCATGGATGCATAAGATCCTAGCTCAAACGACAAAACAAAACAAAATCATTTAGTAATTTGGGCACTGTATACATATCATTTCATTCTTTTAGAGTTTGATAAAATAGTGAAAAAGTACTTTTGGCTTGAGATTATGTGTCCCCAGGATGCATCTAAGATTGACTCAGAGAGTACATGTGAGAGGTATAATGAGATAGACCAAAGCCACTGCCACGGGCTAAAGGCATCTAAGTGAGATGGGAAAGAAGGAGATAAAGGGTTTAGAGGTAGGAATTCAAGAAATAACTTGGAAAGTAGAACTGTTCAAACACTGGCAAGGAGTGAGGGAGGGTTCCTAGGGTTGGTATCAAAAATGACTGGCTGGGTATGGTGACACACATCTTTGATCTTACTACTGGGAGGTCCAAGCAGGTAGATCTCTGTTAGTTCAAGGTCAGCCTAGTCTTACGTTTGTTTTGTTACTTTTTTTGTTTTGTTTTTGTTTTTCGAGACAGGGTTTCTCTGTATATCTCTGGCTGTCCTGGAACTCACTCTGTAGACCAGGCTGGCCTCGAACTCAGAAATCTGCCTGCCTCTGCCTCCCAAGTGCTGGGATTAAAGGCATGCACCACCACTGCCCAGCCAGCCTAGTCTTATTTAATGAGTTCAGGTTAGCCAGTGTTGCATCTTAAGACACTGTCTCAAAACAAACAAACAAACAAAACACAACAAAAACCAAAACTGTCCCCCTATGGTCGACCCCTAGACTTCCACGCCCTCCAGAAGGGTTCCTGGTATGCCTGGCTTTGCCCTCATTTCTCTCGCTAGAGAGCTTGGCCTCTTGATCACCACAACAAAAATTGGCTTTTTCCTAAACCAAGGCCACCCTTGATATGGCCGCTAACATTGGGGAGCCTTCCTTTATGACAATATTACACCCCAAACTGACAAATGGTTGGTAACTTGAACATTTACAAGAGACTAGGATGGCTGTGAGTTAGCCCAATGACGGGATTATTGTAGGTCCACTTCCCAGGGGCCCACCCAATGCAGCCGAAAAGGAGTGCGTGGTGCTGGGAGTGGGTGCAGCCTACATGGCCTAAGACAGGGCTCTCACCCTCCTTTCACCCACATCAGAGTCCCTTGACGTTGCCCATCGTCGACAGCCTAAAGCCTTCGACCATCGATGTGACTCATCTCACATCAGTGTTTTGGGGTTGTGAACTTGTCTAAGACCCCCCATAATTAGACATCCAAATTCAAAACTCACATAGTTGGGATTGAACATAAGACGCCTTCTCTAACTAAACAGAGAAGGGGGAGATGCCAGAAGCCAGGACCCTCGCCCTTACCCTTACCCCCTACCTTTCCCCACCTGCACAATGTCCTCTGAAGCTTGGCAACTGCAAGATCCTGCTTAGCAACTGCAGATAGACTCAAAGCAGAGTACCATGTCTTCTTAAGACTAGCAGGGAGACCATAACTCAAGCAGTGTACCATATCTTCTGAAGAACTGCAGGTAGATCATAATTCAAGGCAGTGTACCATATAGACCATGACATGTTTCAAGGCACAGGCCAAGAAGATTTTGTACTTTTCCACCACCTGGACCCTCTTACCCCCTCCCCTTGTAAAACATGCTATAAAAAAGCATTTCATGTTCAAAAAAAAAAAAGAAATTAAAAAAAAAAAAAAACCAAAACTGATTAACGCCTCAAAACTAAAACTAACCCCTCAGAAAAATGAAAACTGCTTTTCTGCCTGATGGGATTGGGTTTAGATTTAGTATATTAATAAAGAATCTTGGGCAGGCTTTGTGCCCTCTGTAGCCCAGACTGGCTTCTAACTTACTATCTTGTCTCTGCCTTTGGAGTACCACTACCCCTGTCTACAAGAAAATTTTAGTAGACTATGTAATGAAAGCTGTGTGTTGGGAATATTGATCTGATTTTATTGGTGAGGAAGAAAAGACAGGAGTTAGATACATAGACAAGTAATGACCCAGCCAGTGGTAATGTGGACCGTGTTTTTTTTAAGTTTGGCAGAATTGACTTTTTGGAGAAAGTAGGGTGGGTTATGTATGTCTGAAGGACCTCTACCATCTGTGATGGCCAAAAATGGCTGAGTGTGGAGTCAGGGCCACCGAGATAAAGAACTGTAGAGCCTAAGAGACAGAGCTGGGTATGGCCACGGCATGCCTGTAATACCATCACCTGTGAGGGAGAGACAAAAGGATCAAAAATTCAAGGCCCACCTCAGCTATATTGTAAGTTTGAGACCAGACTGGCAAAATGAGACCTTGTCTCAAAAGCAGAAATTAAAAAAAAAAAAAAAAGGGCTGGAGAGATGGCTCAGTGGTTAAGAGCACTGACTGCACTTCCAGAGGTTCTGAGTTCAAATCCCAGCAACCACATGGTGGCTCACAACCATCTGTAATGAGATCTGATGCCCTCTTCTGGTGTGTCTGAAGACAGCTACAGTGTATTCATATATAATAAATAAATAAATCGTTAAAAAAAAAGAATTTCTTTAAATAAAAAAAAAAAACAATTTAATAAGTAAAAGCTAGAGTTGCAGAAGTAGAAATTAGATTCTATTGTATAAAATGAAAATTCTACAATGACATTTTTTTGTTAGGATTCTTTTCTCCCCCCATTCCTTCCTTTCTCATACCTTTTGTTATATGAAGCTTTTTTTTTTTTTTTTTTTTTGTCTAGTACAAAACCAAACAATTTATATCAGTCCAATTTAAGTCTGAGTACAGTTTACATCTAAAATACTGTGGTGGCGCATGCCTTTAATCCCAGCACTTGGGAGGCAGAGGCAGGGGATTTCTGAGTTCGAGGCCAGCCTGGTCTACAGAGTGAGTTCCAGGACAGCCAGGGCTACACAGAGAAACCCTGTTTCGGGGAAAAAAAAACTTGAACTGAGTGTGATGGTTCATGCTTGGAGTCCCAGGACTTGGAAAATAGAAACAGGACCTTGAATTTAAGGCTAGCCTAAGCTACTTAGAGAGACCCTGTCTTAATTTATACAAATAAAATTCTATTTCAGCAAGTTGTGATGATGCAAGCCTGTAATCCTGGTGCTTGAGCGGCAGAGACAAGAAAGGGAGTTGAAAGGCATTTTCCAATACTACATAACAACTTTGAGGCAAGTTTGTGGTACAGGACTCCGTCTTTTAAAAAAAACAAGCAGCCGGGCGGTGGTGGCGCACGCCTTTAATCCCAGCACTCGGGAGGCAGAGGCAGGCGGATTTCTGAGTTCGAGGCCAGCCTGGTCTACAGAGTGAGTTCCAGGACAGCCCGGGCTATACAGAGAAACCCTGTCTTGAAAAACCAAAAAAAAAAAAAAAAACAAGCAAAGCCTCCCCTTCAGGTCTCTTCCTTAGTTTACTAGCCCACTTTTCTTCTTGGGAATGCCTTTTGTTTAGATCTGTTTGTGTGTTTATATGTGCACATGCCCCCACATGTTTGCAGGTGTCCTTGGAGGTCAGAAGAAGGTATTGGGCCACCTGGAGTGACAGGGAGCTGTGAGCTGCTCCGTGTGGGAGCTCTAACTAAGCTTAGTTCTCAGGAAGAAAGAGCAGCAAGCACTTTTAGCTACTGAGCCATGTCTCCCGCCGCCCCCCCCCCCCCGTTTTTTTAAGTAAGTTACCCCTTCTTAGTCCGTGTTTAACATAAAAGACACAGCCTTTCCTCCACCTCTTCTCACAGTAGCTGTGAGGATTTTCACCTAACCTATACTTATTTTTCCCCCATAAACTCTACTTAATAAAGTTAACCTCAGGCTTGAAATACAAGGCCAGTTCCCCATCACCACCCCCCAAAAACTTTAGTAATCAGAATAGATGGTGGGACCAGGGAAATGACTCAGTCAGGAAATGAATTGCTACGTAATTGTGAGGACCTGAGATTGGATTGCTAGCAAACATGCAAAAAGCCAGGTATGGCTGAGCTGCCTAGCTGAAAAAAAAAAAAAAAAGGAAGGAGTTCAGTTTCATCAGAGAGACCCTGTCTCAAGAGATAAGGCAGAGCACGATAGAGAAGACTCCAGATATCCTTCTCTGGCCTCTGCACAGTAGCACATCTGCACACATGCACACATTCATACACGTGTGCCTACAGTAGTGTACAGCTAAAAAAGTAAGCAGTAACTGAGGAAAACACCCGACATCAGCCTCTGGCCTCCTTACACACATGAAGACATTATACAGCGCTCACAGAGAATACACAGTAAGGAAGAGTTTGCAGCTTTATGCTCTTGGTTTGTCTCTGAATCCAGCCCAGGACTGAATCGTTAGTTTCCTCAGTGGACTGTCTCCTAAACATTTTGTTGAATAGGAAGAAGGAAAGAATGCTGCTGTTTGGCTTCCTAACTTTTCTTTAGCAACTTGTCACCCATCTGGCTTTAATCTGTAGAACTGGCACCCTGGGTGCTGTGGTGCCCCAGGTGCTGTGTTTGGGGAGGCCTACATCATCTGTTGGACAGGGTGCTGAGTTTAGCTGTGTTCATTATCAGCTACTAATCTGTAGTGATGAGAACAGTCCCTTTCACGTCCCGTCACCCCAGTGAGATGCATGTCACTCAGGCATTGAGAGACAACAGCACATTTGGGATGGCCCATCTCTTTGCTGGTACTTATGAGGAACTGGTGTTCTGACCAAAGCTTGATACATATTTTTCTTCTTTTTCTCTTCTTCCTCCTCCTCTTCCTTCTTAATTTCTTTATTTTGGGACAAGATCTTATTATTACTTGCCCCAAGCCAGCCTGGTTCTATTTTAACTCATGTGATTAAGGCTCAGAAATACTTTTTTTTTTTTTTTTTTTTTTTTTTTGGTTTTTCGAGACAGGGTTTCTCTGTATAGCCCTGGCTGTCCTGGAACTCACTCTGTAGACCAGGCTGGCCTCGAACTCAGAAATCCGCCTGCCTCTGCCTCCCAAGTGCTGGGATTAAAGGCGTGCGCCACCAACGCCCGGCTGGCTCAGAAATACTTGGTCGTCTGATTAATATCAGAAGCATCATCTTTATCTGACTGGATTTAGATATAGAGAACATTCAAGAAATAGTTCCTTAGTCAAATTAGAATGAACTTCCCTCATCCTGTTGTTTTCTGAGTAACATTTTGGCAGATTGTTATATAATCCAAACAGTAAAGCTCTCTCTCTAAGGAGAATATCTGCAATTATCACCTTGTCTTACTCTTACTGTACGATATTTATCTATCACCAAACTCTGAACCTTCATGACAGAATTAGAAAATAGAAAAGCAATTAGCTTTCTATTTCATAACGATGCCTGTATTCAGTCCTTCCCCCTCTCCTTCTGTTTTACCTTTTTGTTCATTTCTTCATGTAATACTGTACCTACATGGACATTTGTTTATATGCATACATTTATTATTGGCTATATGAGAAAAAACATGTTTTTTTTCTGAGATTGTATAAACTCAATATTATATATTTTACAATATTAGGTAAATAAATAATATTTTAGTATAATTACTTAGATCCATCCATTTTCCTGCAGTTTTTTAAACTTTGTTTATTTATTTATTTATTTTTTATTTTATTTTATTTTATTTTATTTTTTGATTTTTTGAGACAGGGTTTCTACGTGTAGTCCTGGCTGTCCTGAAACTCACTCTGTAGACCAGGCTGGTCTCGAACTCAGTAAAATTTATTTTTTAGAGCAAAGTAGTATTCCATTTTTTTTATATATATACCAAATATATAAAAGTCCATATATACCAAATTTTCACCATCTGTTCATCTGTTGGTAGAAAACTAGGTTGTTTCCAGTAATCTTTTTATATCAAATAAAACAACAATAAACACAGAGTGCAGATACTCTTGTGGTAGGGTATGTCATTCTCTGGATATAGTCCAGGAGTGAGTAGCTGAGTCTACAATGGCTATATTAAGTTGTAGTCCACCAATAGTGAACAGAGGTTCCTTTCTCTACACATGCCTCTGACATTTGTTGTCAAAGATTTGTTGATGACAGTCGTTCGTCAAAGTTTCAAAAACTGTCTATTCAGTTCATTAACCCATTTGTTAATTGGTAGGTTATGGTATTTAAATTTATAATTCTTTTTAAATTTTGGATATTAAACCTTCATCTGAAGTGGAACGGGTAAGGATTTTCTCTTATACTGTGAGCTGTTAATGCAACTGATTGTTTCCTTTGCTATAAAGAAACATGAATTTGGCCGGGCGGTGGTGGCGCACGCCTTTAATCCCAGCACTTGGGAGGCAGAGGCAGGCGGATTTCTGAGTTCAAGAGTTCGAGGCTAGCCTGGTCTACAGAGTGAGTTCCAGGACAGCCAGGGCTACACAGAGAAACCCTGTCTCGAAAAAACAAAAAAAAAAAAAAAGAAACATGAATTTTCGTGTAATTGAACATGTAGTATCAGCCCATGTGTTGATTCTTGGGGTCAGTTCCTGTGCTGCTTTCTACTTTAAAAGTTCTTGTTAGGGCTGGAGAGTTGGTCAGCGGTTAAGAGCACTGACTGCTCTTCCAGAGGTCCTGAGTTCAATTCCCAACAACCACATGGTGGCTCACAACCATCTGTAATGGGGTCTGATGCTCTCTTCTGGTGTGTCTGAAGAGAGCAGTGGTAGTGTGCTCATATGCATAAAAAAGACAGAATTTTTTTTTTTTTTTAAAGTGGCACTCAGTGCCACTCAGGAGGCAGAGACAGGTGGATCTCTGATTTTAAGGCCAGCCTGGTCTATAAATCAAGTTCCACGACAGCCACAGAGAATCTTTATCTCAAAAAAACAAGAATTAAAAAAAGAGTTCTTACCTACCCCAGTATATTTAACAGTATTCTCTGTGTTTTCTTCTAAGATTTTCAGGTTTTAAGTTAAGGTCTTTGATCCACTTTCCATTGATTTTTATGCAAGTGAAAGCTATAAATCTAATTCGTTCTTCTGCAGAAAGAAATCCAGTTGTGCCATCACTGTTTGTTGACTAGGCTATCTTTTCTCCAAGAGATGATCTTGCCTCCTTTGTCAAAAAAGCTTTACCATTTTATATCTGTGTAGGCTAGCGACTGTAGTTAGAGAGAAGGTGAAGGAGTAAGAGTATTCTTGTTTTGTCTAACTCAGGTTGTTGGAACAAGTGCTGTTAGCTGCTGAGCCGTATCTTAACTGTTTTATATGGGATCAGGATCATGTAGCCAATACAATAAGTATGTCATCCTTACACGTCATGATGAGTGATGTTTCCTAAAAGTAGTAAGCACTGTAAGTGAAGTGAGTAGTATGAAGATATGTGTGACACTCGACCAGAAAGAAGTCCTGGACTGCCTTCTAGGTGTGTATAGATGACACACACCATTGGCCTGAAGGCTGACTTAACTCTCTCTTGTTAGATTTTAACCCTATCTTTTCCCTCTCTCTCCCTCTCTCTTTTTTTTTAGACAGACTCTGGTGATCTGAAACTTTGCAAGTTGTCTGTCTGTCTGTCTGTCTAGTTGGCCTGTGAGCCCTGAAATCTACCAGCTTTTTTGAAATTAGAAGCCTGTACCACTGTGTCCATCTTTCTTCCTTCTTGTCTCCTTCCCTCTCCCCCTCCTCCCCTCCCTCCCTCCCTCTCCCCTCCTCTTCCTCCTTTCCCTCCTCCTCCTCCTTCCTCTTCTCTCTCTCTCTCTCTCTCTCTCTCTCTCTCTCTCTCTCTCTCTCTCTCTCTCTCTCGGATTCTGGGTATTAAACTCAAGCTATCACATCTGGCTACAAAAAATTTGAAGACTGAAAATATATTGAATTTAAGTGAATGATGGAGAATTTTTCTAGTTTTAGACAATACATCTGAAATCTTGTTAAAGAAAAGTTAAAATGAAATTGATTTGAATATCTAAAAAGAGTTTATGCTTTATTCTGTAGCTATTTATGTTGTAAACTTTGGCTTTCCAAGGAGAATAATTTGATGAGGAAGGAGAGAAGTGTGATGATATCAGAAAGACAAC
The DNA here is from genome assembly GCF_004785775.1 of Grammomys surdaster. Classification (NCBI taxonomy): domain Eukaryota; kingdom Metazoa; phylum Chordata; class Mammalia; order Rodentia; family Muridae; genus Grammomys; species Grammomys surdaster. The sequence goes on along the minus strand of NW_021604790.1, from coordinate 4,538,414 downwards.
AGTGACAGCGGCTAGAACATATTGTACACGTACAGATATTTGCTAGTGGTCTTCACTGTAGTTTTATATTTTATATAATCTGTTTTTAATTGGGGGGGACAGTATATGTACTCAAGTGCAGGTGCCTGTGGAGGGCAGAGGTGTTATAGCCTCCCAAACAATGTTACAAGAGACTCAAGATGTAGGTATTGGGAATTTAACTCCATTCCTTTGCAAGAGCAGTACAAGCCCTTAATTGCTGAGCCATATCTCCAGTCCTTAACTCTTCTTTTAAATGAAGAAACACACTGAGCACTATACAAAATATAAATAAGTAGATTGTCTTCCTGTAAGAGTCATTAAGTTACTTGTCTAAGACACAGCTGGTTCAGGGATTTGAACCCAAGTCCTTGGCTCTTGTCTTGTGTTCCCAGGGGTGATAGTGTGTTTAAAGAAGGTAATGCTGAAACAGGATGATTACAGCACAGCTTTCAGGTAGGAAGATTGCAAGACTCCTGAGGACATTGTTTATAAGTTTAAAGGATTCTTCTCCTCCGTAGTCTTGTGTGCTTGACTTCATCTCTCATGTCTTCTCAGAAATGACTGGTTCCTGGACAAGAAACAAAAGTAAAAATTATGGACAAGAATATGACCAAAATACTATACACACACACACACACACACACACACACAAATGACATAATGAAAGCTATTATTTTTTATGATTAGAAAATGAACTTTGAGGGGTTGGAGAGATGGTTTGGGGTTAAGAACACTTGTTGCTTTTATAGAGGACCTGGGTTTGATCCCAGCACCATATGATGACTCACAACCTTCTGTAACATCCAGTTCTGGGGATCCAGTGCCTTCTTTTGACTTCCCTGGGTACTAGGCACACACGTGGTGCGCATACATATAGTTAAGCAAAACACTCATACACATAAAGTTAATCTAATTTTTTTTCTCTTAAGTGAACTTTAAGGCATTGGAGAAATGACTTGCTAAGGTGCTTCCCATACAAGCCTGAGAACTTGAGCGAGTGTGATTCCTGGCATCCATGTAAAGAGTCAAGTGTGGCCACACACACCTGTAATCCCAGTGCTGGGAAAGAAAATATGATTGATCCTTCTGGTTTGCTGGCCAGCCCTAGCTGGATCAGTGAATTCCAGACTGAGAAATCCTTTCTCAAAAACTAAGGTGGAGAGTGATTGAGGAAGATACCCTACATCAATCTCTGGCCTCTGTGTACAAGCACACAAGCAGAAGTGAACTTTGAGGGCTGAGGATACTGCTTAGTTGGTAGACAGCATGCAGAGTCCTTGGTTCAGTTCTAGCACTGTGTACCACAAGTGATGGTATATATGTCTATAATCTTGCACTTAGGGTGCAGACAGGAGGACCTAAAGTTCATCCTCAGCTGCGTAGATGTAAGCTTGAGATGTAAGAGACTCTGTCTCAAAAAAACACAAGCTGGAAAGTAAATCCATCCTATTCTGCAATGGACTTTAAGTTGAAACTGGTAATAAAACCAGATAAAATTCCAAGAGGAGGCTTTTTAAAGAACAATAATAAATTGCATGAGAAACGTATACATATATACATTATATATCTGTTGTGTCATATTACCTTATTGTTGTCAAGCTGAAACTCCCGCCCTGGTCTGTACAATGAGATGTCTTGTAGGGAGGCTCATTTTCCTCTTTTATGCTCTGAACTAGTAGATTGGCTCAGAAACAGTTATGTGGAAACTTTAAGGGAAATTTTGTTTTTATTTTTGTTTTTCGAGACAGGGTTTCTCTGTGTAGCCCGGGCTGTCCTGGAACTCACTCTGTAGACCAGGCTAGCCTCGAACTCTCGAACTCAGAAATCCGCCTGCCTCTGCCTCCCAAGTCCTGGGATTAAAGACGTGCGCCACCACCGCCCGGCCTGGGAAATTTTTTTTTAAGGAATGAAAATTCTGTTACGGACTAAAGTTTGTGTTTTATTTTGAGTCAGAGTCTTTCTATTCCTGGCTGGCCTAGAATTTACTCTGTAGACCAGACTGGCTTGGAACTCTCAGAGATCTTCCTGCCTCTGTTTTCCCAAGTACTGGGATCAAAGGCATGTTCTCTGGCCTTAATCTCTGTGTTTATGAGCTGTTCTGTAATTATGTTTAGATTGACTGCCCAGGCACTTAAGAGCTCCCCAGTATGGACAGCCTTGGAATCACTAGTGCAGCTGTTAACTTGTACACTTAGCCAGCACCTGTGATTTGGTATGATTAAAAGCCATTTCTTCTCTGTTCTTAGCAATTGTGTGATTTGAAGACACTGTTAATACAGTTTTCTTCAAAATACAAAAGAGAAAGGAATTTCCAGGGCTGAAGAGGAACTCTTGTTCTTTCAGAGGACTAGGTTCTGTTCCCAACACCCACATAGGAGATCATAATCATCTGAAATCCCAATTCCAAGGGATCAAAAAACCTACACTGACCAGCTTGGACACCAGGCATGCCTATGGTATACAGACATGCAAGTAAAACACCCAGCACTTAAATCTAAGAAACAAAATTTTTTTTAAAAAAAGAACTCCCGTCGGGCGGTGGTGATGCACGCCTTTAATCCCAGCACTTGGGAGGCAGAGGCAGGCAGATTTCTGAGTTCGAGGCCAGCCTGGTCTACAGAGTGAGTTCCAGGACAGCCAGGGCTACACACAGAGAAACCCTGTCTCAAAAAACCAAAACAAAAAAACAAACAAAGAAAGAACTCCCTTGGTTGGTAACTTTGCCCTTTTAATCATTTAAACCAATTCTGCAAATATTTATTAATAAGAGTCTATATACACACATACACACAATAGGTTTCTGTGAACTATATCAGTACCTCTTATAGGAAGAGGGTATTTATAAATCTCAGATTGTATACATTTCAGTATATATTTAAATGTATACCAAACCTCAAATATATACCAGGTTTTTAATCATATTTTTACTATATATATATCTTTTCTGGGGAGGTCTGTAGTTTTCACAAGATTTCCAGAAGAGTGTAGTAGGTAGGTTGGGTGATGCTGGTGCATGCCTGTAACACCAGCACTCTGGAAGCAAAGGCAGGCAGATCTCTGAGTTGAGGCTAGCCTAGTCTACAGAACAGGTTCCAGGACAGACAGGGCTATACAGAGAAACCCTATCTTGAAAAACAAAACCAAAAAAGTAACAACAAAAAGAGTGTTTATAAGAAGCAAAAGTTTTACTTTTGTATTTAGTATACTGTGGAATTTACACAGAGTGTTGTGATTTTATCACTTAAATTTGTAATTCTGGGATGGAAAGATGGTTCACTTGGTAAATGCACATCTTCAATCCTAGGCAGAGGCATGCTGAGTTTGAGGCCAGCCTGGTCTATATAGTGAGTTCAAGGCCAGGCAGGACTACATAGTGAGACCCTATCTCACAGAAAGGAGTGGAAGGAAGAGTGGCTAGAGATGAGCAATAGTGAGTCTGCCAGAATGGGGGGGAGGGGGAATCAGAAAAAAATGTTCACACAAAATATTACTGCTGTGCTCTGAGTAGATAAGTATGTTGCTCTCTCTTACAGGCAAATCCTGTAAGAAGGAATAGTCTGTGGCTAATAGTATGTGGATAAATTATGAGGCTTCTACATGTTCCTGCACAGTGTTTATTTGGTACTTTTAAATGTGGCAGAATCCTAGAGTAACGCAACAAACCTTTCTAACAGTTCCTATTTTCATTTAGTGGCCTTATGTATCTTTTTCCTCATCTCATCTTTAGTTCCCAAACAAGAAGAGACCCTCTAGCCCTAATGAGTCCTGTTTGTGTGGTGTGATAATCAGTAATATAAAGATTCCTTTCCATAAGATTGAACATTATTGAATTGATCTGTATAAAAGTATCTTAAAATAATCATGTTTAACTGCTGGCAGAGAAATATATCCAAACATGTGTACACACACACACACACACACACACACACACACACACACACACATGTATAATAGAGGTGAGGGAAAGGGAAGAGAAAAGGCTAACTCTCCCTGGCATGGACTCACTATCTTCCCAGTCCCCTTATTAAAAAAAAGAAAGGCCGGGCGGTGGTGGCGCACGCCTTTAATCCCAGCACTTGGGAGGCAGAGGCAGGCGGATCTCTGAGTTCAAGAGTTTGAGGCTAGCCTGGTCTACAGAGTGAGTTCCAGGACAGCCAGGGCTACACAGAGAAACCCTGTCTCGAAAAAGCAAAAAAAAAAAAAAAAGAAAAAGAAAAAGAAAAAAAAAAGAAAAAAAGAAAGTTGTTGGTGAAGAAAAAGGGTATATAGAAGTGTAGAAGATTGGATTCGTGCAGAGATTAAGAGTAAATACAGATATATTGGAAGCCTTCAATGAGAAACTTTATGTAACACAATGATTTACTCTGATCATTGCTGTTTTATCACTTATGTTAGTGAAATTGCCCTGGAAAAATGGCTCACTTGGTAAGAACACTTGCTACTCTCATCGAGGACCCAGGCTTGTTTCCCAGCACCTGCATCAGGACTCTCATAACCACCTCCAAGGGGTCTGTCCCACCCTAGCCTTTGCAGCTGTCTGCACACATGTGTAAGATACAGAAAGAGAGAGAGAGAAAGGTAAGAGTAACCATAGCAGGTGAGATGCCTCAGCAAGTTAACAAACTTGCTGCTGAGCCCAGTGACCTGAGTAAGTTCCCTTGGACCCACATGGTAGGAGAGAAGTTATCTTTGACCTCCTTCCTACACACACATGCCCACCTGCTACACACACATGCGCATACAAAAGTAAGTAAATAAATGAAGAAATAATACAATAAATAAATTACGCTCAGTAACTTGAGTATTATATTCAAGACAGTGCCAGAAGTTACTTTATGTGTATTTATGTGCCTTCTCTATTACAGGCTGCTATATGGCAAGCACTAAACCACTATGCTTACCGAGACGCAGTTTTCCTCGCAGAACGACTATATGCAGAAGGTTTGTGATTTATTCATTTGTATAGAACCATAAATGAATAAAATATACGGAATTCCATCACTTTTTGTGACTAACAAGGCTTTTTTTTCATTCTTTGTTTTTAACTCTTTTCTTATTTTTAGTTATGTGTATGTGTGTGTGTGGATACTTCTTGAAAACAGTGTCCTCAGAGACCAAAGGCATCAATCCCCTAGAGTTAGAGTTGTGAGCCCCCCCAAATGTGTTTGAAATCTGAACTCCAATCTTCTTTACAATCACCATATGTTCTTAGTCGCTCAGCTATCTCTCTGACTCCTTTCTGTGTGTGTGTGTATGTGTGTGCGCGCGCGAGTGTGCGAGTGTACATGCGCGTACAGTTTGAGTATGGCTGAAAACACTCTCCTTTCTTCTGTGTGTGTGTCACAGTTTGAGTATGGCTGAAAACAGGGCAGCCTTGGGTGTTTTTTCCTCTGGCACCTTTTACTTTTCTTTTTGAGATGATTGTCAGTATCCTGAAACCTGTCAAGTAGGTTAGGCTGTCTAGCTACTGACCCCCAGAATTCTCCTCCCTCCACCTCCTCAGTACTGGATTATAAGTGTGTGCCAGCTTTTTCATAGGGTCCTACGAAGCAAGGCAAGCACTTTACTGACTTATCACCCAGCTCTTTTTTTCTTTTTTTTTTTTTTCTTTTTCTTTTTTTTTTTGGAGACAGGGTTTCTCTGTGTAGCCCTGGCTGTCCTGGAACTCACTCTGTAGACCAGGCTGGCCTCGAACTCAGAAATCCGCCTGCCTCTGCCTCCCAAGTGCTGGGATTAAAGGTGTGCGACACCACTGCCCAGCCAGCTGTTTCATTTTTGTTTTGAGACAAGTTTTCTGTATCTCACATTGGCCTTAAACTCTCAACTGTCCTTCAGCAGTCTCCCAAATTCTGGGATTAGGGACAAGAGCCACCATGCCTGTCTTGTTGGGTTTTTTGTTTTGTTTTGTTTTTTAGTGGGTTGGACATGTGCTATGACCTGTGTGGATGTCAGAAAGGTCCAGGGATTTTACTTCAGGTCCTCAGGCTTGGCAGCAAGCATTATTACCAACTGAGCCATCTCCCAGACCCTAAACTTTTATTTTGTCTTAGTATTTGGTGTTAGAGAGGAACAGTGTTTTTTTTTTTAGTCTGTCCATTTTAATGTAGAAACATTTTTTCACCACAGAATTGAGGTTCATTTTCCCTTCATAGTAAAATTTAACTTCTGTCTTCCTAAGAGATCTGTTAAAAAAAAATATTATCTAAAAGAAGATGCTTTCCTAGTCATCTGTTTAAGAGCAGAGGTGTGTATATCTGTGTTTGCATTTCTTCCATATTTACAGAGAATGGAGTTGTCTCCATATCACTACCTTAGTTCTTATAGAGAGATGATCAGGAACTGGCAAACTGGCTTTTCTTTTTTTTTCTTTTTTCTTTTTTCTTTTCTTTTTTTCTTTTATACATACA
>NW_021604790.1:4483328-4531886 GCF_004785775.1 Grammomys surdaster | reverse complement strand
TATATATATCCTGACTGGTCTGGAACTTGAAGTGATTTATTTAATTCAGCCCACTGAATGCTGAGATTACAGATGTGGACTGCTACCTTACCTGTTCTAACTTTACCTGTTCTATCAACAACTGAGTTCTCCACAATTCAGATTTGAATTAATAATTGTTTTGAATTAAATGGCAATGACACGTTAAATTTTTTGTTGCTTGTTTATTGGCAAATTGTAGGTAATTTATCTTTCTCCTTTTTGATGTCTTAGTACATTCAGAAGAAGCCTTGTTTTTACTGGCAACCTGTTACTACCGCTCAGGAAAGGCTTATAAAGCATATAGACTCTTGAAAGGACACAGTTGTACCACCCCACAGTGTAAATACCTGCTTGCAAAATGTTGTGTTGACCTCAGCAAGTAAGTATTAAAATCTCTTTTATCTAGTTTGGTTAGACTTTGATTGAATTTTGGATAAAATTCTTGTAACATTAAACTCTTGACTTGGTTTCCACTCTTTTGAGTAACAGTTTAGATGTTTGCACCAGTGACGAAGGCATTAATATGGTCATGGAGAGATTTCATTATAATGGTGATAAATACAATTCTTTTCTGGTGCTGGAAAAGAAACCTCTTTTCTGGGCCTCATGTAAGCTAGACACTTTTGCACAGGGCTGGGGCACAGTGGGAAAGCGCTTGCCCAGCATGTATGTGGCTTTGGGTTCAGTTCCTGGGACTGTCATTCAAAACCAGCTGAGATACATTTGTAAGTCCCAAAATAATGCAATTTAAGAGAAGTTAAGCTATAGCTGATTCTTTACAGCTTCCACAGTGATCCTTAGTTTCATTTCCTCTGCCTTGGCGTTCATGGTTAGGCAGTTTAAGTAAGCCTAGAAACATGACAGTTCACAGTTCAAGGAGAGGTGATATATAGTATCCTTTTGAGATCATTGGAGAGTTACTACCCATCTCTACCACTCAAAGTAAGTTTCACTACCATTAATCTTTCTGACCATATTTCCAGATCTGGTGGCAGGTGGAACTACAGAATAAATTCTGGCAGATGTATTCCTCTACAGATGAAATACTGGCAAAAGTGTCTAAATAGATATTTAGTACCACGTATGTGTTGGATTGTTTGTTTGTTTTTTGTTTTGTCTTGGTTCTCTTGAGGTTGAGGTTGTTGTTTTTCTAGACAGAGTTTCTCTGTGAAGCCCTGACTGTCCTGGAACTTCCTCTGTAGACCAGGCTAGCTTCAATCTCAGACATCTGCCTACCTCTGCCTCCCAAGTGCTGGGATTGAAAATTTAAGATCATAAATCTCAGCTGGGCGGTGGTGGCGCACGCCTTTAATCCCAGCACTTGGGAGGCAGAGGCAGGGGGATTTCTGAGTTCGAGGCTAGCCTGGTCTACAGAGTGAGTTCCAGGACAGCCAGGGCTACACAGAGAAACCCTGTCTTAAAAACCCAAACCAAAAAAAAAAAAAAAATCACAAATCTCTAGCCTCCTAATGATTCTAAGTACATGATTGCCACTATTCTAAAAATACCATTAACTTTTCACTGTGTCTGTCATTGGACTCACAATGATAATGAAAAGTAGCTTCATGAAGTGCTTTTTATATTGACATTAAAATAAATTTATATTTTAAAGACTTGCAGAAGGGGAACAGATCTTATCTGGTGGAGTGTTTAATAAGCAGAAAAGCCATGACGACCTTGTCACTGAGTTTGGTGATTCAGCTTGCTTCACTCTTTCCTTGTTGGGACATGTATATTGGTAAGTGCAAGTGACTCAAGACTACCAGGAAGAGTCTTCTCTATAGAAGTGCTCTGGACTGTCCCCATTTTGATATAGTTTATATTGATGTTTACAAACACATGTTGGCTTTGTTTCTAACCTTCCCATCATGACCTCATACATGTGTTAAATAGTAAGGATGCTGATCTCATTTCACACTCTACTCAGCCTAGTTAGTGGTAAGAGCTGCAGCAGCTGCGGCACGTTCTTATCACTTGAAAGTGAGTGATTAGTTTTCCTTAATATTAAATATCATTGCTTCTCCTTAGAATCTTGAAGGCAGGTTTCAATAATGCAAATTAAGTATTATTTTCTTCCAATATATAGTAACCCTTGAAGTATGGTAACAAGAATTTTTAACATGCATGAACTCAGAATTACTATATAATAGAAGCATGAGTCTCACTCTTATTTTAAAAAATACTTTTGGAGTAGAAAAATAGAAAATATTCAATCCCCATGGAGATTTTTTTCATGTAATAAATGTCGTCTGTTATACATTATGAGAGAAATGATTAAAGCCTACTTTCCTCCAAAAAACAAAATAGAAAAATAAAAAAAAGAAAGAAACTACTTTTTAAAAAAAAGTAGCCAGGTATGATAGTGTATGCCTTTAATGTCAGCACTCAGGAAGCAGAGTTTAAGGCCAGCCTGGTCTCTGTGGTGGGTTCTGGGACATTCATGGGTACATAGTGAGATTCTGTCTCGAACAATAAATAAACTTAAAATTGCTTTTTGTGCAGAATAAATTATCTGGTTAAATAGGGGGTTATTTTCAGATGATGTCAGATCATTCATACCACATTTGTGAACTAGAATAAAGAAAGAGTATCTTACTTAACTTAAAAATTGAGTTGAAGCCAGGTAGTAGTGGTGCATGCCTTTAGTCCCAGCACTTGGGAGGTGGAGGCAGGTAAATCTCTGAGTTCCAAGATGGCCAAGGCTACACAGAGAAATCATGTCTCAAAAATGAAGAAAAAAACCCATGAAGTTGGGTGCTTTCATCCAACTATGATTATTTTGTCATTCATTCAAGGGACATTTGAGGTTCTCCCATTATAGCTGAACACAGTAAGTACTTGGTCCTGGGACTATTAAAGGAAATAACTTACATTTTGTGATGGAGAAGGAAGAAACAGTGGATCGAAACTTTTATTATTATGAAAAGGTATTGTAATAGGTTAGGGCAGTATTTTGATCAGGTGAGAGAATGCTCGTTTTAATTGGTTAAGAATAAAAGGCTTGGAGGCAGAGGCAGGCAGATTTCTGAGTTCAAGGCCAGCCTGGTCTACAGAATGAGTTCCAGGACAGCCAGGGCTATACAGAGAAACCCTGTCTGGAGGGCAGGGGGGACGACAAAAACCAAGAATAACAGGCTCAGTGGCAGGCTCTTGCCCAGCGTATGGCAGCAGGCCTTGCGTTCCATCCTCGGTGCTGAGTGGGGAGAGGAGTAATAGAAGGTCCCTAGAGGAGAGCTGATAGCAAAAAGAGTAATTTCTATACGGCGACTCCTCAAAGAAAGCAGGTGTTTGAGGGCAATAAGTGATTTACAGGGAGTGATGGGGGGTTGAAAAAAAATCCCATGGATTGATTTGCTACTTATGACTTTTATTGCTTTTAGAAAATTAGAATTTATGGAAGCATCAAAAATAGTGCTGTAAGAATTTATATAAAATTTAACTGGTTTTTATATCAAAAATTATAAGAAAGGCTTTGGGGCTTATGGTTTGTATAATCCATTGTTTGTCTCCACAGCAAGACAGATCGGCTTGCCAAAGGATCAGAATGTTACCAAAAGAGCCTTAGTTTAAATCCTTTCCTCTGGTCTCCCTTTGAATCGTTATGTGAAATAGGTAAGCTCGTGGAGGTGGGGGGAGGCGTCGTCTTCCTCTTTACTTCTCTTTTCTATTTTTCTCTCCTTTTTTCCTTTTTGGTTTTTTTTTTTTTTTTGGTTTGGTTTGGTTTTGGTTTTTCAAGACAGGGTTTCTCTGTGTAGCCCTGGCTGTCCTGGAACTCACTCTGTAGACCAGGCTGGCTTCGAACTCAGAAATCCCCCTGCCTCTGCCTCCCAAGTGCTGGGATTAAAGGCGTGTACCATCACTGCCCGGTAAGGGTTAACTTTCACTAATAAATTAATAATTGGGCTTTTGCAAGGTAAGATTGATTACAGAAGTGGGCAGGAGAATTTTGAAACTCCAAGGCTTTATTTGCACCTAGTTATATGTACTTGAAAAGACATTATCCCTCAGAAGCAAGTTTTTTGTTTTGTTTTGTTTTGTCTTTTGGTCTTCACAGGTGAGAAGCCGGATCCTGACCAAACATTTAAATTAACATCTCTACAGAATTTTAGCAGTTGTCTTCCCAACACTTGTACAACTCTAGTATCTAATCACAGTCTGTCTCACAGACAGCCGGAGACAGTCCTTACAGAAACACCCCAAGACACAATTGTAAGTGCATTTCTTCTATTGTTCAAAGTATTCTGAAAGCCCACAAGAGTGATTGGAACTAAACAGTGTATCATAAGTGACATGGTAGAAAATTTCTGTTTCAGGAATTAAACAGACTGAACTTAGAATCTTCCAATTCAAAGTACTCCTTGAATACAGATTCCTCCGTGTCTTACATTGATTCAGCTGTAATTTCACCGGATAACGTCCCCCTTGGAACTGGTACTTCCATATTATCTAAACAGGTTCAAAATAAACCAAAAACTGGTCGAAGTTTATTAGGAGGACCAACTGCTCTTAGCCCATTAACCCCAAGGTAAGTCACACAAGATATTTTCAAATGTATTCTAATATATAAATGATCTTTAGTGGATCCTATTATTAATAATGTAAGTTACTTTAAACAGCATCTTCTCAAATCAGTATGACAGAGTGGCGTTCTATTTTCAGGAAATGAAGTAAAAGAAACAACAATACATGTATAAAATTTTTGAGTTAACTATTAAAAGGCTGAGAAGGTAGCTTTGTTGGAAGAATGCTTGTATAGCATTTGCAAAGTTCAGGCTTGATTCTCAGCACTCTGTAAACTGGGCAAGGTTTTAAATGCATGTAATTTTAGTACTTGGGAAGTAGAAGCAGGAAAGTCAGAAGTTCCAGGTCATCCTCAGCTATGAGTTAGAAAATCAAAGCCTGTGATATGTGATGATCTTTCTCAAAATAAAATTAAGCAGAGAAAAAAATATTAAAGCTTCTTAAGTATGCATCAATTGGTATATGTATTAAAAGATATAATCTTTATGGCTGTGCATCTACAGATAGCAGTGAATCCCTCCAAATGTATGCAGAATTTCCAGTTCTCTTTTCTAAAACGCGGAGGAGGAATTGACACTTACCATTGGAAAAATATATTGTCAAAATTATTGAAAGTATATTATATGTGTATATAATAATGCATCACAAAGGATACATATCAAACTTATCAGAATTATCAAACAAAACTCATGAATGAGTAGACTATGAATGGAGTCTTGAGGCCATAAAGCTATTAAAATAGCATGACCAGGAGATTGATTAGGGCATCTGCAGAGACCAATGGGTGACTGTATCGATAATTATTTAGTAATTACCAGTATTCTCTAGGACATTGTCTCTGTTGTTCCAAAAATTGGAATTTATTTTCATCATTTGGATCTTAGATTTTAAACAGTCAGTCCGTTTCTAAGATCAGTAGCCACTGTTCTCTTCAGGTCCCTGTCCTGTCTCTGTGGTTCTGGGGGGTGGAGTCCTCTACATTCACAGCTCATGTTAAATCTGCCCCTCAGGTCCTCTTTGCCCTGAAGACTGACTTGCCATTCTCTTCCTTTTAGACCTTCTAATTTAAGTATACTGCTGCTTTATATATGCCTTGATGACTTTTTGACACCTTGATTTCAACCTCTTCTCAGTTTTGGGATTTTGCCATTAGAAACCCCAAGTCCTGGAGATGGATCCTATTTACAAAACTACACTAATACACCTTCTGTAATTGACGTGCCACCCACCGGAGCACCTACAAAAAAGGTATTGTCTGTATAAAATGTAGTTTGGGTATTGATTAAAGAAACTTATTTAAAACTACAGTCTATTAAGGTAATTTCAAGAGAATCCAACTTTAGATAATTACTACTTTCTTAGAGTTGCTGACCAGACCACAAAAGAGTGTCCTTGTTGTACCTAGCCTACCGCCTAGATCAGACTCTTGGATATTGGCTTTTTCAACTTACACTTCTAGTTCTTTTCAATATCTAGCTATTTAAATGTCCAAAAGCTAAATTAAGATTGTTTCTGTCACATTGGACAATTATTTCAGAAGAAGCAAGTATAGTTTTGTTTTTTTCTTCCCCTTCCAGGCATGCAGAAATTAAAAAAAAAAAAAAGAAAAAGTAGAAAGCAGAGAAGCAGTATCTTTATAATTTAGTCTCCTCAGACTTTTAGTTAACTGTTTTAATAAGTGCAAAAGGAATAGTATAAAATCTTGCTGTTTCATTTTCTTTGTATTTAGCAAATTAATTCATAAATACTTAAAGTAATAGCTGTCTTAAATTTTTTAACACAAAACAGTGATAATAATGATTGTTTTCGGGTGGCATTATCTCTTCTGAGCTGTTTCCGTGGAGAAAGTGTAGATAGGAACATCACAGTGTCTCTTTATCATTTGCAGTGCAATCTATAATCACAAACCTTAGACTTTTTGTGTTTTACAGTCTGTTGCAAGAATGGGCCAAACTGGAACAAAGTCTGTCTTCTCACAGAGTGGAAATAGTCGAGAGGTCACACCAGTACTTGTTGCACAAACACAGAGTTCTGGCCCACAAACAAGGTATTTATTATGGTCTCTATTTCATCAAAGTAATGTATATGCTCCTTCAAAATTATTTTGTTCATAGACACTTGACCTTTAGAGCAAGTACACATAGATTTCTTTCTTTTTGTAATGTTTATTTGTATTTATTTATTTATGGAGGGGTGGGGGGGGGTAAAGTTTCCCTGTGTTAGTCCAGGCTGTCCAGGAACTCATCCTGTAGACCAGGCTGGCCTTAAACTCAGGCCTGTCTTTACCTCCCTAGTGCTAGAAATAACGACATGCACCACCACAGCTGTGTGTTTTGTTTCTTAGGCAGAGTCTATATTATGTAGTCCTTGGCTGTCCTGGAACTCACTATATAGACCAAGCTGAGGTCTGGCTACCACTGCCTTCCAAGTGTTGAGATGAAAGGTGTATACCAGCATGCACAGCAAATACAGATTTCATTCTCTCTTTACCCTAATATTATTTCTGCACACCGGTCATAAAATTGAACTTCAGATACAGAAGCCTTAAAACCGTCACAGTTACAGTCTTAACTATTTTAAAGGAATCAATATACCTGAATGTTAGAGTTCTAGTCAGGAATACAGCTTGTAGACTGTGATTGAATAGGGTCTTGTTACAAGAATTGTTTGACTGAATGGTTGACTTGGAGTTTTTTGTTTTGCAGGGCAGGCAGTTATTACAAGAATGAGTACCTGGGCATGGCAGGTACTCATCTGTAACACACACACACACACACACACACACCCGGAACTAAGGGGTGTAGGCAGGAGGATGCAGAGAACTTACTAGCAGCTAGCCTAGTAAGAGTGAACTTTGGGTTCAATGAGAGATCTGATTTATGAGAATATGATGGAGAACCATAGAGGAACCACTGAGACCCTGTTCTGTCCTCTGCTTATACACTTAGAGGTGCGGATGTGTATGTGCACACAACTTTAAACTGGGGTAGAAAGGAATAAAAGAAAGATACTTTGTTTCCTGGCTCAGTGGTTAAGAATGTTAACTGCTCTTGTAGAGGACTGGGGTTTGGTTCCTATATGGTGGATTACAAGTGTGTAACTTCAGCTTCAGTGAATCTGATACCCTCTTCTGGCATTTGCAGGCTTCTGTACATGTTTGATGCATGTAACTCACAGGCAAACATAAATGCACATTAAATTAAAAGTAAATAATTAAAAGCTTTTAAGAATGAATGATTACCCCAAAATGTTCCCTCCACTCCACTCAGAGATACCTCCAAAGCTGTCTCTGAGCATGTTTTACTCACTGGTCGGCATCTTAGTTTTAGAAACTTTTTGACGAAAACAGATAGGTGATACAAAGGTTGATTTCACTTGTCAAGTTGTGGCAGGGTCTGGAATCACTAGTGAAGGGTTGTCTAGAGTAGGTTGCCCTGTGCACATGTCTGTGAAAGGTTTTCCTAATAGGGATAGTTGAGGTGGAAAGACCCATCCTGATTATGGATGGTACTGTTTTATGCGCTGGGCTTTGGACTTAACTAGAGAGAAGGAATTGAACACGGCTCTTTGCTTCTTGGCTGTGAATGCAAAGTGGCCAGCTTTCTAGAGCTTCTGCTGCTATGTTATCTCCCAACCCCACCATAATCTACTTGTGACCTAAAATAAAAATCTTTCTATGGTTGTTTTGCCAAGTGTTCAGGAACCAAGATGGATATCTAGTAGAATTACCCATGCTTTATGAAGGATTGAGTCCATGAGCCTTCTGCCTTCCCCCTTTTATATAGGGTCTCATATATCCTAGGATGGCTGCAAACTTGCTATGTATCTTGAGAATGACCTTAAACTACTAATCCACCTGCCTCCACCTCTAATGTGCTGGGATTACAATCAGTGCAACATACCAAGTTCAAACCTAGAGTTCAAACCTAGGACTTTGTACATGCTGAGGAGGCACCCTGCCGCCTCAGCTGTCTCCTCAGACCCGTTCATCATCTACTCTTCTTGTTACCTGTTTGAAACAGGCTCTCATTATACCACTTAGCCAGTCTTAATTAGATTGCTTTAAGTTTATTGTGTTTTCTGTTTGTTCTATTGGGTTTGGTTTTTGTTGTTTTTTTTTTTTTTGAGACAAGGTATGTATTATGTAGATTTTCCTTGAGTTGAGAACCTTATGTCTGTCTTGACTTCCCTTAGTATAGGGATTGCAAACATTATTACTACCATGCCCAACTAAGTTGAATTGCATTCTAAGAATAGAATTCTTGGTGCTGAAGATATGGCCTAGCGATTAACACTTGCTGTTCTTGCAGATTACCTACCTTCACTTCCCAGCACCCCCTTTGGGTAGCTTACAACTGCCTGTAACTGCATTTTTAGAGAATCTGATGCCCTCTTCTAGCTATCTGAGGTGCACATGTGTACATGCAGGCACTGGTACATATTCATAAAATAAAAAAAAACCTAAGTGTAGAAGTACACACCTTTAATCCCAGCACTTGGGAGGCAGTGATAGGCAGGTCTCTGAGTTCAAGGACAGCTTGCACTACATAATGAGTTCCAGGGACAGCTAGAGTTACATAGTTAGACCCTGTCACAAAAATAAATAAATAAACCAAATCTTAAAAAATGGAATTAACTATTAGCTAAGCATGGTGGCATCCACCCTTAATTCCAGCACTCAGGAGGCAGAGTCAGGCAGATTTCTGGGTTCAAGGTCATGCTAGTCTACATAGAGAACTTTAGGCCAACCAGGGATACATAGTAAGACCATTTATTTATTTATTTATTTATTTATTTATTTATTTATTTATTTTAAAGTTACATTTGGGACAGACCAATGCCTTAGCAGTTAAGAGGACTTTCTGCTCTTGTTTCTTTCTGCCATCCAGTTTCCAGCACCCACATGGTGGTTCACAATAGCCTGTAACTCTGTATCTGTAATTCCAGGGGACATAGCACTCTTTTCTGGCTTCTATAGGCACTAGGCTTGCTTGTGGTACAGTCATACATGTAGGCAAAACATTCATAGACATGAAAATAAAATTTTAAAGTAGAATTCTTCTTATGGTTTGCATTTCAAGTAAATCTACACAAGTAATGATCATAGTTTTGTCTAAGTAGAGTAAACCTTTGTTTCAACTAGTGAATTTGTTTATTCTAGTAATTTTTTTTATTTTTTCTAATATTCATTGTCTATTGACAGATACCACATTTAAGTAATTCATGTCCAACTTTTTGATTTAATATCTTGTAGTTGCCAACGTGTGCTCTAGACAGTTGTCTATATATATTGTTATTGTGGGTTTGTGTGTGTGTGTGTGTGCATGCTAGTACTTGCAAGTGCATTCAGGCCAAAAGAGATAGCATCACCTGCAACTAGACCTACTGGCCATTGTGAACCACCTAACATAGACACTAGGAATAAAGCTTGAGTCCTCTGGGAGAGCATCAAGTACTCTTAACCAGGGAACCATCCCCTCTAGCCTGGGAAGTTTTTAAATCCTGAATCTTCATAGAGACCCAAAAGAACTAACCAAAAGACCAGTTTTAGAATATTTTATGATGAATGCATATTTCAATAAAGCAGAATTAAGAAAATAGATAGTGGTCATCATAAACCAAACATTAAATGTTAAAAAAAGTCTTTGTTTTTTTAGTACAACACCTCAGGTATTGAGCCCCACTATTACATCTCCCCCAAATGCATTGCCTCGAAGAAGTTCCCGCCTTTTCACTAGTGACAGCTCTACAACCAAGGTAAAGATTTCTGCATGCCACGTTTATTTAAAACTTCCTATGCTGAAATTTCTATTCATTCCTAGCTTCATCTTAAATAAAGGCTTTTGTTTTAATTTCTAAGAGGGCTCATTATATAGATCATGGAAGTTGCCCTCCTCCTGCCTTAGTTACCTTCTAGGGTGCTGGGATTATGGGATGGACCACCATGCTGAACTAATTCATTTCTTATTCGGAGAACTTAGCTATAATTTTTGTGAATCTGCTTGATCATTGGTAAATATGTCAGTCTTGAAATGACCAACTCATAATAAAAATGTTAGTGGCTTTTTTCAGGAAATAGACTGGAGGAAAGACACAACAATTTAAATGTAGTACAAATGGATTTCTTTATTCTGGAAGAATAAGTCTGTATCATAACTGTTATGGTTGGTTGTACAAATGCCTCTGATAAATTATACAGCTCTATATATACACATCCAAAAGAATTCATATAAGAACTGGGAAATGTCAGTGGGGTTTGTAGTTCATATTTTATCACTGAGGAAAGAATGAGTGGGAGTTTGGTCTTGTTACTATCTTTGTAGAATAATTTTTTTAAAGTTAAAAGCAAAGAAGATGAGGGGACCTTTTTTGTCTTGGTCTGCTGACTGACATGAATAATTTACCTTTGACCTATCGCAGTGAGTGATTTCATGCTTTGATACAATTAGTGCTGCGTTTTCTTACTTTTAAGTAATAAAGGAGAATGTGGTGTACTTTCAGAAAAGACCTGCCCTCAGTGGAGACTGACCTCGGTTGCTGTTAGTTGGGCGATGTACTGTTATACTGAAAATGAGATGACTCTTGGCATGCTGGTTCATCCCTGTAATTCCAAGATTTGGGAGGGTAAAGCAAGATTGCTTCAAGTTCCAGGTCAATATAGGCCAAAAGTTTGTCTCAAAACAAAAACAAACAAAAAAATTGGTTTTGAAGTCTTGTTTTATAAAATTTTTGATGAGAAAAACAAAAAGACTAACAAGGATTATGCATTTCTTTTCTGTGAAGTACTTGGAGGAATGTTAATGGGGATGCCTAGACAAGTATGACAAGCGTGGAATTTTATTCCTTTTTACAGGAGAATAGCAAAAAGTTAAAAATGAAGTTTCCACCTAAAATCCCAAACAGAAAAACAAAAAGTAAAACTAATAAAGGAGGAATAACTCAACCCAACATAAACGATAGTCTGGAAATTACAAAATTGGACTCTTCTATCATTTCAGAAGGGAAAATAACCACAATCACACCTCAGATCCAGGCATTTAACCTACAGAAGGCAGCAGCAGGTCTGTTTGTAAAAGCTTACTGTACTTCCTGTGTTTCTACTTTATTGTATACTTACTTTGATTAAGTTTCTTCATGCCTTTATTGTTTTTAGATTAATACTGCCATTAAAAAATTGTTTTAATGGATATTTTTATGTTTTAAAATGTGTGTCTCTTATTTATTTCTATGGATATGTTTATCCCCAAAGGGATAATGCCCAAAGAGGACACAAGTCCCATGGAACAGGAATTGTAGATGGTCGTGAGCTGTCATATAAACACTGGGAACTGGACAGAGAATGCTTTTAACAACTGAACCCCCCAAAAAATTATTTTTAACTTAATTACATTTTATTTTATTTAATTTAGAGAGAGTGAGTATGTGTACACTATGTGGGGTCCCAGGGATCAAACTCAGGTCATCAGGCAAGAACCTCTAACTACAAAGCAATCTTGTCAGCCCAAATACTGGAATTTTTTTTAAAGGAATAATTTGTAGTTAGCAGTCTTAGAAAACCAAAGTTGTATGTATTTCTCCTTTGTTTATCATATTGTTTTCTCCTAGAAGGTTTGATGAGCCTTCTTCGTGAAATGGGAAAAGGTTATTTAGCTTTGTGTTCCTACAACTGCAAAGAAGCTATAAATATTTTGAGCCACCTACCTTCTCACCACTACAGTACTGGTTGGGTCCTGTGCCAGATTGGACGGGCTTATTTTGAACTTTCAGAATACATGCAGGTAAGTATACAAAGATACATTATATCTTTCTAGAATTAATTTAAGTATCATGCTTAAGGCTAGATTTTACTAATTTACTAATTTTACTAATTTACTAATTTTACTAATTTACTAAGGCTAGATTTTACTAATTAGTAAAGGCTAATATTTACTAATTTATTATGTGACATGTATATAATTATTTTCCTAGTACATATAATTGTCTTAGTTAGGATTACTATTGCTGTGGTGAAACACCATGACCAGAAGCAACTTGAGGTTTATTTTCCGAACAGTTCATCATCAAAAGCAGTGAGGAGGCTGGAGAAATGGCTCAGCTCAGCGGTTAAGAGCACTGGCTGCTCTTCCAGAGGTCCTGAGTTCAATTCCCAGCAACCACATGGTGGCTCACAACTATCTGTAATGGGATCTGATGCCCTCTTCTGGTGTGTCTGAAGACAGCAACATTGTATGCATATATATATATATATATAAAATCTTTAAAAAAAAAAAAGCAGTGAGGGCAGGAACTCAGACAGGGCAGGGATCTGGAGGCAGGGACTGCTGCACAGGCCATGGAGGGTGCTGCTGACTGGTTTGCTCCTCATGCTCAGCCTGTTTTCTTACAGAACCCAGACCATCAGCCCAACGTGCTGGGCCCTCCCCCATCAATCACTAATTAAGAAAATGCCATTCAGAGGATCTTATGGAGGTGTTTCCTCAGTTGAGGTTCTTTTTTTTTTCTTTTCAGAATAACTCTAGCTTATATCAAATGATATAAAACTAAGAGACAATTTATAAATTTATTTCTTGAGATAATTTAAACTTAGCAGGCTTTCTTGAAAAGGATTTTAAAGAACAATCAAGTTAATGTAAATTCTTTCTACAGTGTATATAGAATTATACACTGATCTAAATGTCATTCAGTGTGCTTTATAAACTTAATGCTATAAAGAATATTATATTTAGTTGAAGCTATGATATCCTAATCACAGGATTTTTTTCTTTTGAGGCAGGGTCTTTTCACCTTGTAGCTCTGGCTGGCCTGGAACCTGCTATATAGACCAGGTTCATCTCCCTAGTGCTGGGTTTAAAGGCATACCTGGCTGGTTTTGTTTTTGAGATAGGGTCTGATATAGGCCAGGCTGTCCTTGATCTCTATAAGCCAGGATTATTTAACCACCTGATTCTCTTCTCTTCCCTCTTAGATTGTGGGGTTATAGATATCTCCTGCCATCACTGATTTATGAACCCATGTAGGAGTTGAATCCAGGGCTCCATACATTCTAAGCCAGCCTTACCAACTGAGAGGGAGGGAGTGCCATCATCAGTCCCTTCCATTTAATTCATTCGTGTCTCTTGTTCTCATAGGTCATAATCACTTGTGGAGCTTAGTTTATTTGTTTGTTGGGTTTTTTTTTGGGGGGGAGGTTGTTTATTTGTTTTTTGAGAAAGATTTTTCTGTTTAACCTTGGCTGGCCTCATACACAGAGATCCACCTGCCTCTGCCTCCCAAGTGTTGAGACTAAAGGCATGCGATGCCACCACCAGGCTTTTTATTTTATTTTTGAGACAAGGTCCTGCTGTGTAGTCCAGGCCCACTTTGATTCTCTATATAGCCCAGGCTGGCCTCAGCTTGCTAGTCCTGTTGCTTTGTATTCAGTCCTAGCTGATAATTGATTTTAAAGGTGATAATAGCTTCTGAAATTTTTGAAGCCAAAAGGTATCTGTGTGGCTAATTTCTTTGTTATGTTACATAACCTAAGTCTTTTAGAAGCACTCACAACTTTTAAAGAGATTTGAGGGGACTTGTAAAACAGCAAACTGATTCTACATGACAGATCACAGTGTTTGGGGCAAAAGTTCCCAGTTTCATAAATGTCCTTCCGCAGGGCTGGAGGATGACTCGGCAGCTAACAGCACTTGTTATACTAGCAGAGGTCCAGTTCCCAGCACCCACAGTGGCTCACAGTAGTCTATAACTCCATCTCCAGGGCTTTGATGGGCTCTTCTGGCCTCTCAAGTACCCACATACATAAAAGCAAATAACAGTTCTTTCCTTAGTTTCTGTCATCTTCATTAAATACAACCCAAATATTCCTTATTCTAAACTACAACTTTGAACACTTTGAACTTAGGTGTCAAAACTAGGTGACACATAAATGTGAAGTTTTTATAAAG
Organism: Grammomys surdaster; assembly: GCF_004785775.1. Classification (NCBI taxonomy): domain Eukaryota; kingdom Metazoa; phylum Chordata; class Mammalia; order Rodentia; family Muridae; genus Grammomys; species Grammomys surdaster. The sequence continues at coordinate 4,517,406 of NW_021604790.1, read as the reverse complement.
GTTATAAGAAGTACAGTTCTAGAAACTGTAAATATTTTGAGAGAGAAAAAAGTTACCCGTTACCTATGGGAAGCTTTAGAAAGGTGCTGTTGGTTAGTGGTCACTGTACCTCCATCAGACATGCGCTCAGGGTTGTGCTGTTGGTTAGTGGTCACTGTACCTCCATCAGACATGCGCTCAGGGTTGTGCTGTTGGTTAGTGGTCACTGTACCTCCATCAGACATGCGCTCAGGGTTGTGCTGTTGGTTAGTAGGCACTGTACCTCCATCAGACATGCGCTCAGGGTTGTGCTGTTGGTTAGTGGTCACTGTACCTCCATCAGACATGCGCTCAGGGTGCTCATCACTCAGTGTGCCGGAGACTTGGCGGCTAGTCACCTTCTTAGCCTCAGTTTTTCAGTAAGTTTATATTCTCTCGCTCTCTCACTCTCTCACTCTCTCTAAAATTATGTCTTATGTGAGTGTTTACATGTATGTATGTATGTATGTGTATCACTCATGTGCCTGGTACCAGAAGAAGATGTTGGATCCCCTGGAACTAGTTCCAGATAGTTATAATCTGCCAACCAATGCCAGGTCCTCTGCAGGGCAGCCAGTGTTCCTTGTCCCTCAGCCGGTTGCTCCAGCCCCATCTTTGTCTTTTTTATAGAAATTTCTTTTCAGGCTTCATGTCTTTATCCCTAGTTACAATACAGGAGCTAGACTAACTCGAGTATGATTGCCTCGGTATTCGACATCTCACAATGATTTCTCTTGTTACTAATTCATGTAAAGCGTGGACCTTGCAGAAATCCAGTCCTGTGGAGACAGTAGCCCACACTAGCCTGTATGTACAGTTTCACTTACTAGTTCTTTAATTTCAGGCTGAAAGAATATTCTCAGAAGTTAGAAGGATTGAGAGTTTCAGAGTTGAAGGTATGGAGATCTACTCTACAACACTCTGGCATCTTCAGAAAGATGTTGCTCTTTCAGTTCTTTCAAAAGATTTAACAGACATGGATAAGAATTCACCAGAGGTATGCTACCAGCAGTTTGTTCACATAGTCACTTCTCTTTTACTTGTTTTACTTGTTTTTGGGTGCAGTGCTGGTCTGGAACCCAGCACCAAGGGTATGCTTGGCACGTAATCCTTAACTCCAAGTTAACATCCTTGACCACAATGGCTTTTGATATAGTCCTGTATCACTTACTGATAAATCCTGACAAGTGCATTGTTAGGTAATTTTGTCATTTTTGCAAAGCCTCATAGGATATAATTACACAAGAGATACATTATTCTTAACTACACAGCAAGTTTGATACTAACTCTGGACTTTATGAGATTGTCTCAGAGAAGACTCTTCTCACACATGCAAAAACATCATGCTTGGTGACTCATGATTGTAACCTCAGTTCTTAGAAGGCCTGTCCAGACAACAAACAGGACTCTAATCTTTAAAAAAAAAAAAAAAAAAAGATTGGGGAGGGGAGCACATTTATGCCATAGTTGAGTATATTTGGATTTTAAGGGACAACATTTGGGAGTCCATTTTTTTTTTCCTTAAAATATGTGGACGCGCGCCTTTAATCCCAGCACTTGGGAGGCAGAGGCAGGCGGATTTCTGTGTTCGAGAGTTCGAGGCTAACCTGGTCTACAGAGTGAGTTCCAGGACAGCCAGGGCTACACAGAGAAACCCTGTCTCGAAAAACCAAACCCCCCCCCCCCCAAAAAAAAAAAAAAAAAGATTATGGACGTGAAGGATTTAACTCTAGGTCATCAGGCTTGGCAGCAAGCCCTCTTACCTACTAAGTCATCTTGTTGGCCCTTAATTGCTGTTTTAAGACATAGAATTGATTCATATGTACTAATAATAAGTATTTCAGGACATCTCAAACATATTTAGTGAGGGTTTATTTGAAGGTCTTTGCTTTTTTCAGGACTTTGCTGTTTTGCCTAGGCTGTTCTTTAGCTCTTGAGCCTCCCATTTGGACCTCCCACAGATGGAATTCCAGGCATTTGCCTGGCTTGTAGTGCTACTTTTGTGAAATGCACATAAACCTGGATTCAGATTGCTGTTCTCATCTGGCCTCCACAGACTCCACAAGTGCACAAACTCACAGGAAAACACAGATACTCATATATATATCATCTTTTAAAACATCAAAAACACAGGGCCAGTAAGATGACTTCAGAAGGTACTTGTGGGGCTGGTGAGATATGACGGCTCAGCAGGTGACAGTTTGCCATGCACGTCTGTACCCTGAGTTGGTTTTCCAGAACCCATAGTGGAAAGAAAAAAACAGCTCCTTGAAACTGAAACTGTTCTCTTGAGTCAACTGTGATGCCACACACCTTTAATCCCACACTCAGGAAGGCAGGCAGATCTCCAAGTTCAAAGCCAGCCTGGTGTCTACTGAGTTCTAGGACAGACAAGACTATACAGAGAAACTCTATCAAAGAAAAATACTCTGCTCTGACCTGCACTTGTGGAGTTTGTGTGTTAGTAAAAGTTTTTAAAAAGAGAAAATGATAGTCAGGAATTTAAATTTCTTCAGGTTTTTTGTCTTCTAAATAAAATCTGAGGCCTGATTTTAGTCACAAGGGTTGGTTTTGTTAAAAAGGAAAATAAAAGTTTGGTCAGTAAGATGTCTTAATGGGTAAAAATGGTTGTGCCAGTATGAGACCCTGAATTTGAATCTCCAGAACCCACATAATGCCAGGTACAGTGTAAATAAACTGCTGGAACGCCAGCACCTCCACAGAGAGGAGACAGGAGCAGAGACAGGCACGTCCCTGAAAGCTTGGAGGTAGCTCGCCTACTGCACACAACAAACACAGACCCTGTCTCAAATGAGGAAAGCAAGGATCCACACTCAAACCACACACAGTTTCTTAGGCCAAAATTAAATTAAAATACAAAAAAATTAAAACGGTATGTTTTCACTTTTGACGATAATTTTCTTTATAGAGCATAAAAACTTTTAACTGATTGGTTTTTGTTTCTGTTTTGTCAGGCCTGGTGTGCTGCAGGGAATTGTTTCAGTCTACAACGGGAGCATGATATAGCAATTAAATTCTTCCAAAGAGCTATCCAGGTCGATCCAAATTATGCTTACGCCTATACTCTATTAGGACATGAGTTTGTGTTAACTGAAGAACTAGACAAAGCATTGGCATGTTTTCGAAATGCTATAAGAGTCAATCCCAGACATTATAATGCATGGTAAGTAAAGAGACAAAGTCTTAATAAAGATCGTTTTATTTAATTTGTTTGCATGTATGTGTTGTGTATGTATGGGCTGTGTGGGCCACAGCAAAGAATGGAGGTTAGAATATAACATTAAGGGTTGGTTTTCTCCCAGGAATGAACTGGGCTTACCAGGCTGGCAACAGGCACCTTTACCCACTGAGTGCCTTTTTTAAGATTTTTTTTATAGGTATGCCTGTTTGTTATGCTTATATGTATGTATGTAATATGTATATATGTATGTCTCACATGATGCATCACATGCATGCCTGGAGTCTTAGTAAGGGTTACTATTGCTGTGACAAATACCATTACAAAAAAACAAGTAGGGAAGAAAGTGTTTATTTAACTTACACTTCCATATTACTATTAATAATCAGAGGAAGTCAGGACAAGAACTCAAACAGTAGGAACCTGGAGGTAGAAGCTGATGCTTGCCTCTTACATACATAAAGCCCTGGATTCTCTTCTAGCCCCTGAACCACATATACTGACTGGGCTTAGTGACTCATGCTGTAAGCCCAGTACTGGTGAGGCAGAAATGGGAATCAGAAGTTCAAGGTTATCTTTGGCAACATAGTGAGTTGGAGGCCAGCCACTCCAGGCTGCATGAGACATGCTCTCATAAATAAATAGTGCACAGACCAAACATTTATGAATAATAAAGTATAAAGAAATAGGAAAGACCAAAGTCTGTAGTGTGAACATGTCTGAATGTAAGTAAAGACTTAAAATTTAGAAAGGAAGCCGGGCGGTGGTGGCGCACGCCTTTAATCCCAGCACTTGGGAGGCAGAGGCAGGCGGATTTCTGAGTTCGAGGGTTCGAGAGTTCGAGGCTAGCCTGGTCTACAAAGTGAGTTCCAGGACAGCCAGGGCTACACAGAGAAACCCTGTCTCGAAAAAACCAAAAAAAAAAAAAAAAAAAAATTAGAAAGGAGACCAAGTCAAAGTACGATTAGGTAATAAGAATGAACAAAGTTTGAACAAAAGGATACTTGAGTTAAGGAAGCAGATATAAGACTTAGATTGGGCGGGAGAGATGGCTCAGTGGTTAAGAGCACTGACTGCTCTTCCAGAGGCCCTGAGTTCAATTCCCAGCAACCACATGGTGGCTCACAACCATCTGTAATGGGATCCGATGCCCTCTTCTGGTGTATCCAAGAGAGTGACAGTGTACTCACATACATAAAATAAATAAATCTTTTAAATAAAAAATTGAAACAGAAAAATGTAAAAAATGTACATTTTAGCTGGGCAGTGGAGACGCACACCTTTAATCCCAGCACTTGGGAGGCAGAGGCAGGTTGATTTCTGAGTCTGAGGACAGCCAGGGCTATACAGAGAAACCCTTTCTCTAAGGAAAAAAGAAAAATGTAATTCCAAATGAATCCATGTATTGTGTTGTTCCTTTGAGATAGTGATTATGAAAAGATGGTCTTTTTTTTTTTTTAATGAACCATTAGTCTAATAGAAGCTAAACATAATGAATAGATTTGTTACATTCACCCATGTAGAAAAAAAGCCAGGTGAAGGTGGCACATACCTTTAGTCCCAGCCCTGGGGAGGTAGAGGCAGGCCAGGCGGATCTCTGAATTTGTGGCCAGCCTGATTCACAGAATGAGTTCCAGGACAGCCAGGGCTACACAGAGAAACCCTGTCTTAAAAAAACAAAACAAAAATGTTCTGGAAGAAGAGTTTTTCTAACCTGCAATCCCCACCCCCTTTTTTCTTTTGTTTAAACCACTGTATTATAATATTTTATTTAATATGTAAATTACGTTGCTATATAAATAATTGGTCTACATACAATAAAGTATGGAAAGGAGGAGATTGAGTTTACCAGAACCAGACAGCCATAGTGGAACATGCAATTATTTCCCAGTTATTTTGGAGGAGACTAGAAGATTGCTTGAGCCAGGAATTCAAGGCCAGTTTAGGCACATTAAAAAAATAATAATATAGGCTGGGCAGTGGTGGTGCACACCTTTAATCCCAGCAGTGGGGAGCCAGAGGCAGGTGGATCTCAGTGGGGCAGGATAGCCAGGGCTACATAGAGGAACCCTGTCTTTAAAAAAACAAACAAACAAACAAAAAACAAACAAACAAAAGGAATAATTTAGCAAAGTGTTTGCTGCATACATAATCACTGCAGGAATTAGCTGTTCCTTCTACATTAGAGTGGTGAGTTTAAAGGTGTGGCTTCTCTTCGCTATCATAGTTTTGCCTGTTTGGGTAATTTATTGTCTTCACTTATAAAAATGTGTCTAAAATGTTTCAGTGATATTTATTATGACTAGTACTTTTTGTCTCCCCTAAGACATTCTTTCCCACTGTGTATTGAATGCCAGGTTCCTAACTGTCTGACTAGTAGATGAACTAAACTAGTGGCCACAACTTGTGTCCTTAAAAATTATACTTTCTTACAATTTCAGGTATGGTTTAGGAATGATTTATTACAAGCAAGAGAAGTTCAGCCTCGCAGAGATGCATTTCCAGAAAGCACTTGATATCAACCCTCAGAGTTCAGTTTTACTTTGCCACATTGGAGTAGTAAGTAACTTTGTAAACATTGCTCTGATACCTCCCTATTAAGAGTTTAGGTGGCTTAATGGTTACTGTGAAAATTGAACTGTTTTTTTAATGAAGCAGTGTCGCAGAGTATTTTCCAGCTTAACCAGCACCTTTCTGACTTACGAGAAAGTCTCTTGTGGGGCTGAGGATATGGCTCAGGAGCCACAGATTTAGTCTTTATCATAAAACTGAGTGTCCTCACACTTACAATCCTAACACTCCTTGAAGGTAGAAGCAGATGAATCACAAGTTGAAGGTCATTCTCATTAAACAAAGTAAGTTTAAGGCCAGCTTGGGGCTACTGTATAACCTGTCTCCAGATCCAGCGAGGAGGAATTGGGGGAATCCCTGTGTGTTGGTATACTCTATTTGTTTTTTGTTTTGGGATGTGTGTGTGTGTGTGTGTGTGTGTGTGTGTGTGTGTGTGTGTGTGTCTCAAATGATGTTTCATTGCTTAAGACTTGTTTTATTTTTTATTATGTATATGGATATGTTAACTACAGATGCCCAGAGAAGCCAAAGGCATCAGCTCTCCTGAAGCTGGAATTACAGGCACTGTGAGCCACCTGGCGTGGGTGCTGGGAACCACACAAACTGCAACTAGACAAAAGCATTCACCATCTCTCCAGTGACTCATTTTGTTTCAGTTTTACGAAGCCCAGGCTGTAATGTGTAATTTAGTGACACAAGATTCATAAACAACTTATTTTAACAGACGTTAATATTTAGACGGTCATAATAATCCTTTAGAAATGTTTTATCTGCATAAATGGTTTGCTAGTGAAGGGTAAAGTCAAGCTTTACTTACTTTTAAACTTCGTGGAAAATATCTACTATAAAAGATCAAATCATGGGGTTGGAGAAGCGGCTCAGTGGTTAAGCAGAGGAGTTTGGTACCTAGCATCTACTTCAGGCAGTTCACAACCACCTGTAATTCGAGCTCCAGAGGATCTCAGGCTCCAAGCCACCACAGGCACCTACACTCATATGTATATGTACACACACACGTACACATGTCTGAGGACCTAGGTTTTAATCTTATAAAAAAATATTTAACAGCTCTGAAGTTCAGGATGCTTTCTAAAAAATTACTATTATTGGGGAGGGTCAGGGCACAGGCAAATTGGTTCTTCTACCTTATATGGGTTCTTTAACAACAGATCGTTTTTTCTGGCTCTCAGTGCTATCTTTGAAATGGAACACTTGCTAGACTTAGAAGAGAACTAAAAATAATCTGTTAATCACTTAGTGCCTTAGTTATTTTTCTATTGCTGTGATAAAACACCAAGACCACATGCCGGGCAGTGGTGGTGCACACCTTTAATCCCAGCACTTGGGAGGCAGAGGCAGGTGGATTTCTGAGTTCGAGGCCAGCCTGGTCTACAGAGTGAGTTCCAGGACAGCCAGGGCTACATAGAGAAACCCTGTCTCGGAAAAAAAAGAAAAAAAAAAAAAAAAAAAAACACCAAGACCAAGGCAACTTAGAAAGTGTTTAATTTGGCTTACAGTTTCAGGGAATTAAAGTTCAGGATGGTGGAGCAAAGGAAAAAGAGAAATTGGGGATGAAGTGATCTTTTGAAACCTCTAAACCTGCCCTCAGTGACACCCCCTCTAACAAGGCCAGGTCTCCTGAGCCTATCCAAACAGTCCCACCAACTCTCGACCAAATATTCAAATAGGAATGATTCTTGTTCTAAACAGCACAGAGTAATGAATTAGTACACTTAAACCCCTGTAGACGATGCAGTTAGATTACACAGTCTCTTCTCCAAAAGTTTTATCTTAACTCAAGTATAGAATTGTAAGCTCTTTAAGTTAGGATAGATGATAGAGTGCTCTATCTAATTGACAATTATGATGGACTGAATGTTAATTATATATTACAGTTTGTAATTTACATAATTGTTAGGTTATGCTCAATTTATATCTAAGAGAAGAGTTTTTTGTTTTAATTTGGACAGAAAAGGTTGGAGATTGGTTCTAATGCTTTGTCTTATTTCTGTTCCCAAAAAGCTGCACTTGCAGACCTGAGGGTCCCTGCCCCCAGCTGGCTTCAATTGATAATAAAACATTGCCATACAGCCACTGACTGGGCAGAAAGACAGAGGCAGGACTTTTAGATTGCGCAGGCAAGGGCCTGGGAGAGAGAGGAGAGAGTCACCATGACAGGGAAGGAGAAAGATGAAACTTAAAGGCCTGCCAGCATGTAACAATCCAGGAAAGTAGTCCTAGAGGCCACTTCCCCAGTTGGGCCTGGGGTAGCAGAGGTGAAATACAGATTTTAAAAGATACTAACTCAGGAATACTGGAGGGGGGTGTTTGCTAGCCTCAGGGAAATTTAGAAGTGACTAGCCATTGAGCTAGTCAAGGCATATCAAAATTAGCTTTGTGTGTGTGTGTGTGTGTGTGTGTGTGTGTGTGTGTGTGTGTGTGTTACTTTCATTGGAGAATCCAGAGGGCTGTGGCTGGTGACTAGAAGATCAACCTGCTGGGAGCCAAAGCCAGTTAACCAGTTCTCCGCCATAGTTTTGAGTTATATTATTTGCTTCTTACCTTTCTTCATTAATATCAAGATGGATCTTTATTTCTTACAGGTTCAACATGCACTAAAGAAGTCTGAGAAGGCTTTGGATACCCTAAACAAAGCCATTGTTATTGATCCCAAGAACCCTCTATGCAAATTTCACAGAGCCTCAGTTTTATTTGCAAATGAAAAATACAAGGTGAGATTTATGAGTTTTTTCCACACTGTATTATGTCTCCTTTAAAAAAAAATTTCAAGGCTAACTTGGCCTACATAGTGAGTTCCTGGATAGCTAGGGCTACATAGTGAGCTCCTGGATAGCTAGGGCTAGATTGTGAGTTCCCGGATAGCTAGGGCTATATAGTGAGCTCCCAGATAGCTTGGGCTACATAGTGAGCTCCTGGATAGCTAGGGCTACATAGTGAGTTCCCGGATAGCTAGGACTACGTTGTGAGTTCCCGGATAGCTAGGACTACGTTGTGAGTTCCCGGATAGCTAGGGCTATATAGAGAGATCTTGACACAAATAAAAATTAAAAGTTATATGTCATTAATTTTTGGTTTTGGTTTTGGTTTTGTGGGGTTTTTGTATTTTTTTGTTTTGTTTTATTCTTTGGAAGCTTTTCTCTGTTCTTAAAGGCCAGGGGCTAGAATGTAGTTTTATTTTCTTTTATAAAATGCTCTATGAAATGGGAGGCTCAGACAGGAGGATTGCCACTAAGTCCACTTTAGCTACAGAGTGATACTGTCTCAAAAAAAACAAACAAAGGAGCAATGCCCCCTAGGAAGGATTGGTGTGGGGTATTCAGAAATGTGTATGGATTCCACATCTAGAAAGGCTCTTTTATTCACCGCAGAATTGTTTTTAAAAGAAAGACTTGAAGCATCCTCCTGGGACTAAAGTAAATGAAGTGACAGTGAGCAGCTGCATGCTGGCTGTCACTCTGGAAGGGGTCAGCTCAGTGATGGGTGCTTGTCCAGAGTGCACAAGGCCCTGGCTGTAAGCCACCACTTCCAGAAAGAGGGAAGAAAAGATACTTATTGAGAACCTACTATCTGTCACTAGGAAAACAGTGGTAAATAATGCAATCTCATTAATATAGTACCCCTTAAACTGTGGAAAATAAATGCAAAGGAAAGGAAGTGACAGGAGGCTTTTTGATAATTTATTCAATCATAAATGATGAACATATAAATTTATTTATTTGAATTTCTGTTTCCTGTTTGAATAAATGTAGGTTCTTAGTAACTAAAAAGGAGTAAAAGCTAAGCTGGATGTATTAGTACACACCTAATCCCAGGGCAGGGGAAAGGAAAGCAAGAGGATCACAAATTCAGGAATAGGCTAGATCAAATGAGACTTAGTCTTTGAAGAGAAGTAGGAAAATGGGGTGGGGGAGGGGAGGTCAGGTGGTAGAGCACCTACTTAACAGTCACAGAGTCCTGGCTGGGTTCAGTGTCCGACACCACCTAAGTCATACCTGCAATCTCAGCACTGGGAAGTAAAACCAAAAAAATGAATTAATTAAGCAATCTCATTTGGCATTAGATGTTACAACCAAGGGACAGGAGTTAAAAGCTCTAGGACTGCTGCTGTCCCTGTTGTCCCCTTTGTCTTCAGCAGTGGCCGTGTAGCCAAAGCTGGCTTTAGTTCAAAGATGACTTTGAACCTTTTCTCTGCCTTCCAGGTGCTAACATTACTGAGGCTGTCATGCCCCATTTATGTGGTGTTAGGATCAAACACAGGGCTTCTTGCATGCTATGTGAGCACCCGACAAGCTGAGCCACCACCCTACCTAGTCTCTATACCCTTCAAAGTTTTCTTTGGGGTTTTTTTTTTTTTTTGGTTTTGTTTATTTGTTTGTTTGTTTTTTGGTTTTTCAAGACATAGTTTTCTTTGTACCGAAGTTGTATATAAATAAATTTGCTTATGTTATCTGAATTACAAAATTTCCTGATACCTTTCTCAGCACATCATCTTGGATCCTTGCCTCACACTGTATCTTTGAGCTTTTTCTTTATATAGAAGTCAGCGTGTTTGTCATCTTTTTAAAATATGTCACTATTAAAGTTGAATATGTCTCATAAGCTTACTTTTCAACTAACAGTTACTTTTTTGTTGTTGTTGTTGTTTTGTTTTTGTTTTTGTTTTTCAAGACAGGGTTTCTCTATATAGACCTGGCTGTCCTGGAACTCACTCTGTAGACCAGGCTGGCCTCGAACTCAGAAATCTGCCTGCCTCTGCCTCCCAAGGGCTGGGATTAAAGGCATGCGCCATCACTGCCCAGCTACTATTTTTATTAGTAGTTCAGAACATAATTTTCCTTGTTCATAGATACTTTTTCAATTACTGATTTTTTTTTTTATAGTTTTTTTGTTTGTTTGTTTTTTAATGTATGTGAGTACACTGTCACTCTCTTCAGACAAACCAGAAGAGGGCATCAGATCCCATTTCAGATGGTTGTGAGCCACCATATAGTTGCTGGGAATTGAACTCAGGACCTCTGGAAGAGCAATCTGTTCTTATCCACTAAGCCATCTCTCCACCCCCAACATCGACTTTTTAAGTCTGTATATTTAATGTTTGTTTTTAACTTTGTGTGTCTATGTGTGGTACCTGACTGCATTTGTTTAGTCAGAATTTTGTAAGATTTTGCTCCTCTAAGTTTTCTCTTTGTTTTTTCAGTCTGCTTTACAAGAACTTGAAGAACTGAAACAGATTGTCCCCAAAGAATCCCTGGTTTACTTCTTAATAGGAAAGGTAAAAATCGGGGCCTTGGTGTTATGCTACAACTTTAACAAATAATAAAGTCTTTTTCTTTCCTTTTTTTAAAGATTTGTTTGATTCTTTTGCCAGGCAGCAGTGGTGCATGCCTTTAATCCTAGCACTAGGGAGTCAGAAGCAGGTTCTAGGATAGCCTGGTCTCCAGAGTAAGTTCCAGGACAGACAGGGCTGCACAAAGAAAGGTTACAGGAAACTTAGATCTTCTGGAAGAGCAACAAGCAGTTTAACTGTTGGACTATCTCTCCAACCTCAGCAACTATTACATTTTGAAAAATACTTAGATGTATTGTATATACAATACTTGCTCTGTAGACTAAGCTGTTCTGGAACTCAGAAATCCACCTGCCTCTGCCTCCCTGGTGATAGGATTAAAAGCATCTACTTAGCAAATTTAACTAAATTCCTGAACTAAGAGCCCTGGGGAGAAAAAAAAATGGATTCAGCAGTAACAATTAAAAAGATGATGTTCTAGCTGGGCATGGTGGTGTGTGCTTGTGATCTCAGCATTTGGAATGCTAAGGCAGAACTACTAATGAACTGCACAGTGTCTTACTATGTAGCTCAGGCTGTCCCAGATCAAGGCCAGCCTGGACTGTATACTCATGGACATCTTGTCTTAAAAGACCAAATCTGGAGCTAAAGACAGTCTCAAATGCCTGTGTTTTCAGCTGTCCTTGACAAGGCTTCAGGCTCTGTGTCTTGTACAAGTTCTCAGTTCAAGGCCAGCCTGAGCTACATAATGAGACCCTGTGCAGTTCATTAGTAGATCATGAACCTCGCGTGCATAAGGCTGTAGAAATGAAAATCACTCAAGCAGCTTCTGCAGTCCTTCCCTCCATTGTCAGTGTTCCAGTTGGTGAAGTTTATTGGGAACTCCTACCTGAAAAATAAAGGCAAGGAATTCTGATTCCAATACCTGACTATATACAGAACACTTAAATGTGAACTCACGTGTTGGATAAAAACAACCCCCACCGGAATGGACTTAAAGTTTATGTTTAAGATTTTACAGTTGAAGAATTGAGTGCTCGTGTTTTTTAGGTTTACAAGAAGTTGGGTCAAACTCATCTCGCCTTGATGAATTTCTCTTGGGCTATGGATTTAGATCCTAAAGGAGCCAATAATCAGATTAAAGAGGCAATTGACAAGCGCTACCTTCCAGATGATGAGGAGCCAATAACCCAAGAGGAACAGATCAGTGAGTATCACACAGTAGATCTGTAGCACTCAGAGAGCTGCTGTGTGCAGAGCCTCTGGGTGCTGCTGTAATTACTTCTAAATTTGGTGTGCCGTGTGACTTTGAACCTCAGCTCGGTAGTAGCAGTTGCTTACATTCTATTTAGTCCTGGACAAATCCAAAAATCTCTATGTGTGATTAGTGCATATAGTTAATATTTATATAGATTAATACTAAGAGAATTGGAAATTTTCTGAGGTAAATTCTTATTAGCTTTTGTTCATAAGATTTAGTGAACATCTTATAAGTAAAATTTACAATCCCAGTACTGCTCTTTTAAACTGAAGGTTATATTCCACATTTCTTTATACTGTCAGGGACTGTCCACAAAGTTAAGTCAGTGGTTAGGAGTTAGCAGAAGTGTTAGCCTTTCTTGATGTTTTTGTTATTATATCTATCTTTATGTCTCAGAGAGCTATTTCTAGCTCCTAGAGTAGGAATACAGAGTTAATAGAAAAAAAGGCAGGAGGCTAGAAATCCTGTGTAGTAAGTAGAGTTCTATAGAACATGGACAAGGGCTGGGTTTGATCCCAGACTTTATAAACCAGATGTGGTGCCGCTTGTGCCTGTAATCCTAGCTTGGGAGGTGAGTGCAGGGAGGAGCATCAGCAGTGGAAGACACGCTCAGCTCCATAGGAAGTTCATGTTCAGCTTGGGCTACATGCGATGCTGTCCCCAAAATACAGCAAGTTAACTTCCCAGCATGCTGTGAGACAGTAGAACTAATACTGCATGCCCATAATTCCAGCACCGGGGAGCAGAAGCAGATGGATCTCTGAGTTCAAGACACCAGTGGTCATCTACATAGTGAGTTCCAGGACAGGTTACATAAGAAAACCCCATTTTGAAAAACCAGAGAGGCCAGGCGGTGGTGGCGCATGCCTTTAATCCCAGCTCTTGGGAGGCAGAGGCAGTCGGATTTCTGAGTTTGAGGCCAGACTGGTCTACAGAGTGAGTTCCAGGATAGCCAGGGCTACACAGAGAAACCCTGTCTCGAAAAAAAAGAAAACATTTGGAATTTTATGGTCTGTGGGGTCTCATCTCTGAGTGTAATGAAATTCTCCTTATTTTTGTGAACCAAAAAGTTGCATTTGTCCTATACCTTATGTTTGTGTTTCATTTGTACAGTGGGGACAGATGAATCCCAGGAGAGCAGCATGACAGATGCAGACGACACACAGCTTCATGCAGCGGAAAGTGATGAATTTTAACTTGTGGCAGTCAGACTCTGACTGGCTAGTGCTGACATGTTCCTGTCCCTCCACACACTGAGTCTCAACTCTTGAGCCGCCGTTGCTGTCATTCATCGCCTAGACCATGAGTGTGCCACTTTCATTGGACCCTGACTGTCCACAGAATGAAAGGCAGTGCAATACTTAGCTGCTAACAAGACTGGCTCGTTTACCAGTATGAATGACAATTTGGGGGAGGGGTGAGGAACTTTTCTTTTTTTCTTTAATCTCCTCAGTTGGAAATCTATCATGGAAGGAAGAGTTATGTTTTATCTTGAAGGAACCATTAGATATGGAAATGGTGATGAACCAGAATTTCTTGGTCATTTTTCCAAAATTGTTTTTTATTTGGTTCTATTCCTGATAAACAGAGTGACTGACCTTCATTTCTAGGTTCTTCAAGAATGGTGTTAGCAAGTGCCAGATGGAACAATAAAAGACATTGCCTATAACAGAGTAAAGTTCATTGCCAAGGAACATAGCTGACCTTAAGCTTGGAGTGTCTCCTGTAAGCAAATGCAGTGGGCCTATTCGGACTCATGTAGGAGTCAAATATCCCTCCATACAGTGTACACTTATTCTTGGCAAGAATGCTTTAATGTCTAACCAAGAATTTTAATTTATTCATCTTGCTTCAAAGTGTTGATCATTGTTGTCTTGGTATTGCAAACTTTACAATTGGTCTTGACGATACTGGCTTTACTCTTTGAGCTCTGTGGGATCGCCTTCAACACTCAGAGATGGTAGAGTGGTTCCCTGATGAAAAGCCAACCAGGCCCTTACTCACCACTGTGTTTACCAGAAGAATCAGTATGAGAACACTAAAGAGAGACCTTCGAGATCATGCTAGAGAAGCCTTAATACAGTTGGAGCTGTACCTAACCGTGAGTCTGCCTCTTCCCCAGGAGTGCGAGAACGTGTGGTGACCTCTGTCAAGTGCCGTTCCTTTCAGCTCTCTGCTTCGTATTGTCAGTAGTGTGAGTCACCACAGCTTGTAATGAGCGTAACTAATTGGGTTTAAAATACTGAACATTTTTAACCTAGAGAAAAGTTTCTTGTAAAAGAGACAATTTTTCTCCTGAGTTCATCATAATAGGAGTTTATGTGTGTTTGGGGACTGGCCACAATTTTAAAGATCTAATTATGCGTATAAAATGGGAATTATTGGAATTTCACAGTAATAGATTTAAACAGTCTTAAATTGTGTATCTCCTTTATTGTAATGTATTGAAAATTTTAGAGAAACTTTAGTTAACATTTTATTAAGTGCCAATGTCAGAATATAACAAATTATAGTTTCTTATGAGTGACAGGCCTACAGTTATTATTTTGGAATATTTGATGAAGGAAAAACTCACTCACTGGTTACTTGTATATGTAAGTCAAGCTGTGAAAATAAGGTGGATTACAAAAGATATGGAAGAATGTTTTATCCTGTAGACTCAGTCATTTCCTGTCAGTTACTTAACCTTCTCAACCAGATGTGAATTAGATACCATTATAAAGTCAAAGTCTTGGGTTAGGGATTAGGTGCCAGGGAAACATCTAAGATAATTTCCTGCCTAAATCTATGTATGTGTGCCGTTTAAAAAAATTATTTATGTGGAAAAGGAAAGTTGGGAATAAATGACTATCATAAAAAATTCCCATAGGCTAGCACTTCAATTCTAACAGATATTCCATTTTATTATTCATTAGTTATGTAAAGTTTAATTTTTATTTTTTTAATTGGCAAATTGTCAGCCAGCTATATGCATATATATACATTACATTATCAGATCTAGAGTTTCATAGAAAGCTTTACCCTGAGTTCTGTTGCAGACCTAGAGAATGCTAAGCTCAGAGCATAATTTACTGAAGTGTAATTATCTTGTTTTAGTGGGAATTTATGTCCTGTGCCAGAGGGGACTTTGTGGTGCTGATTTTGAGACAAAGGATGGGGGGGCGGTCATGGTGGTGGCTGGAAGGCATTCAGAGACTTGGCCTGCTTTCATGTTTTCCTCACACCTGCTTTGAATAGCATTTAGATACAGAAAGAAGCCTTATTTCTTTATTTCCACAGAGTAACTGTTTCTTGGGTTTCTTTTTCTTTTCCTTTGTGTCTTTTCTTTGCTTTTTTTTTTTTTTTTAATTTCTTTTTCACAGAATAGGGATCAAATAAACAAACACATTTTGGTAAGCAAATTGTTTGTTTCAAATTTCAGAGCTTGCTTTGAAGGAACTTAAGAATACAAATTTCTTCATTGTCTTTTTTACACCTATACATAAGTATATGGATACAAATACACACATTCACACAAAAGTATATTAGAGCATTGGATTTTTTTTTTCCTCATGGAAATGGTTATTACTGCACCAGGATGAATATTTTTTCAGAACAGATGGTACTCAAAGTAAGGAAAGGTGGGTCTCTTAACTTTTTCTGTATTTCATTACTTAAAATTTTTTATTTTGTCCAAGAACTGCAAGTAACAGTTGAACCATGCTGCTGTTGTACCTTAAAAACTCAGTGATAACCAGTGTTTAGTCCATTAAAAACACTCTTTTCAAAGAAAACAGTTTCGAAGTCTCTGATTAGCCAGAGTACAGTATGGGCCTTCACTGAGAAAGATGGCCCATTTTCTTTGGGAAAATGCAAGTGTGAGTGTGCCATGTGTGTTCGTTCTATTTGCATTGAAACAATGTACTTTTGTGTCGTCTTTTTGCTTTTCCTGACTTATTTCAGAAATTGTATAGTCTTTGGGGGGAAAGTCTTTTCTGTTAATATATTTACAGTTCATTAAAGGATATGGAAAATCCAAATAAATTACTTTTGAAAGCAGTTTATAATCAAGGTGTTAAAGCTATGTAAAAGCTGTGTCATCTGCATTTTTATACTGAGTCACAGCGGCATAGTGATGAAAGATCACATTCTATGTTCTACAAGAGCCTAGGGCAATGTTTCTCTAATTTTTACTTACACTTTTTAATATATATATTAAAGTTCATACCCTTTTTAGTATTATTTGGAATTTCAAAATAAATATTATGACAAAAAAAACAATGGTAATTTTTAGAATATATTATTTTGAAACTACAGAACCTCCCTTTATCAGCAGCTGTAACTTCGCAGGTCAACCAGTTAACAGCTCATTCTTTAATGATGTCATTTCTGAGGTTCCCTCAGGGGACACAGGCCTTGTGTTACAATTCAACATCTGAAGCTAGGCATGGTGGCTCAAAGGCAGCCTGGGATACATATTAAGACTTTGTCTCAAACTCGGGAGTGGTGGACATCGGTGGGATGGCTTGCTTGGTAAAGCTGGAGCTGAACTTAGATCCGCATCACTATGTGAAACGCTGGGAAGCAGGGATGGGAGGGAGGATCCTGGAAGTTACTTGGCCATCCTGTCAGTGAGCTCCAGTTTTAGAGATACTACCTCAAAAAGGGAGATAAGTACTTGAAAAAGATAGATTCTTATGTTGACTTCTAGACTCCACAATCATGCACACAGATCCACACACCAAAAAAAGAGAAAGGAAGGAAGGAAAGAAAAGAGAAGCAAGAAAGAAGGAAAGAAAGATGGATATGGGTTGAAGATAAAGCTCAGGGATAGAGTGGTTCAATCTCAGTACTACTAAAGCTCAATAAAGAGGCTGGGGCATTTGGCTATATACAAAGAGCTGGGTTGAATCCCTTGGCAAATTGGTCATGATAGCACATACCTAGAAGCTCAGCACTCAGGAACTAGAGGCATGAAGATCAGAAACTCAAGATCATCCTTAACTACACAGTGAGTACCCTGTCTGTAAATGAATTATTCCTAGTGTAAGGGTAAACAGTGAATTAATCTGGCGGCTGTATTTCTTTACCTTATGTTAGTCCCCAATAATCACACAGATTTATTTAAAACTGCACCTCAGTAGCTGAGCAGTTCAATAATCTACCTTTACTTTTTAAACTAATCTAGCTCCCTCCCAGCCCCATCCCATGACACTTGGTATTGCTATTGATCTGGTTCTTCCGGACTGTTTCCATGATCTCTCTCTGAATCCCTTCCACATGTCTCCAAATCCTCCATCCTCTTTGCTATCTGAATCTCCCTCTCTCCTTCTCTCCTTCCTCTGGATGTCGGTGGACATCCAGCCCTATTCTCTATTCTGCCCAACCATTGGATGATCAACATTTATTGACAAGGCAGAAAAAAAAGGGTAAGAATTGATTACACAGACTTGAGACCGGAGCTTCTTGGTATAAGCATTACAGTGCTGTGTGGGATTGAGACAGTATGAGGGCAGAGAAATCAGCATGAGAATAACAAGGGTAAACTTTATACTCCGTACAAAAACATCCCTACACCTGTCTGTAAACATACATGAACATTAAGATCTGGAAAGAGTAAAATACACAAAACTAAGCTTTGTAATAGTTTGCAGACCTTTTATTTATTCAGGTTGTCTTGGAGAAAGGGAAATGGAAGGATAGATTAGGACTTTGAGAACAACACAGAAAGAGAAAGCATGAACTGAGCCGATCGAAGGGAACTGACCTCCCTGGAACGTGTCACCTCCTGTCATCTAAACATGGTTTGGTGAAGAACAATCTCTTGTTCAAAAGAATCAGTTTTTTTCTTGAAGACAGGTCTCACCATGTTGTCCCAACAGCCTAAAACATATTTGTACAGGACATAGTAGTGAGTGCCTTTTAGCCCAGCACTCTGGAGACAGACAGGTAAGGTCTGTGAGTTCAAGGCCAGCCAAGACTTTCATGACATACAGGGCTACATAGACTCTTGTCTCAAAATAAATAAATAAATAAATGTGTGTTTGCACGTGCACCTAGATGAATTTTTGTGCTCTCAGAAGCCAGAGGGTGTTGGGTAACCTAGACCTCCAGTTCCAGGCAGTTGTGAGCTGTCTGGTATAGATTCTGGGAACCAAATCCAGGTTCCCAGGTGCACCAGGGTGGCTGGGGTGCTGGGACTTCTGTCTCAGCCTCCTGCCTGCCTATAGGAGTGCTGGGATCATAGGTGCTTACACTGTGGATCTATCTGACTTAAGTGGATGCTAGAGATTCAAACTCAGGTCCTCATGCTTGCGCAGGAAGCCCCTTTCCCCACTGAGTCATCTCCCCAGCCCTGTTTTTTGGTTGTCATATACTAGGGATTGAATAGACATTGTATGTGTTAAATAATAAGTTAATAAGTGCTCTTCTGTTGAGCTACATCTGGAACCATGATTCTTGGTTTGGTTTTGTTTAGGGGCTGGTGAGGGTTTAGGGTTTCTTTTGGTTGGTTGGTTAGTTGGTTGGTTGGTTGGTTGGTTGGTTGGTTGGGTTTGGTGTTTGTTTTCTGTTTGGTTTTGAGACAAGGTTTCTATTTTATATCCCTGGCTGTTGTGTGTAGCCCACAGCTAGCCTTTAACTTGCAGAGATCTGCCTGCCTCTCTTTACTAAGTTAGAACCCTGTATTTTGAATTTCAGTTTGAGACCAAACTTTCACTAAGTTATCCAGGCTGACCTTGGGCTTTTGTGGTCCATTGGCCTTCCTCAGCCTCCCAAGTAGCTTAGATTATAGGACTGCATAACTCTGTATTTTCTTTTGTTTGCTATTTTTGTTTTTTTCTGTTTGGGATTTTTTGAAATAGCATCTGCTGTGTAGCCCAGACTGGCCTCAAACTCATTGTCTCTCTTACTTCAGCCTCCCAAATGCTGGAATGATGTACATACACTATCTAATCTAGAACCATATTTTTTTTATTTATTTTGCAAGTGTACATGTACATCCTACAGCACGCATGAAGGCCAGAGGACAGCTTCTTAGAGTCATCTCCTTCCACCTTGAATGTCCCATGGATGGAATTCAGATCATCAGGCTTGGCAGCAAATACCTTTTCTCGCTGCTGAGCCATCTCCATAGCCCTGGAACCCCATATTTTCTGAAGGCATAAGAATGTAGGTCTTACCCTTCACTAGCTGAGTGATCTAGAGCAGTTAACTTTAATGAATTATGAACCTTTTTCTCATTGGTACAAAAGATAAAATCTGTCGTTAGCAACTTGGCAGGACTTTGCTGACAATCTTCGATGTTCATTCATCTCAGTAGTGTCTGGTAAGAGTAAAGTGCACTGCAAAATACTCTTGGCATTAGTCAAATGGAGATGATACAGAAAACTGATGAAACATTCCCCAAAACATTGTCCTGGATCTGGATTCAATCTGGAGCAGTTGTCAGCTGCTACCAGTTTTACTATTTTGTTTACGCATTTCCTATGGCTGTTTTCATCTGTGGTGAAGTTATCACACAACCTGTATGCCTACGAAGTTTAATGGTTATTGTGAGAATTGTGAGTTTTGGTGTTTGTTGTCTGAGGGTGTTTTTGTTTTTGTTTATCAAATTTTTTAATTTAATTTTTATGTTTTTCTGAGACAGGGTTTCTTTATGTAGCCCTGGCTGTCTTAGAACTCATTCTGTAGACCAGGCTGGCTTTGAACTCAGGGATCTCCCTGCCTCTGCCTCCCAAGTGCTGGGATTAAAGGTGTTCTCACCACACCCAACATTTTTTTTATTATTATTTTTATGTGTATGAGTGTTTAGCTTGCATGTATGTCTGTGCAGCAGGTACATGCTTGGTTCCTCTGAAGTTCAGAAAAAGGGAATCAGACCCCCTGGAACTGGAATTAAAAATGGTCGTGAGCTGACATGTGAGCGCTTAGGAACCCAATCCTATTTTTCTCAAGAGCAGCCAGTGCTCCTAACCTCTGAGCTCTTTCCAGCCCCTGCTTGGTTTGGTTGTTTTGGGTTTTGTTTTGGGGATAGGAGTTGTATTTTGCTTTTGCTATTATTTTAAGATGGGTTGCCTTGAATTACTGCAGATCCCTCTGCTTTCACCTCCATGCCTGATATTTATAATGGCACTTTTATAGAAATAGGTTTGTGAGCCCCCCCCAATCTAGAACTTATAGCTGGATTTTCATAACCTCGTAAAAACACCCCCCACAAAGAACAAATATAATGTGCTAGATGTTTTTAGTACTTGGTCAGTTGGGACATCTCTGACACAGGAAGCAACACTTGACAGTAGTTCTGAGTTTCCTTTTGTGTGTTAATGTGCCTGTGTGTATATGCCTCGTGAATGCAGTACCTACAGGAGACTCAAGAGCATGTTATATCTCCTGGAGCTGGAATTCAGGCAGTTATGAGCCACTTGACATGGATACTGGGACGTCGACTCAGATCCTCTGCAAGAACAGAAAGAGCTCTTACTGCTGAGCCCTCTCTCAAGAAGCCTATCCTAATTTTTCTTTGTACTGGATGCCCTGTAAAGCCACTAACATTACACTGTATCTCCTTGGCTAATGCCTGTTCATAACAGTCAATTCTACTTCAACTGTCTGTCATAACCTTTCTTGGAAATTTTCTAAAGTTTTTATCATGACTCAGTCCTGAAATGCACCTGTATTAAGGAAAAAGGAAGCATGTTGAATGCCAGCAAGATGGCTTAGCAGTTAAAAATAAAGCCTTCCATCAAGGCTGACAAAATTCTGCAATTCTCTGCCATGTGAAGTGGCAGCAATTTCTGGTTTCCTTGAAGGCTCAGTTGTGTTGTGTGATGTTTTTCTCCTGTAGGCTTATATTTTTCAAAACCTACTTTAATAAGTAGGTCTTAAAGGTGTCAACCTCCGTTATAGCCCACCAACCAAAGGTAAGGGAGAAAAATGGCTAATAGAACCTGTTTAGAAGTAGTTCCTTGGGGTGATTCCAATCTTCATTGTCTGCAATCCAGTCCACTCGAATCTGCAGCACTGGCTTGATCCAGAAGAAACCACGAGGCTCCACTGATCTGAAGTCCACTGAATCAGCAAGAAGCAACCAGAACACCACTAGAATTTCTTTGGAGTCCTTCTCTCTACAAAGTCATGACAAGTGAACAGCGAGAAAAGGCAAGGTGAACCAATGCAATAGCATCATGAGTGAAGACCACCAAGGCAGACCCATGCCAGAGTATCGCCACAACTCTTTTCAAACATCGCGTGTCATCTCAAGCACCCACTCCAGGAAAACATCTTAAATCTTATGCCCTTTCACCAGACAGCTTCCAGGAAAACATCACGTGACACAACTGAATCTCCAATGAAACCAAAAATTCCCACTTTAGCCATGTGTGAGCCCATACACATATACACAGACACACAAATAAACAATAAGCTAATAATGTAATTAAATTCTTCTCTTAATTTTTTATTTTTATGTGAGCGGGTACTTTGCATGTATGTATGGGCACCACATGGATTCTTGATGCCCTTGTATGCCAATAGAGGGCATCAAATCTGCATCTGGAGAACAGTTGTGAGATGCCATTTGGGTTCTGAGAATTAACCACTAAACCATCTCTACAGCCAATTATAGTCTTTAAAGGAAGGAAGGAAGGATTAAGAAAAAGAATAAAGCATGTTAGGAGCCAGAGAGATGTCCCAATGTTTTTACCACCTGTTCCTGAGACTAACAACCTGAGTTCAGCCCCCAGGACCTCATGGTGAAAGGAGAGAAATGTGTCTGGAATTTGTCCTCTGATCGCCATGTGTCTGTATGCACACACACACACACAATTTTTTTTTATTTTTGGAGACAGGATTTTTCCATGTAGCTTTGGATGTCCTCAAATTTACAGAGATCTACTTGCCTCTGCAGGGATTAAAGGTGAGTGAGGGCTACCACCACCCAGGTCACTATATTTTTAAAAAGATACATATTTTATAAAAGAAAGAGTATGTTGAGACCCAGGGGTAGAGAATAATAGTAGCCTGATTATGAATCTCACACTCTACAATAAATCATAGGCTAGAACAAAACAAAGCATTCACCTGCACTGAGAGGGGTGCTCAGTGAGAGCAGTGTGGGGGCAAAGTGACTGGAATATAATGTGCATGTGCATGAAACTGTCAATGAATAATAAAGCCAGAATCAAATACAATGAACACTACACAGGGCTTATATGTTTCAGTAGTCACTGAGACTTCAATCACCTGTCAATAAAGAAAACTATTTTTAGCAGCATAATGATGTCACCATAAGCCTGTGCATGTGGGGCGCAAGGGAACAGACGTTCCATGGAGCACAGTGGAATGGAGTAAAGAACCTGAAGAAAGAACAGTCTCCAGAAAGAAAAAGTGGAAACCCCAAAGGAAGAAACCAGAGCACAGACTGGCCAGCATTTCCCTTAAGCCTGGGCTCCAGGGAAAGGACCAAGAAGTGTGTGGCTAAAGGTATGTTTTATCACTTTAAGATCCAGAGTAAAGCCAGGCAGTGGTGGCACACGCCTTTGGTCCCAGCACTTGGGAGGCAGAGGCAGGCGGATTTCTGGGTTTGAAGCCAGCCTGGTCTACAGAGTGCATTCCAGGACAGTCAGGGCTATACAGTGAAACCCTGTCTCAAAACCCCCCACCCTTCCCCAAAAAAAGATCCAGTTTAAAGAGAGGATCCAAGAAGACACCATGGGAAGACACATCTGAAGGCCAAAGAGCAAGATTAATAGTATATCACGATGTGAGCTCATAGCTACTGCCTCAGCACCATGCCTGCCTGCTGCCATGCGTCTCGTCATGATGCTCGTGGACTCTGGCCTCCTGGAAATGCAGTATTTCCAGTAGCTACCTACGAGGACACTGACTTGTAGCTATGCAAAATCCACAGAAAGATGGTGGTGTCTCTTTGAAGCCAAAGATGAAATTTACCTAGGAAAGTCCCAAGGGAGTATCCTCTACTTCCAAAATTTTCTGCTTGGTCATAATGAAGTGGGAAGCAGACTCCATTTTTTCCATAAAAGTTGCCAAAATAATCCTCACTGGTGAAGGGAACAGCCACTATGAGAAATCCTGCCACCCAGAAGCTGGTGAGGACTACAGCAGTCTGGCACTTACCTGGGCACAGGTTGCTGAAAGGGAATGGGATGACTAGGAACTTCTCCAGGGTCAGGAATGTCAGCATCAGCACCTCTGTGGGCAGCAAGGACAGGAAGTCCAGCAGGCGGCAGGTCACACTCTCCATCCACAGCAGTACATACTTCTGATACTGCGGTCGGTACTTGATGTCAAAGACGCCCAGGAAGAACAGGTACACCCCCATCAGGCAGTCGGCACCTACGTGAGCCAAGCAGCCCAAGACAGTTGGCTCAGCATCTCTCCTTTTATTTCCCTATCCTTATCCCTATATTAAATGAACCAATGTAACTACCGACTTGACTACTAACAATCAGTGGACCTGATTTGTTTTTGAGTTAAAAGGCTGGAAAGGGGGTAACAGTGTCTAAGGGGTAGTACTCAAATGAAAATATGTACTACTTTTATAGTTAACAAAATAGTCTTGACTAACACAAATAGCAGCCAATCTTTTTCTTGACAGTGACAGGAGTGGAGAATCTGAACTTGTCTTAAGCATGTAAGATTTTGTAAATGAAATTAAAAATCAATTACATTTAGTTTACAAAACAAAATCCAGATTAAAGGTCTGTTTTCGTAAATCAAAGAATTCGAACAGGATTGAAGTAGATCTTCCCACTTAAAATCCCTCACAGGTATGCAGCTCCACTTTTGATTCACTCCAAATAGCTGCCTGTTCCCTTTAACATAACTGTAGCCATCGTGGATTCAGTCTCCATTTCATAAAGTGAAATTAAGTTCAGGTTCTCAGACTCTACTTCCCAGAAGTAATTATCCATAGCTGACACTGAAAAATTCTAAAAGGTCCTAAGGCTATGGTTGTATTACTTATGCTCTGTTACCTCAGTGTGGTGAAACTCCCCTGCTCACCACCCATCCACCACCCCTCTTACCTCACTTACAACCAATCAGCTTAAAAGTCAGCTGAGAATACTTTGTCTAGCTAGCCAAAATGTGATACTGCCTCCACCCTTACCTTCTGGACTTGTACACTTGATTCTTCTATAAAAAGCCTGCCCTAAGAACAGACTGGTGCCACAATTAGGCTCAGGAGTCCTTTGATCAGTCTTAGGGTGAGCATTCAATAAACTGTTCTTGCTTAACAGAGATCAATGTTCATATGGTTTGTGTGGTGATTCCTGAACCCCAGCAATGGCCATCACAGGTGAGGCTGACAGATGGGGGAGTTGGCTCAGCCAGTGTAAAACCAATTGCTACAGAGTCTGATGACCTAAGCTCCACATGATGGAAGGAGAGAACTGAATCCTAAAAGTTGTCCACATGCTTGCCCATACACACAAATGTGTGTAAACATAACAACTTTAAAGTTGATGAGCTTAAGTCAGTATTCTACCATTGAATAATTTGGAATAAAATCTTCATTCCTACAGAACTACTGTAGAGAAGCCCTTGTGATGGAACATTGCTAAGACTGCTACACTTGAGAGGCAGAGGCAGGAGGATCAAGAATTCAAGCTCATCTTCACTGTCAGTTCACTTTTTTTGTTTTGTTTTGTTTTGGTTTTTTTTTGTTTGTTTGTTTTTTCGAGACAGGGTTTCTCTGTTTAGCCCTGGCTGTCCTGGAACTTACTGTCAGTTCACTTTGAAGCCAACAGAGACTGTACAAGATTCTGTCTCGAAAAATAAAAAACAAAAAACCTGAAAGCTGAGCTGGGGAATGGCTCAGTAAGTCCCTGCCCTGCAAGCATGAGGATAGACCTGGGTTTGATTCCCACAACCTATATTTTTAAAAGCCAGAACCAGATGTGGTAGCTAATGTCTTTAATTTCAGCACTCTATGAGGCAGCTCTCCATGAGTTTGAGACCAGCCTGGCCTACATTAGGAAGACCTTGTCTCTAAACAAAGACAGGCATGGGTGCACATTAATCCCACCACTCTGTGCTCGCACACACACACACACAAATGGATTTCCTCTCCTCCTCCCACTCAGGGAAGGTCAGTGCGTGCGTGCGTACGTGCGTGTGTAAAACCTAGCCTGCTAGATAAGAATTAGGCCAGTGAGAAACTCTGCTTCAACATGAAGCAAAATAAACCCGGCTGGAGAGATGGCTCAGCAGTTAAGAGTACTAATTGCTCTTCTCAGCGCCAAATGGCAGCTTACAACTGTCCTAGGGGATCCAATGTCCTCTTCTGTCACTGGGTACTGCATGCATGTAATATGCAGACATGCATACAAGATGTAGAATGCCCATTCATACATATAAAAATAAAGATTAAAAAACAAGGTGGGTAGCACCTGAGGAAGGGTATCCAAGGTCATCTGGTTCCACACAGGCGTTCACAACCTCATACACACAGGTACAACTTCGTACACGTACACGTACAACCTCATAGAGGTGTAACTACACACACACACACACACAGGTGCAACCTCACACACACACAGGTGCAACTTCACACACACACAGGTGCAACCTCACACACACACAGGTGCAACTTCACACACACACAGGTGCAACTTCACACACACACAGGTGCAAACACACACACACACAGGTGCAACCTCACACACACACAGGTGCAACTTCACACACACACAGGTCACACTCACACACACACACAGGTGCAACCTTTTACACACACACAGGTGCAAACTCACACACACAAGTGCAACCTTATACACACACAGGTGCAACCTTATACACACACACAGGTGCAACCTCACACACACACAAGTGCAATCTCATACACATGTAATGAGCATTCACACAACAAAACCTACTGTAGAAAGTAAAAACTATGAGTTAAAGGGTTTTTTTTTTTTTTTTGCAGATGAGAACCTGACAAAATTAAACAAATATACTTTTTTAAGAGCATTTTTTTTTTTTTTGGTTTTTCAAGACATGGTTTTCTCTGTGTAGCCCAGGCTGTCCTGGAACTCACTCTGTAGACCAGGCTGGCCTCGAACTCAGAAATCCGCCTGCCTCTGCCTCCCAAGTGCTGGGATTAAAGGCGTGCGCCACCACCGCCCGGCTACAAATATACTTTTAAATAATGTTAGAACTTTTAAAAATCTCTTAAATTTGTAAAAACAAAACAAAATCCATAGGCAAATGTCTACAATCATATATTAAAACAGTTTTTAAGTTTCCAAAATTTTTGTCTTTATTACACGAATTATTCCTCTCCTTTATTAATATATTCGTTCTTATATAATGTATCCTGATTACACTTTCCCCTCATTCCTACTTCTTCTCGCATCCCCTTCATACAGATTTACCCCCTTTCTGTCTCTCATTAGAAAAGAACAGGCTTTGAAGGGATAACAATGAAACATAACAAAATACAATAAGATAAAACTGGCTGGAGAGACGGCTCAGTGGTTAGGAGCACTGACTGCTCTTCCAGCCAGGGCTACACAGAGAAACCCTGTC
Source organism: Grammomys surdaster (assembly GCF_004785775.1). Lineage (NCBI taxonomy): Eukaryota > Metazoa > Chordata > Mammalia > Rodentia > Muridae > Grammomys > Grammomys surdaster. The sequence continues at coordinate 4,490,520 of NW_021604790.1, read as the reverse complement.
TCGAAAAAAAAACAAACTAAAAAAAGAAAAAAGAAAAAAAAAAGAACATAAATACACAAGTATAGCTTCTGGACACTGTTTATACTTTTTGCAAGTATAAACATTAGAAATTATACAAATGTCCAGAAATACGAGATTTGATTGGCTAGACTCTAACACATAGACAGTAGAGTATCCCGAGACTGTGAAAGTGTTGAAGGTGGTCTCTGTGCACTATTATAGACTAACTTCCAGGAAATGCATTTAACTAAAAAGTAAAGTATAAGGACCTGCACGATGGCCCAACAAGTAAAAGCTCTCAGCACAAGCCTGGCAACCTGAGTTTGATTCCCAGAACTATAGGAGTAAACTGACTTCCAAAGTTGTCCTCTGGCCTCCAAATGAATTACATGAAATTTGTGCACTACACAGAGACGCATGCACACACACTCATAGAGAGGCCAGAAGTCAACATCTCGTGTCTTCTTCAGCTGCTCCTTATTTTGAGATAGAATCTCTTCACTGAACCTGAAACTCACTGTTTCAGGATGGATGGCCAAGAAAAGTGTAGAGACCCAGCTGTGTAGGCCCCTTTCCCAGCAGGTAGGCTTTTTATGTGGGGGGATGGGGGTGGGGAGGGGTCTGAACTCAAGTCCTGCTTTACTGGCAAGCATTTTATCCACAGAGCCTCTCTCTTTTCCCACTGTCTTAGGGTTTTCATTGCTGTGAAGAGACATCATGTTCAGGAAACTCTTATAAAGGAAAACATTTACTTTAAAACTGGTTTACAGTTTCAAAGGTTTAGTCCAGACAGACATGGTGCTGGAAAGTTATACATCTTGATCCACAGCAGCAGAAGGGAACTGTGTTCCACTCTGGGCAGAGCTTCAGCATAGGAGACCTGAAAGCCCACCCCTACAATGACACACTTCCTCCAACAAGGGCACACCTACTTCAACAAGACCATGACTCCTAAAAGTGCCACTCCCCATGGGCCAAGCAGTCCTTACTTATTCAAATCAGGACACACTCCCTTTTTAAATTTTAATGAATAAAATGAAGCTCAAAGACTGAACTTACTAAACCGGGCGGTGGTGGCGCAGGCCTTTAATCCCAGCACTTGGGAGACAGAGGCAGGCAGATTTCTGAGTTCGAGGCCAGCCTGGTCTACAGAGTGAGTTTCAGGACAGCCAGGGCTATACAGAGAAACCCTGTCTCAAAAAAACAAAAACAAACAAAACAAAAAAAAGACTGAATGTACTAGGACAAACTGAGACCAGTGCGGTATGACCCCTAGCATGTAGCCACCGAAGCAGGAGGATTGCCATGAGTTGGAAGTTAACCTGGGATATATGGCAAGACCCACCTTCAAAACATATGAAACAAAACAATAAAAAGAGAAGTGGTGGCCGGGCGGTGGTGGCGCACGCCTTTAATCCCAGCACTTGGGAGGCAGAGACAGGCGGATTTCTGAGTTCGAGAGTTCGAGGCTAGCCTGGTCTACAGAGTGAGTTCCAGGACAGCCAGGGCTACTCAGAGAAACCCTGTCTCGAAAAACCAAAAAAAAAAAAAAAAAAAAAGAGAAGTGGTTTGAGAGATTGCACTTGCTGCTCTTACAGGACACCTGCTTTGTTTCCTGGTTCCCACACGGACTCACAACCATTTTAATCCCAGTTTCAAGGAATCCAATGCCTGCTTCTTACCTCCTCAGGTATGATGATACACATCTGTACCTGCAGGCTAACATTCAGGCTCATAAAAATAAATATAAGTACATATTTCTATAAAACAAAACAAAAAACAAAAAGCCATCTTGCCTAGGGGTCCCAAGTTCAGAGCCAGTACAAGTATCTGGGGGAAGTATATCAGATACATACGTTTAAAACTCAGCACTTTGCCTTTTAGATGCATAGCTGTTCTGTAAGAGTCGCCAGATGTTCTGGATTCTGTAACTTGTACACACTGTAGATCATTGACCTGGAAGCATCTCCTGGCTTTCCTGTCCATTAACTTTAGGTATTCCTCCCTCCTGTCTCATGCCCTTCATGGCAGCTTTTTGAGTGCAATCTACATGCCTTTGTGCAATGCATTCCGCAGAGCAGAGGGTCACACCCAGCCACCGGGTGATGGACAGGTTTTCCTTTTCTTGCCTTGGGGTTAAACTGGGGTGATGGAGAACAAATTGAAGATCTTTCTAGGCCTCCTTCCTATGGTTGCCTCTATATTTTGTTGCATCCAAAAAAGGATCTTTTGTTTTCCTTTAAAAAAAAGTGTGTGTGTGTGTGTGTGTGTGTGTGTGTGTGCGTCTGTCTGTCTGTCTGCTATGTGCACAAATGACTGTAAGGCTCCAGAAGAGAATATAGAATTCTTGGAGTTGGGGTTACAGGTGGTTGTGAGCTGCCCAACATGGGTGCTAATACCAAACTCAGGTCCTCTAGGCCAGCAGTAAGCATTCTTAAGTGCTGAGCCATCTCATCAACTCCTGGTCTTTTCTAAAATGTCTATGGATCTCTGTAAAAGTTTGGTCGGTCTTTCTCCCAGTCCCAGGCTCCAAGAAAAAAGACCCAGACTCAAAATATATCTACAAATAATTTGGCCATATAGCCAGGTTTATCTCTTTCTAGATCATGACTTAAAATAACACATTTATTCTAATCTACATTCTGCCACGTGGCTGGTTACCTGTGCGCAAGTATCATGTTTCTGTCATGTCTCATCTTTCTGGGCACATCTCCCATGCCTGTCTCTATCCCAGAATCCTTTCTGTCTCCTACAGGTTTCACCTCCTATTTCCTGCCTAAGCCATTGGCCATCAGATTTATTACTGACAAGTGACATATTCATACAGACATAAGATATTCTCTCCCAATTCCACTTTTTAGTCCAATAAAAGGCTCTTTTTCTTTCATATATAAATTGAATACTACAATAATAACAATTGTGAGACAATTATGAAAACTATTAGGTAAGATTTACATTCATAATGTTAAGTCCATTTATATTTGGCAACTTAGATAAATTATTTTATCATCTATCCTATCTTGGTGAGTTCAGAGTTCTATATCAAAATCATTTTCTTTCTTTTTTTTTTTTTTCTTTCGAGACAGGGTTTCTCTGTGTAGCTCTGGCTGTCCTGGAACTCACTCTGTAGACCAGGCTGGCCTCGAACTCAGAAATCTGCCTGCCTCTGCCTCCCAAGTGCTGGGATTAAAGGTGTGCGCCACCACCGCCCGGTATCATTTTCTACCCTAACTTGTATTACTATCCCAAAAACATCTTAGGCCTAAAAAAATCTTCTCAAGTCCTAAACAACTTAAGCTGAATTGTGAGACTACAACTATCTAGCCTTCAACGCCATCAGAGACTTGAGAAGAAACTAAATATAATCTGAGTATGCTGGACCCCATATTCTAAAACATTAAAGTGTCATCTTCAGCCTTCTGGCCCAAAATATCTGACAGACCTTTTGTGAAGCAGGAATTATGAAGCACTTGCTTACCCTGTCATGGCAGAGCTTGGCAGTCAACTTCCCTGAGTCTGTCTGGGACAACATTCTGTCTACAAATGAAGTTAGGAGATTTTCTTTGCCTGGTGGCTAGCTTGTCATAAATGAAGCCATCTCCAAATGGAGGTCCTTCAATGTTCATCATCTTCTTCCGAGTCGAACGTGGTGCTGCCAGGAGCTGACATGTCTTAATGTCAAAAATAGCCTTAAATTGAGGGGGAGGTAGGGGGAGAGGAAGAGGGAAAGGAAAGGGAATGAGGAGAAAGCAGACGTTTCTACAGAAGGAAAACTGGATATACTCACAGCATCTCGGCTCCATTTCTGCTTGGGCAGGTTAACTGTAGGACTCATTTAAAAATAAAATCTGGCAAGCATAGTAAAAGAAAAATCTGACAGTAAACCAAAAACAAAGAAACAAAAAAAACCAAAAAAGTCTTAAATACTAAAAACATCTTTAAATGCCATATTCTGTGGATGTCTGAGGTTTTTGAAAACCATTTTTCTATTCCTAGCATACCTGAACAAGAAAACATTGTCTGTTTCTAGATATTTATTATCTGTTTAACCCAGGATACCTATTTCTGTGAAGATGATATTAGTATTGACATGACCATGTGTTTGATCATCTAACCATTGACTTGCATTTCTTAACTGTCCCTAACAGTTTGCAAGAGCAGCTACTAAGGGACAGGGACTATATCTTGCATTTTCGGATGAGTCGCAGAGGCATAATCCCTATACAAGAGTTGAATCATACGTACATTATGTTGTAACAAAATTAACCTTAAATTATTTTGTATCAATATACAAGGAATCATATCAATGGAAACCTTAAATCTGTATCAATATGCAATAATCCATATCAATGTAAACAGAAATATTATTTTTGTTATTTGAGAATAGCATAGCTCTTAGTTGGAGAGTAGATTCAATAATCTTCCCTCCTATTGTATTATTTCTATATAATTATATATTCCCTTCTTTTTCTTCTCAACCCCCTTCCCTTATCTAAGAAAGAAGGATAGAGAAAAGGAAAAGATAGAAATCCCTGAGTCTGAGCTCCCTGTTTGATTCTTTCCTGTCAAAGACCATCAGTCTCTGTACCCATCCCCTTAAATGACAATATATCTATAATTCATAAAATGACCAAAACCATCCACCACAATTTAAGGGATTGGGATGATGGTCTTCTTATAATTGCTTCCTGCTGATTTTGGATGTAGAATTTCTTTTTTGGGGACCCAAGAAAACTGAAAAATTGTCTAGTCTTCAGAACGCTAGCTGTAGCATTTGTTGTCCAGTCTCTGTGTGCTGGGAAAGCATTTGCATTCTGTATTGCCAAGCTGATAATGTGTGATACAGTTAGTAAGCTTAACAGTATTATTCTTTAGATGTTTCTCTTGTCCAGCGGTCTCTGGATTCCTTAGTTGGATGTCTTTCTTCTTCTGGGGCAATAGAAACAAACAGCCCTGTCCCACCCTAACTCTGGGTCCTCATATTGACTAGTAGAATATAGCTTTCCACCGCGGCCTGTCGGTCGCGTGCGAGGAGGGGGTGTCTTCCGGTTCAGCAGAGCTAGTCGCTGCGTTTGTTGAAGGACATCTGCTGCGGAATTTGTGATTCGGACGAAGATTGAAGTCATGGCTGGTGCAGAAAGTGATGGCCAATTCCAGTTTACTGGTATTAAAAAATATTTCAACTCTTACACCCTCACAGGTAGAATGAATTGTGTCCTGGCCACATACGGAGGCATTGCTTTGTTGGTCTTATACTTCAAGTTAAGGCCTAAGAAAACTCCAGCTGTGAAGGCAACATGAGTGGATTTTGAACTGTCTGACCTCACCTGTTAAGTCCATGCCTGAAGAAGCTGATGTGAACTCATCATGTAATACTCAATTTGTACAATAAATTATGAACCTGGAAAAAAAAAAAAAGAATATAGCTTTCCTAGGGCAAAATGCTTTTTGGAAACAGAAAACGCATTATCTTTCAAAATGAACTTATAAATATGCCTTATGTGGATAAATATATCTATATTCCCCTTTCTCTTTATATAAATTTAAGATTGTTGTGCATTTTTTAAATTACTAAGGATATTCTTAATTATTATTATTATTATTATTATTAAGCAAAAACCTACATAGTACCTTTAAAAAATATATGTCATTTTGAATTTCAGACTGTTTTTTTGCAAGGGGCTTTATCTATCAGCAGAGGGTTTCTCCCTGACTTTACTGTGTTGTGGGAGCTCAGAGCGCAGTTTTGCTCTGAGCAGCTGCAGCCTGCTATCTAGGGGTTCCTGCCCACCAACAATCTCAAACCCATGTGTTCTGCCATGTTGGATTAGGCTGGAGCCTCTGGCCTCCGTCCACTCCATGAAGGTAGTGGGCCCGTAGCAGGATGGGGCTGGAGCCTTTATATTCCTTTCCACGGACCCTGTGCCTGGAGCCCTGCAGCTTGCACGCTCCTCTCTCGGAGGCAGTATTCAGGACCTCTGCAGTCTGGTTGCCGCTTGTGCGCAGCTTCAGACCTTTAGTTATGTGGACATGAATTGGGCTGTTGGGCCCATGACAGATTGGCACGAGTTCCTGATAGATACCTGCTCTTTACAGGCCTAGGCTCTCCTTAGCAGGAGCTTTTCTAAAAGCAGGGCCTTCTCTTTAAAAAGTTTTAATACATTTTTTTTCTTTTCTTTCTTTCTTTCTTTCTTTCTTTTTTTTCTGGCCTTTTTTCTTAAAGAGACAGAGCTTTAAAGTTGTTTTGTTTTCAGGGAGAATTGGTGCCTCTATCTGGAAAGTTATCTCAGGTTAGTTTGGTTCTATGCCCAATGTCGGGTGCTAATTGTAAGTTTGGTCGTTCTGTTCCCAGCCCCAGGCTCCTAAAAATAAGACTCAGACTCAAAATATATTTACAAATAACTTGGCCATATAGCCAGGTTTATCTCTGACTATATCATAACTTAAATTAACCCATTTATTCTAATCTACATTCTAACACGTGGCTGGTTACCAGTGCTCAGGTACCATGCGTCCGTCACGTCACATCTTCTCATGCCCATCTCCCGCGCCTGGTTCTATCCCAGAATCCTTTCTGCCTCTGGGATGTCCCGCCTCCTATTTCCTGTAAGCCATAGGCTCTCAGGCTTCTTATTGACAGGCATCATACCCATACAAATATAAGATAGTCTCTCTACATATCTCTTTTGCGCTTAAATACCTCAAAGATGCTCCAACCACCAATGTGAGGCACAAACCTTCCACAAACCATGAAAAGTACTCAGATAGTTGACCCAGACTTCTCGTCCAGACAAAGGTTCTTAGAATGTGACCCTTAGACCCTCAGTGACTGCAGCCTTCGATGATAGGCTCCACTCTGAGGACCAGATCAGAATCTCCAGTAGTAGCTCAGGAGATCGTGTTTAAAAGTGGGTTTCAAGGTTGGCAATGTAGCTCAATTGTACACTCCTTGCTTGCTCCCATGGTGGGTGTGGGTACAATCCCTAATATTAGAAAAACAACTACAAAAAAGAGCTAAAGACCTAACCCTGGTGGGACGGCCTATAATCTCAGGAGTTACTTTCATGAGTACCAGATCATGAGGGTCACTGCTCCAGATTAATCTCTTGGTTCCTTTCTTGTTCTTGAATTACATTTATTCACTGGAGAGAGAGAGAGAGAGAGAGAGAGAGAGAGAGAGAGAGAGAGAGAG